>NC_087247.1:32368832-32683709 GCF_037042905.1 Lytechinus pictus
GATACTAAAAACTATTTTAATGTTAATCCTTAATAAAATCTATGAATGTTATAAATTGTAACATTCTTTTGTATTTTTATGAACTTATATCATTATCATTATATATTTATTTTATTTAAAATCCACAAATATATTTCTGGCTGTCTAGACTCAGGAAGAATCGCACAAGAATTTCCTTGAAACAAACCACTTCCTTTATATGCGAATAATATAATTGACAACATATTACGTGCATAAAAAATTAAATCTGCTTTAAATCAAATTACATAAACTTTTTCTTCGTTGAAACACACGTTACATGTATTTATTTTCTAATCATAAGTAATAAACTGCTGTGATCGTTATCAATGATCATCGTAAGGTAGATGGCGCACTTTTCAAAATAATATTGACGGAAAAACAGGGTGGGGTCGAAATTGAGTCCTTGCCACATTCCGAATACTGTTCCCACCCCATGCTCTCTCCCCCCCCCCCCCCCTCTCTCTCTCTCTCTCTCTCCATGTCACACACACCCTCACACACACTCACTCACCCCTCTCTCTCTCTCTCTTATCTCAGGCATTGTATTGATCAATTAAATTTCTCTTATATATGTCATTTTCGGTAATATCTTAAAAAAACACCTTACGCTTGGAATCATACATGCCTATATACAAATCTAATTCAGTGCACTGTTAAAAATGATTTAAACAACACTGTTTACTATGTGAATTGCACAGTAGTTGTTTAAACAGTTTGAACAAGTATTTATAATCTTAAATAACCTTGCTTAAATTGATAATTATAATAGTTGAATTTAAACTTTGTTGTTTAAGATTTTAAACACTTGTTTAAAATGTTTAAACAACTACTGTGCGATTCACATAGTAAACAGTGTTGTTTAAATTATTTTTATCAGTGTCGCGACATGATAACGTAATGGGCATGAGTTCTATGAAGCTGTAAGCGAGTGAAGTGGGCAAGGATTTTTTTACCTCTTTAATGTAAATAATCAATTCGTTTTTTAAAAGATTTTGACTTTATATTAAAAAAATAATGATATCATATTTCGCCCTTTCCCTCTCCCTTTTATTTCCTTTTCACCTCTTTTTTTCTTGGTCATGAAAATTCTTGGGGAAAATTCATGACCACCAGGCTCCCCCTCCCCCCCCCCCACCTGTACGCCACTGATCTAATTGTTTATGGGGCTCGCACTATGGGCCCCGTCGCATTTTTTTTTGTTTACGCAACAAAATAATACTCCAAAACTGGATTGGCCCAGTGGCGTAACAGTGGGGGGGGGGGGGCAAGCTGCCCCCCCCCCTGGCGGATTTCACCGGGAAAATAAAAAAAACGGGAAAAAGAGAAAAGGGAGAAAGAACTAAAGGGAAAGAAAGAAAGAAAAAGAGGAAAGGGAAAAAAGGAAAGGGAAAGGGAAAAATTAAAAGAAAGGGAAAGAAAGAAAGAACATAAATAGGGAAAATAGAAGGTTAGCGGGAAAAGGAATGAAAGAAGAACATGTGAGGAAGTACAAATATCCTGAAATACTAACACATTGGCATGATTAGCAAGAGAGGGATATAAAACCAAAAGATATGACTCAATGGCACGGGCAAGAATGGTGGGAAAATGGGAGAAAGAGGCAGAAAGAAACGGGAAATGAAGGTAGAACCAAAAGCTTAATTGGAAAATCAGAATATAGAGAAAAGGGACGAGAAAAAAAAGAGAAGAACTTATAACACGACCGGGCTGCCGAGGATTAAAGAATATAAAGAACGGGAAGACAGGTGGAAGGTGTCTATTATAAGCTTGCTAAATTTTATGCAATAAAGGTCACAATCAGAACAAAAAATCCTGGGAAAAATCCTTAGCCAAAGTACGGTTAGCCAAGGGCTAGTTATATCGATCCCCCGATATTATGTCCTTACCTTTACCTAAGTAAAGCTTTGCGCTGGCTAGATTTACCGTAAAAAGCCTGTTTACTTAGGCTAAATGTCCAAAGCTACTATCACATGAGTAGAATTTACTTTCAATATGATTTTTAAAGGCCAAATTTTTCCACATTCGCTTTGTTTTGCTGCCTCAAAATATGTTGTTTATTCGCAACTGCGTTGAAGTTAATTATGTGTTGTGAATGTATATACCCGCAGTGGTCATCTGCAATGTTTAAAAATATCACGAGGTACCGGGGGCTCCGTCCTAGACCAGTGAAGGCACCAAGGGGACTGAGGTACGGGGGGCATTTGCCCCCAGTGAGTTGGCCCCACCCCCGAAATTTTGAAAAAAAAAGTATAGTAAATGTTGTCATAAACTTCCTACTAAAGCTTCAAAGTGCTCCAAAACAGCTTTTTCGTTCCTTAAATTTTGAAAATGTTCTCATCCATTCACTGTTAACTCCTAATAATATTTGTCACTAACAAGTAACATAAATCTTTCAGGTCATAAGATTCAAAATGTCGCCCGCGCTATACACGCTCGCAGTAGCTGTTGACTGAGATAAGTAAATTATCTGTTCAAATGGGGCTTAAAATCCAATGTTGAAGTCAATATGCTTCTCGCGATTAGAGTTTTCATTATTCGTTTTAGCGAGATACGCATCCATTTCAGCTCGCGCTATGCACTCGCATCAAATGTCTAATTAGATAGCCATCCAGTTCATGATTACAAAAGTGCTTATAGAACGTCCAGTTATTATCTCAGGATGTCAAAAATTTTCAGCTCGGGCTTCGCGCTCGCATTATTTATTTGGTGAGATATCATCTTCATGACCCAATGCAAACAGCTAGCCCTTAACAGGTCCCTTTTCAAGTAAGTAGGGTCTACGTTAAAAAAAAATAGCTCGCGCTTCTTGCTCGATTTTGAGAAATAGGCAGAATATTTGTGTGTTGACCCGCCCCCAAATGTTCTTTTTCCTCCCCCGAGGTTAAAAATCCTGGGGTGCAATTGCCCCGGACCCGATCCGCATAGCACTGGCCCCCAAAAGTTTAAAAACAGAGAACTAAAAAGAAAAGATCAAAGAAAAGGAAAGGAAGGTGAAAGATGTGATGTTATTTTCTGAATACTATGTCAAAATCAATCTCAAAGTTAGATTCTCATGAAAAGCTGATTTTTTTTCTCGCTCGCTTCGCTCGCTCGGGACTTATATTAAACAACTTTTTGCTGGGCGCACCATGCTGTTTGCCCCCTCTTTTTTGTACTAATCACGCATTCACCTTCGCCCTAATGCTTGGGGCACAATCATAAAAAAATCCTGTTCATACCATGATATGACCGGGAAATTTTTGGCTCTTGCCACCCCCCCCCCTGGCCACCGACCCCTGTTACGCCACTGGATTGGCTCAAGGCGCGAGGGGCTCACATTTTCTTCCCAATTTATGTGACAGGCATACTATTTAGAATTGTTTTCTTCTGATTTTTCCCAGTCTCTCATTTTTGTTTTAAAGTCCAGGAGGCCGGGAAATAGCACCTCCCACTCCCATCCGCGTGCATGCCTACCCCCAATTATTTGGATGAAAATGTATAGATGGTAATTCAAGACGATTTATGTCAAGCAATGACGTAAACAATTTCTCCTCTCTTTCCCTCTCCGCGTAACCGTACACGCAAAATAATCACTTCATGTTGGCTGCGATGGCGGGAAAATGATAAATTACCCATTAAAATTTTGTCCAATATGACACTATGTAGAACAGCGTTGTCTTCTCGAGATAAATGAGCGTTCCTTATATTAGCAAGTAATCTGCTATCCTAATGGTTAAGATTACGGACGTCATTTTGACCATCTTAAGAAACCAAAAGCCACATTCGATTTTATAGTGTCGTGTTAACACGAAATCGACATTACCATAACATTTTTTTTTTCAATTATGAACATTTCTGGAAATTTACATAATACTTGACATGGGTAATTGTCATTATGTCTATTTGTAGTTGCATGGGTGTCGATCGGTATTCTTGGTTGGGGGGGATGATTGACACAAAAGTTCTTGCGGATGGAGATCTTTCAACATTACCCCACTAAAATCACAAGTTAGGACATTTGGGAGTGATTGATATGCATGGTGTTCTTGTAAATTCCTTCATTGTTATAGTGTACTTATATTTCTTTTTTGAAAATTCAATTTGTGTTACAAGTAAGCCTATTCTAAACTCATACGAAAGAAAAAATGACAAATTGTCTGGACCATGTTCATAGTTTATTGAGCATGATGTATACACAGGGGCGTCGATCCATTTTTCAGATGGGGGGGGGGGCAAAATCATGAATCAACATTCAACATGCGACGCGAAGCGCGAGCTGAAATTTTTTAGTATGACATGAAAACAGGAAAAATGTACCTGTTTAGGTTTGTTTGTAGTAACTCATGAGGAGCATAGATACATGTATCTCACTAGAGAGCGAGCTAAAATTTCTTTATTTCTGACGTGAAAGCTTGATATTCTAAGCATTTTTGGTACCAATTATTAAGATGGGTATCTAGAAGAACAATAGATGCGAGCGCAAAGCGCCAGCTGAAAATGTTGATATTTCGATCTGGAAAAAAGACAGTTTAATGGACGCTTTTAATAAAGAACAAGATATATATCCAACAAAAGATTATTGCAAATCGAAGCGGGTGTTCTTTTGAGGTATAGAACTGAAAAAGGGACATTCTATTCACCTATTTAATCATGAAAAGTATGGGGTTTTGGTACAGAAATGATGCGAGCGCGAAGCGCGAGCTGAAATTTTTTATATTCCAATCTGAAAAGCAGACATTTTGAGCACGATTTTAAATCAAAATCGAGTTGGTATCTCAATCTCGCTTGCTGGTTTCAGTGTAGCATTACAATCTTATTTTATTTTTAGTTGCACATGCGGAATTATTGGGAGGGGGGGCAAAACGATATGTTCCCCCAAATATTTTCATTGGCGGGGCGATCGCCCCCCCCCCTGCCCCCCCCCCGATCGACGCCTTTGTGTATACAACTTCTCTCTTAAATCTAACCCGACTGGCAATATCTTTTTTCTTAATGCATGATGATAACATGCAGATTCGGCTTCTCGTGCGCCATCGGGCTTACCGTCATTCCATAGAGCTATTACTGTAATATCTATATGGTCATTCCTTAGACGATTTATCTTGCCACCCTTTTACTCCCGTTTATTGTTCCACCCTTTTGAATTAATTAATGTATTAAAATTAATTTATTCACCATTGGTGGGATGGAACACCAAAAGTATTTTTTCGTTGGGGTCCTTTTATGTTATGTGTTAAAAAATTTCATATACATAAACATTTCATTCTTTTTCATCTTGAACCTCCACCCATCTGTTTAATAGTCCTGAAAAAGAATGTTTTTATTTAATAACAATATACATAAATTGTGAGAGAAACAAACTGATTGATGGCATACTATAATCATCACTATAATCATCATGATCAAACTTTTCATTTTTTCATCATCATTATTATAATTTTTCTACCCTAAATTATTGGGGGGGGGATGATAATACAGGCCATCCCCCCCCCCCCACTTGAAATATTGGGGGGATATATCCCCCCCCCCCATCCCCCCCCGTGATCGACACCCATGTGTAGTTGGCTCTCACGACATATGGACTAATCATTATTCGTCTACAACCTGCTCGTTTTCTAACCATTTTGCCTAATTGCCATTAAGCCATATTTATCTAATTTCCACTAGGCTACACGATCTTGGTCTAATATTCACTTGATCTAACACCGCTTTGTCTATATTATGATTAGACGAAGTGCTTATTAACCAGATTTTAATTTCACAAAGTGCTAAATAAGGATACACGAAGTGAAAATAGGACAATCTTGGTATTATACTAAATGATAGTTACTAGTAGACCAAATGGTTGGGCAATGCAGTAATTTAATTATAGTAGACCAAGTGAATTTGGCCGTGATGGTGTTAGACGATCTGATAATTTGACTGTCTGTTAGTAGAACAAGTGAGGTTTTCCATGACATTGGGATGCGGGGGTATAGAGGTGCTGAAGCACCCCCAATATTATATATATTTTTCTGGGAGTGCTGCTTATGCTATTTACCATAGGCAGCACCCCTGGAAATCAGGTTGACAAGCAAGCAAAAAAAAAATGCTCCGAAAAGATTTTTTGGGAGGAGATGGGGACTTGTTTTTATATCTCAACATAACCCCCAGCTCCCAGACTTAAAAGTCGTCCCCAGTGTCCTGGTTTATATAGCCATCATGATTTTTGTTAAGGTGTTTGCAAGTACGGCGAGTTGGAACACAGGCTGTGATATTGGTGGGACTGACAGGTAAAAGAGGAGAATGACAGAGGGAGCATAGAAAATAGATTTTAAAAATTCATTAAAGTGAGCTGTATTATTTTAACACAATGTGGCAAATTCCAAGTCGTTCCGATGTACGTTGTCTATAGCGCCCTCTTTGGACGACTTCGGAGATTTGACAACTTTTTCCTTTTGTTCGTTTGTTTTAATTTTATAATAATTATAATAATACTTCTCTTATATTGCGCAGAATAAACTGAAAGTTTCTCTACGCGCTTTACAATAAAGGATACAAAATACACATCTGCAAACAAAGAAAATAGACTTGTGAATTACAAAATAACTTAATATTTAAACTTACAATTATTACCTATAAAATAATTACCTATACTACACCTAGTTATGAGTTTCGGAAAAGATGGGTTTTGAGTAAGGACTTGAAAGTTGAATAAGTGGATGCCTGTCTGATATGTCTGGGTAATTTGTTCCAAAGGGTTGGTCCAGCTACAGCAAATGATCTGCTACCATAAAAGCTTGTGTGGGTTTTGGAAATTTGAAGAAGTACTTGTTTGCTTGATCGAAGGTTACGGGGTGGGTAATAATCATTTAGTAAATTGGACAAGTATGATGGAGATAAGCCATGCTGAGCTTTAAAAACTAAACGAATCTTAATTGTGATGCGCTTTTCAACAGAAAGCCAATGTAATTTCTTCAGGGTACTGGTAATGCTGTGTTGTCTAGGAGTACGAGTTTAATACTAGCCTAGCTGCAATATTCTGCAGCATCTGTATACGGTGTATTTTAAGTAGTATTATCAAATGAAAGTCTGTGTTAAATTCGATACACTGTTCATTTTGACTACGTGGAATTTGTGCAGTGCCCTTGTAAAGTTTTACAAGTTTCTTTTGGAACCCAATTAAGATTCGAATAGCTCCTCTCAAAAGAATGACCATGATAGTGGCCACCGCCCACAATTATCTCTATGCCACCGACCCACTTACACTTTTTTCATGCAAGCGCATGCATTGTTACGTCACTCCCCTCTGCGCGCATACGTCATCCGCTCACTGTTTTATGATTGTCAACGCGTTGCTACCAGCTAATCACAATTTTTTAAGCTTATCATCGATCGGAACAAACTTTTAGTTCAGCATGTAAATTCGCTAGAAAATCAAGTGAATAAAGCTGATTTACCGGAAGATCGACTATGGAACTTGAAAAATTCTTCGTGCTGGTTTTGGCCTGCATTTTGCTCGTTTCGGGCAATGCCGATGCCAAATTCAAACGCGGGGAAATCTCTACGGAACAAGTGAGTTACAAAAGAAAGAGATGGGGGTGATTAGGGAAAGAGAAGGGGGGGGGTAGATTGGGCCTGGCCTCTGAATGAGAAGATGGGTTTTATAGTGTCGGGACAACAAAAAATCCTGCTCTGGTTGAATTAAAACAAATTATGAAAAAAATATGGTAATAATTTCATTGTGTTGTCCAACATTGACTATAAACAAATTAATGAGAAAAATAATGTTTGTAAAGATTAATTCTTGAAATTGCCCACTCTTGTCCGGATTTTTCCGATTTACAACCTGTCCCGATTTGCAACGACTAAATGGGCGTATAAGAAGATCATCTTCTGAAGATGTAACTCCTGTGTTTGCCAAAGAGTAAAAAAACATACTAATAATTTGCAGATAGTTTCGTTTTCTACTAAAAAAGATGTCATCCTTTTAATTTAAAACTTCACGACACTCTTAGTCAATGGACTGAACTGAGTATTTTCTCACTGAAAATGTCACCAGGAATACCTGCATGGCCTTAATAATAAAGAGCCAGGAATGCACAATTCATTTTTGTTTTTTAATTATTATTCTCTAATGATTTTCAGCAAAAGTATTGAAACATTATAAACCATATTTAAGAATGCAATTACATACATACTGATAAGTTTTAGACCCTACTCCGTATATTATAAACTGTTTTGCAAGAAAACGCAAGAAAAGGGCAATTCATACTTGCATGTCTTTCGAAACATATATAGTTCCGGATAATACTTCACGTATATAATTAAAAACAGTGTTGGAAATCAGGCCTACGTCGAAATAAAAAAAAAAAAAAATCCAGGAGAATAAACCCTCGTAATAATTTCAATGAATAAATAATATTTCATTTACCTACATTGTAAAAACGCTATTTGAAGTGTTGAATACGTTGTTGAAGCCCGTCACTCTGATAATTTTTTTAATTTGAAAGATTTTGTGTAAAAGAAATTTCAGACAATAGAGTGCATGATGGTCTTTCACAACGTGCTTAAAAATGTTCACATAATTTTTACATGTAGTCTTTAAACATGTTGAAAATAGTAGATATTTTAACATTTCCCGAAGAAATTTCTCTTCTGCATTAAATTTTATGCGCTCTTAAAATAATGCTAGATCTCCCCCTCCCCTCTCTCTCTTTCTCTTTCTCTCTTCCAGGATATTGTCTTTTTGGATCACTTTTACTTCCAAAACACCGAAGACAACATTCTGAAGTATACTATAACCTACCCAGCTGTAAGTAATCCCCTTTAGATAGAGTATACTGGATTGAAACAAATCTTAATTTTAGATTGAACACACTAAAGATTGGTCAGGTTTCAAAGTTATAACAGATTGAATGAATTTTGTTGGACACTGTATTTGAAGTTCAAACTTAAATATAATATTTTTCGTTTTGGTATAGAATTGCAATATCTGCCAGTTTTAACATACGGCTTTGAGTTGATGATTGATGTTAAATTATTTTTTTTTGTTATTATTGTGGTCATTTGACTATTGTTATAGATGTTACTTGTGTGTGCTACAGGACTGGTTAATCAACAATTTGAGATCGGCCGAGGAATGGTAAAATTGCACGCATGCTTCTATTGTATATCAGTTTTTATTATTCATTGTGTTAACATTTTATATGAAAATAAAAACCTTGTTTTAAAAGGACCAATGCTGCTATCGACTTGTCATATTCGATGAAAGCTATGGACAGTGGGGAAGCATACGACCGAACGAAAATAGACTGGTAATCAAACATTTTTTTTGATTGATTTTATATTCAATCTTAGTACAATATAAAAAGTTACTAATGCAGTTATGATCCGAAGTTATTCGTTTGCATTTATTGTATCTTTTTTTCTTTTCTTCCCTCTATAAGATGATCAATGAGAGTCAGTGGTGATCTGCTATTTTTTTAAATCAAAATATGACATTTTGATACCATTCTTTTTATCCTGAAAACAGTCACAGAATGTCTAAGCTGTAAAAAAAAATATCGAATTTTAAAACGGAGAAACCATGAAAATAATCATGGTTATTTAGACTTAATAAAAAAAAAATAAAACTTCCCCTAAAAAAAAAATAAATAAGCGTGTCACAATATACCGATTAAGTTAAAGTTAAAATGTCTTCTAGCATCTTCAACGTAATATTGGCTAATATTTCTTTTCTTCTCTGATAGACCTGTCGGGGAAAGATTGATCGGGTTAAAGATCTTGATTTTAAAATCAAATTGACTGGCCTTGATCCTGTTTGTCACGTGACTACTGATGACAATGGTTTCAAAGTGAGTATACGGCGTTACACTGTCAATATTTGAGTAAATTTCACTGGGCAACATAATTATATTCAGTAAAAATTTGCCCATCATGGTCAAGATCATCTAACCAATTTGTGGAAATGCTGCCTAACTGTTCCTTGTAAACTTTAGCAGTTCTGGCGTATATTAATTGATATTTGGCAAAATTGATATTTACAGAATTTATTGTAAATTCTCTTTAGGGTAGGCCTACATAAGCCTTTATCATTCTGTCATTGTATTATTATATTATTGTTATTATATTATTTTTATCATTATTTTTGTTAGTATCAGTTTTTATATTGGTAATAATATTATGGTAATGATATAATACTAACTCATCATCCTTTTTAAATCAATTTATAGAGACATAAACTTAAACATAAACATAAATAAACTGAGAACAACAGAATTTCCTTCCAAATTTTCATTAGATTGTAATTTTCAGTGGTGGATCGAAAGGGGGGGGGGGGGCACGGGCCGATTGTAGATACACCGTTCTTATTCAAATTTGCACCCCTTTTTTGCTTGTTGGTCAAATTTTCCGCTGATGAAATGACAGATGACAAACTTTTTTTTTTGCTTGTCAAATTTTCCTCGGACGAAGTGACTTTCAATTTAGGGCCGGTGAAAACCTTTTTTTTTTTCCTTTTTGGTTTTATACTTGTCAGATTTTCATCTAGGAAAAATCCTGGATCCGCCCCTAGTTATTTTATCCTTACTTTCGATACTTTCCTAATTTGATATATCATCTTGTTTTTTTTCTTATCCAGTGGCTGGTTTGTCAAGGTACCATCGACTTCGAATCCCGACAGCGCCCACAGTACTATTTCGTTCACCTGACTAATTGCCGATCCAACCGGAAAGGGTTGAGGAATGTCTCGTTTTCTTTGCACATGACAAATGGAAACAATCGTCTCAAAGAATTCGCTGAAAATCAGAAATGTAAGATTTTGCATAATTTATTTATTTTATATAGTTGTCCTTAGAATATGTGTATATATAATGATGATTATGATAATTATACAGCCCATAAAAGATCTTTAAAAATTCAGTAATCATAACATAAAAAAAAAACAGAGGTCTAATTTGGGATATAGATTCAAGAAATTATCTTTATTTAAAGGATACAGAATATAACATAAAAAATCATAAAATATTACCAAATAAACGTATTGATAAGTGTATTATATTGATGGATGGATAGATTGACTGATTGAAAGAGTATATAAGAATGAATGGATGAGTGAGGGGGAAGACGGTAATTGAGTGAGCGAATGGAGTATGTATTAATTGAGTTTGTGATTGACTAATTGAGAATGTCAGCAAACGATTATTAATCGCCTATTTTTTTATTGATTGAATAAACGAACAAATGAGTGTAGCTAGTGATTCATTGGATGTGATCATTTGATTTATCGTTGATTGATTGCTTGCGATTCAATTACATGTATAATATAGGCAATATAACTTTACATGTTTTTAACGAAGTAAAAATTACATTGATGTTCTCTTTATTTTCAAACAAAATGTATGAAAAATGATTTTTTACCACCCTTTTAGTCATGATGGAGACTGACTTGGCCTTCTTTCTTGGATACGTGGTGATGACTATCGTGGCTACTCGATTCAGATGTAAGTCTAACTGATTTTCAATTCGTTATTAAATATAATCGGTCTTTCGAAAAATAAATTCATCTCGTATAAGCTTTAATTGTTTTTTTTTTCTTTTGCTGAACCTTGAAGGTTTGGTGGACATCTTTTTTTAATTTGAAAGTTTTATAGTTGTTATAGTTTCTATAGTTGTAATAGGCATTTAGTTATTTTGCCTTCATTCTATTATCTTTTTCTCACTTTTTTTTCTCTTTTACATATTCCTTATTTTTTTCTTAAATGACATTTGATTTTGGTCATATGATTCTTTATAGCTATCAAATCGCTTTATGTTTAACATTTTATTTATGAAAAAATGTGACATCATTCTTATTCTAGACGTCTTGTCGCTGAGGAAACTGCTGCACCTAACCTATCGGTTATTCTATAGCAGTCTGTTCTTCAAGACAGTGTGTCTTCTACTCCTAAACATCGATTTATCAAGGTTTGCCCGGACCGGACTTGAAATGACTAAGATGCAAGACGCTGGTAAATTAAAGTTTATTTCATTTATGAAAATATTTTCAATGATAAACTTTTCGATTAGCAATATTCCAGCAACAAAACATTTTATTGAAATAATTATAATATATGTACTTTCTTGAAATGAACTATAAACACATAAAACATAATGATAAAAAAGTGTAATAAACTGTTGCATCAGTATTAATAGTGATAACAATATAATCATCATTTATACAGCGCACTTTCCATCTTAACAAAATAAGATTGGTGTCTTGACTCTGTGACGAGGTCGACAAGCAGACTGAAAAGTATCGGGTAGATCAAGTTCTACTAAATACAGCAGTGTAGTCTGATATGATAAGTATATATGTCTCATTTCTGTTATTTTTTTTCAGCTGAGGTATTCTCGTGGCTGTCTACGGTTTTCTTTGTGTGTGTTCTGCTGCTTGTGTCAAAGGGGTTCTCTATCACCAGGTAAGTACTACCTCACACAATGCCGAAACTAATAGACGTGAATTAAGGTTATATTATAAGGTGATAATGATGATGATGATGATAATAATGATAATAATGATGATTTCCAAGACAATGATGATGATGATAATAAAGCATGAATATGATTTCACGATTCCTCTATACAGAGCTCAGATAAGCCTTCCTGGAACAGTGAAGACGATATGTTTTGGTTTCATCTACTTGACCTTCTACACCATCGTCTTCTTGGACCAACGTGTGCTCCTGGACCCCCAAGACATCATTGTTAGTATGACGTCACTATCAGCAAGCGGTTTGATTGGCCTAAAGTTTACTGGTAAGAAATGTTGATTGATATCAAGATTGATTAAAGTCCTGAAATAAATGGTATGGTTTCATGAAATGGTTCGCACTTGTAACTGAATCAACTCTATATGGGTTATATTAGTAAGTTACTTGAAAAGTGTTTGATTTGATTGGCTGAAAAGCACTGGTCTCTTCCTTTTTATATGGGGGGGGGGGGGGCAAGTGTCACGAAATGACACATTGATAATGTTGACAACATTTTATGAAAACGTGGCCATATGAGATGAGTTATTTCATAATTCATAGTTTCCTTCTACAGATTAAGCCAAGTGGACCAAACCGCACAAAAATTAACAATGGGAATATATCAGGAATAGTTTTTTTTTCACTAGATATCTGATAAGTAAGTCTAAGGAGTCTCTAAGCGCTTTATGGTACATTATTACCCGCTTCTATTATTTACTAGTATGAAAATTACAACAGGTTGTGTTCGCCCCCCTCCCCCTCTCTCTCTCTCTGTATTATCAGGTGCTATCATTTTCGTATACGGCTGTTTCGTGACGATCAAGAACCACCCAAGAAAGGTGCCCTTCTATTTACCATTCACTATCTTCTTTAGTGTTTGGTTTGTAGCTGAGCCTACCTATCGACTTCTATCCTTGTACGTCTACCCAGTTCTGAAAAGGTATTACATAATTTTTATTTTTATCTATCACTTTGAATAATTATATAGAATATGTATCACATAAATATATCAAAAGGAATGTAATCTTCTTAAAAACTCTTAAGTTATTAGCGATCTTCTGTTTTCATTAGAAACTGATCGATTGAAAACCTAAACCATACCCCTTTTTTAAATGACTTTTTGCACACACAAAATAAAACAGATTAACTTAATAGTAAAATTATATACCAATTTTGTAAGCACACGGGGAACTATCCTGAATATTGACCTGTTTTGAAGAACTTAATTCCTATACATGTAAATGGAAAGTTTATGCCTAGGTTATATTCTTTCCAATAAAATAGTACTATTGGAAGCAGGTGTGGAAACCGAATTGTGATATGTCAGGTAATGCTCGGGGATCTTCCATTCTGTCACTCATTGAACTTTATTTTAAAAAAGATATTCCAAGCTATGTGCTTCAACAGTTCAACCATTTTTTTAAATTCACATACAGTGATAAAACGCAATTACCCAAGCATGCAACTGCTTGACCGAAAAATCAATATGTTACAAATAATTCATGTTAATCACAATTGGAACTGAATTAAATCTCATCTCCTTTTCATTACAGTCCTAATATCTGGAATGGGATCGACCTGGCTTTGTGTTTTACTGGACATGCCCATTTCCTGTACATAACGCGACCGGACCGTCTTAATAAACGGTTCCCTTTCCATCTGCGAGCAGGCAAGGTATGAAGACTGATGCATTTTTCCCCTGATATTCCCATAACATCAAGTATCTACGAATCTTAAACTGATGTATTCTGTTTACATGCATTCCTAGTTCTACATACCTTTGTCAAGGCATATATCAACCTATATTGAATATATATGTTGAACACTTGAAGAGAAATCTTGAGAAAATTATTAATACTTTTCTGTTGAAATAAAAGTAAAGAATAAACCAAAGCGTAATGATAAAATATACATATCTAGGCCTATATATTAGCATGTTTTTTTTTTTTTTTTAATTTATAGGTTTCATTCCGTGATATCGATGAGGACGTAGAAGATCGTTATATTCCATCGAAGGACTTCTATTCCATTTTCCAAACTGGAAAGAAATCGGATATCAGAACTGGAACGACATTGACTATCCCCGAAGGACCCCAGCACTTCCAAACACCAGTGGTGGGTCTTTGATTGGTTTAGATTCTAATATACTTTTATAATCATTATCAAGGAAGATAACATGAATGACAACAAAAATAACATGAAATGAAATCAACTATTTTTCATGTTCATGTGGACAACATCTCAATATTAAGAAATTAATCTTTGCATTGGAACATGACATGCCTTTTAACGATAAACGGAATTGACTTTTTTATGTATAAAATTTTGACGAGGAGTCAGAGCTCCTTTAAATACAAATGAAAGTGATTTTCTTTATTGTTTTCTTCTTAATTTAGTTGCCTTTCAACGCACCATCGGAAGAGTGCCGGGCTGTCCTTTCTCGACCATCCTTACCGGAAATACCAACCGTGTCTGCTACTGTTGACCTATCATATCGAACACCGACACCGGTTATACCAACGGTATCTGGTACTGTCCAGAAACAGACACCTGCAACGTCCTCGGTATTTGTTTCCATGCCTTCTGTAGTGGCTAGGCAGTCGATGAAGATCACTCCTGCTGGGTCACCAAGCGGTCAGAAACAATTTTCGATGGATGACGGCGCGGCAGTTGAGATCTCCACGGTAAGTTGTAAGATATTGTTGAATAAAGATATGTAAATAAGAACTACTTGCGTGCCCAACAATCTTTCATACGTGTATTGTTTGATTGTTAATAACTTATTCATCAACATCAGTTGCAATTGGGTTCAACTCTTTCAGCCGAAGATGGAGTTGTGTTTGAATCAATGGAATAGTTATAACATGCCTGGATGAGTGAAGAATTATTTATTTTCCCTCTCATTTTTAATAGGCTTCTGTTCCCAAGGGAGGATTCTCTATATTCTTCGTCCAGAACCAACCGGTGAGTACCATTAGATTTTTGGAGAATAAATAATTTCAAATAAAGTAAACGGGGTTTTTTTTTGGGTGTGCATTAATTACTATTTCATTATTTTTTTGGGGGGGTCGTGTGTGTGTGATTTAAAGTTTGCTAGAAAAATAGTTTAGTTCTACAAATAAATGTTTCACCTGTGTATCAAATAAAACACATATGAAATAACTAGATTGTGTCCAAAAACAGTACATGCATTGTGAATTTATGAGAACTTCCATCACATCAGCAATCAAACTTCAGAGCTATCTAATAAAGATGTTAACGTCGTGTACTTCTTACAGGACACCGGCACATCTACTGTATCTGATTACATCAATACAGAAGACAGAGATACTTTGGATCGTGAAGAGAAGGTATTGATCGTAACATGTATTTTACTTTAATCATCATATTCGATGCCAAAAACAAAGTGTTGATTGTATGTGTAGTGAAAATTTGACTTATCGGTAATAATATCAATACTATAGTGGGTCATCACACCGAACATATCTGTCAGATACAATACTGTCATGGCATTCAAAAATGATATCAGTTTACCTCACCTTGGTCGAGTGTGGCATGTAAGATGACAACTAATTCTTTATAGGAAATTGGAATAAATCGTTAAATGCGTTGATATGTGATAAACCATTTAAGAATTACTGCAACAAAACACCGTTTTAGCTCGAGGAATATCTTTACACTTCCAAAGTGATTGATATAAGTTTTATGAGGTTAAAAGTCAACTTTTACTTTATGTTCTTTATCTCAAAGCTTGCTGCTCCAAAAGGAGGGTATTCTATCTTCTTTGTGAACAAGCAACCGGTATGTATCTCAAAATGAATAATCAAAGTTAGTATGAGAAGGATTTGGAATCTCGATAATTTAAACGATTATCACAGTTTAAAAAAAGTTTAATTAGCTCATTTGTAGCTTATACTAAACTATGTGATTTCTACCTTAACAGGAAATACTTCCCATAAATAATTTTGTTTTCCCTTTTGAATTGATGTTGTAATGTAATATACTTTACTTGGTTTTATTTTATCAGGAAACCCTGACTTCGCCCAAGAATTCTGGCATGGATGTGAAAGATCAGACGCAGAAGCACACCTCTGTGAATAAGGTACATAACCAATATTGCAAATTGAATACGACATCAATATATTTTTAAGTTTCCCCGCGTTTCCTTGAATTTATTTGAGCTGATGTACCAAGATTATGTTTTGTCTGCACAGTTTTCAGTTTTAGTTTTGTAAATGAGAAGTAGCAGTATCTCCTCCGTTACTGTCCATTTTTCAATCATAATTTAGGGGCTTTTGCATGGTTGAGTTCAATTGCTTTACCAGTAATGTAATTTTGCATAAACGTACAGGATATTCAAAACAACAATGAGAGACATGAATTTAACATTAACATCTTATGGTATTCAATTGGTTTCTTGTATTAGGAACAACCCAGTCGTAACAATGACTACAGCTTCCTGCCAAAGATCACACCATCCATCGAATCCACTGTGTCATTTTCTCCGAAGACTTCCAAAGGATCCGGATCTGATGTCCAACTGACCCATCTTCCTCTGGAGATCCTGCCAGCGACATGCAAACCCAATCAAGAGCCTTTGAAGACCAAGGCTCCTTGGGACTCTGTATCTGATGAGAAGGTGCATGAAACCAGAGTTGCTGAGAATCTGAAACAGATCGTTATCAGACCAGCAGATGACTCTAACCTGGACAAAGACATTGATGAATCCCGATGTTACACAGAGAGCATAAGCCAGGTCAACGGCGTAGCTTCTAAAGCGAGGATCATTAATGTTCTTCCGGCTAAAGAACCTACCTTGCAGATAATGACCCCTGAAGAATCCGAATCCGATACTGATTTGCCCGACATCCAAAGCCAAAATAACGGCGGCAATCCCAACGTGAGGTTCATCAGTGTTAAACCACTGAATGAGCCTTACCTAAAGATCACTTCTACCAGGGAATCCAGATCTGTCGTGAAGTCTATCAAGAACGAGGGTTCGACTGAGACATCGGGCAAGGCACGCTTGATCACCATGAGACCAACCAGCGAGCCTCTTCAAAACATTGCCAATGTGGTTTCTGCTGCTCGGATCAAGAAAGTCCTCGATGATACTACCGACGCCGCTCCCAAGCCATCTTCTTGGGAAACGACTGATGTGCTCGAGATCAAGAACACTGGACCTCTTGGTGATCCATTGAAGCGTCATTTTCCGGTCCCTCGTCCCAAGATCCAGAACTGGACCACCGAGCCCCTAAAGCAGCCAAATGACCTTCTCATCAACGTCGGCCAAGGAGATGTATCTGAGAATAATCTCTTCGATCCAGATCATGGACGTCCATCTTGTCCAAAAGAGCCAGATAATGATGCTTCAAGATCTGAAGACATCGTCACTGCTCCTGCTGTTAATGGAGGGGATTTTTCAAAGGTGATACGATATCCTTTTAAAAACTTACTTTCAATACTACCATTGATTAAAAAAATATATATTTACTGGCTTAAACGATAACACTTACTTTTGTTTTATTAATGTAAAAATGATATTATATGCTTGAGAGTTGTTAAGGAATCTCGGAACTTAACTTTTTTTTCTTTTAACTCTCTATATAGCCTTCCAAAAAGACCCGGAAGGAGCCTTCACAGAGACGATTTCCAAAATCAACCAACCTGGGAATGACTCCGGACACCTCTTCTGATAACCAACATATGGTAATTAAACAATCTGACTCTAATTTAGGGTGATTTCATTTTAATTTCTTTCTATACTCGTATGTTCTGACTCCAAACGGTACATTTCATTACCTGTTTAAATTGCAAGTGGAATTATACCGAAAATAATTTAATCGATAGATGTCATTAAAACCTTAACTCCACAAGGGTTTTAAATACTGATGAACATACAATGTTAATGATAAATAGATAATACATCATGACATGTCGATCTTTCATGCATTTAATGCATGAACCACGCAAAATCATATATAAATAAATACCATATATACCATTTTCTCTTTTAATCATTTATCATCTCCTTTCACTACAATTTCGATTTATTTTTATTTTGTTGTATTACTTTTCATCTTTTTTTCCTTTTCTTAGGCAATGGATCCGACGACAAAGAAGAAGAAGCTCAAACGATTCCTAAAGCTCGCACGCAGGCACAAGAACAAGCCTGCGAAGGCGGAATAGGAACAAATCGCTTCAACTAATAACGACCTTAAAAACAAACCGGATACTTTTGGGCCATAAACAAACCTTCAGCTGACTTGAAATAGTCTTCAATAAGAAACAACTGGATAATTGGATCATGAAACAAACCTGCCAAAATAGAATATTGACTGGAACTAATTGCTTCAACCATGCGATAAAGACTGAAAAACAAACCGGATACTTTTGGGCCATAAACAAACTTTCAATGGACTTCACATATACTTCAATAGGAAACAACGGGATACTTGGATCATGAAACAAACCTGCAATAAGTTAGAATATTGTTTGTTGTTACATTTATATCAAGCTTTAGACGGAAATTGAAATCAATATTGAAATTCGAAGACGCCTTAGTAACGGATATATATTATGCAAGCTATTTTGTACAAAAAAAATCTAAATATGCACTAGATGGTAGATATATCGTCACCGTTAACTTAAGCAAATAAGAGGCATTACTTTTATTTAATAAAAACTGTTCTGAGTTCTGAAATCGTGTTTATAATTTTTTTTCTCCGAAAGATGCATTAAATGACATATATAGAGAACTTAATCATCAATGCATTATTTTGAAGACATTGTATTTCGTAGAGCTCATTGCCAAAGAAGATTTTTCGACAGTTGAATACAGCAACTTGTGCTTTCGTGCCACTGCACTTTGAAAAAAAAATTGTCATCTTATTGTAATTTTTTCTTAAACGTGATGGACACGGATTTGAAATTTTCAACGATATATCTGCCCAGCATATCGATTCAGTATTGAAGTACTTGAATAAAAAAAATAAACGCAGTGTATACCTGAAATAACGAAATATTTATTTTCTGAAATAATCCACACCTCATTTGAAATACACACTTAAAAAAACTACGTTACTATGTAGATTCAAACTTGTGAAAATATGCACCAACTACGCATAAAAATAGAAATAAATAATAATAATAATAATAATATCATAATAATATTATTATAAAAAGAAATACTATGTAACTTTGTTAGTCTAGCTCTCAATAAAAATATGAAAAATAATCCTTGTTACAGCCGGGTTTTTTCTCGAGATATTCGCAGTATGCTCGTAATGCGAACCAGTGTGTGTACAGTGACTGATACAAGTGAGGGAGGGGCACATCCGACCCGTTCACTTCCCCCACCACCCCCCTTCCCCATGAGAGCCGTAAAGCATATATATTGAGGTATAAAAAAGTAAAGCAACCAAGTAAGGCCCCAGGACCAGACCAAATCCATCCACGTTTCCTCAAGGAATTAGCTGGTGTACTTTGCTTACCTATTTCCATTCTGTTTCAGAAAAGTGTAGGACAAGGAGTTTTGCCTGAAGATTGGAAGAGTGCTAATGTGACCCCGGTATTTAAAAAGGGTAGCAAATCAGAAGGTAGAAACTACAGGCCTGTAAGTCTGACATGTGTTATTTGTAAGTTACTTGAAAGCTTGGTAAGGACACAACTTATTCGTCATCTCCAGGAGAATGACCGGCTCTCTGTTCATCAGCTTGGTTTTATTGCTGGACGTTCTTGTACTACACAGTTTTTAGAAGTCCTGGATGAGTGGACCCGCATTTTGGATGATGGCGGTAGTGTAGATGTAGTGTTCATGGATTTTATGAAAGCCTTTGACACTGTTCCCCATCACAGACTTCTTAGTAAACTACAAGCTCTTGGAGTCAAATTTAAAATATATGCATGGATTAGTGACTTTCTGCTTGGTAGACGTCAAAGGGTCGTTGTCAGTGGTCAACACTCCCACTGGTCAAAAGTTTGCAGTGGAATACCCCAGGGTAGTGTTCTCGGCCCCATTTGATTTTAATTTATGTAAATGATCTCCCAGATTCAGTGCAGACTTCTGCCAAGCTGTTTGCTGACGATACTAAGTTGTATGTTCGTTCTGATGTTCCAGGGGCCACCGATAAATTGCAAGATGATTTGACTGAGCTTGAGGACTGGGCTGAGAAGTGGCAGCTACGTTTTCACCCAGATTAATGTACTGATATGAAGATTGGAAGAAGTAGGTCTGGCTCTGAGTATCATATGACCAAATGTTCGCAATCGGTTGTTCTACGTGAATGCGAGAGTGAGAGATATTTAGGAGTTCAGGTAGACTCACGTTTTTCTTTCAAGGAGCACATTTCTAAAGTGGTGTCAGAGTCTAATAGACTGCTTGGTATTATAAGAAGAACTTTTGTACATTTGGATAAGACCTCTATTAAGCTTTTGTTTAAGGGTATTATTCGCCCGATCTTAGAGGATGCGTGTCACCGTATAAGCTGGGTGAGCAGAGGCGGTTAGAGAGTGTCCAATGTAGAGCTACTAAATTGATCCCAGGTATTAAGCCCCTATCATACTCTGAACGTCTTCGCCTCCTGAAATTGCCATCGCTCAGTCACAGACGTAAAAGAGGTGACATGACCGATGATTGATGTGTACAAATATCTGCATGGTTACTATGATACAAGTTCTGAGCTTTTCTGTCTGAGAAATGGTGGTAAAACACGTGGTCATTCCTTAATGCTAGAGAAAAGATATTCGCGTCTTGATGTGCGTAAGTTTTTCTTTGCTAACCGAGTGATAGATGTGTGGAACAGTCTCGCAGAAGATGTAGTTACTGCTTGTTCAGTGATTGCATTTAAGAATAGACTGGATAAGCATTGGGAGAAGATTGCCTATGATTTTGAGTGATTTTCCATTCTCGTGTGTTTTCATGGAATTTTTTGCTGTCTTCGATACCCCTGCCACCCCTCCCTGCCAACATCAGTAGCGCATCTAATTTTGTCTGAAGGAGAGCAGCAATAGACATTCTACTTTGATCGATAAACAGGCTTAGTCCTACAACATCGTTGGAGTAATCTAAACTAAACTAAACTACAATACGTCATGCCTGCAAACGAATACCCTTTTTTTGGCTTGCTTGCTTGTCAGATTTCTCTCAATGAAAGTGCCCCTCCATTTGCAAAATCCTGGATTCTCCTCTGTCTGTGTGTGCGAGTGTGGGGGTGGGTGAGTGTTATGTGCATCAGTATACAGCGTTTTATATCCTTATATCCATTCTATGATATATTGTAATAGATTTCTTCTAGATAAGTTGTTTTCCAAAAGAGAGAAATGAAAAAAAAAGTTCAGACAAAAAGAATCAGATGTAGGTATATAGTCACTGCCATAGATGGGCTAACTGGGGGCACTTCCACTCCCTTCCCATTTCTTCCATGACCAATAAAAAAGGAGGAATAGAAATAAACTTAAGTATAAGGAGTCAAATATTGTATCAAATCTGAAAATTGTGTAAAATCTATCAATTTTGCCCGATATGTCCTGTTGAGCCCCCTTGAAATATTAGGGCTCCACTGATTCTCCCATGGAGAACTGTGCTGCAATTAGTCTGAGAACGAACGCAGAAGACAGTGTCGGATGATTGGTAATTATCTGACGCTTTAAGAAAGCGCTATGTAATCGTTTTACCACGCTTGGCAAATTCGGCCCCTTGATATTAAAAAAATGGACTAGGGCAGTCGGGTGCACTTAATTGTTTGCCCAGGGCGTCATAATGCCAAGATGCACCACTTGACCAAGGCAAGAGAAGCGTTTAATTTTTCTCTGACAAGTTGTCGGATTTGACAACTTTCCTTGACCTTGATACACTCTTCAATGAAAGAGTTTCATGCCCAGGAGTGGCCATCTGTTTAAAGAAAGCAAAATAGGTACTAAAACACCCCTTCCAAAAATTAAACTGATTAATTATTTAGTAATAACATCATAAATTCATATAGATTTTAAGGGTTTCTATATATCGCTTGTATATACCACACCAAAGCAATGTCTTTAGCGGTCATCACCGCCGCCGCGCTTGCATTGTTGCGTCACTCCCTATACGCGCATGCGTCATGAACTAACTGTTTGATAGTCAATGCGTTGCTACCAACTAATCACAATTTTTTCAAGCTTCTCATCGATCGGAACAAACGTTGAGTTCGGCATGTAAATTCGCTAGAAAATCAAGTGAATAAAGCTGATTTACCGGAAGATCGACTATGGAACTTGGAAAATTCTTCGTGCTGGTTTTGGCCTGCATTTTGCTCGTTTCGGGCAATGCCGATGCCAAATTCAAACGCGGGGAAATCTCTACGGAACAGGTGAGTTACAAGAGAAAGAGATTGGGAGTGATTAGGGAAAGAGAAGGGGGGTAGATTGGGCCTGGCCTCTGAATGAGAGGATGGGTTTTATAGTGTCGGGACAACAAAAAATCCTGCTCTGGTTGAATTAAAACAAATTATGAAAAAAATATGGTAATAATTTCATTGTGTTGTCCAACATTGACTTTAAACAAAGTAATGAGAAAAATAATGTTTGTAAAGATTAATTCTTGAAATTGCCCACTCTTGTCCGGATTTTTCCGATTTACAACCTGTCCCAATTTATCCGTCCCGACTAAATGGGCGTATAAGAAGATCATCTTCTGAAGATGTAACTCCTGTGTTTGCCAAAGAGTAAAAAAACATACTAATAATTTGCAGATAGTTTCGTTTTCTACTAAAAAAGATGTCATCCTTTTAAATTTCAAATGTATTTTAATTTAAAAGTTCACGACACTCTTAGTCAATGGACTGAACTGAGTATTTTCTCACTGAAAATGTCACCAGGAATAACTGGCCTTAATAATAAAGAGCCAGGAATGCACAATTCCTTTTTGTTTTTTAATTATTATTCTCTAATGATTTTCAGCAAAAGTATTGAAACATTATAAACCATATTTAAGAATGCAATTACATACATACTGATAAGTTATAGACCCTACTCCGTATATTATAACCTGTTTTGCAAGAAAACGCAAGAAAAGGGCAATTCATACTTGCATTTCTTTCGAAACATATATAGTTCCGGATAATACTTCACGTATATAATTAAAAACAGTGTTGGAAATCAGGCCTACATCGAAATAAATAAAAATCCAGGAGAATAAACCCTCGTAATAATTTCAATGAATAAATAATATTTCATTTACCTACATTGTAAAAACGCTATTTGAAGTGTTGAACACGTTGTTGAAGCCCGTCACTCTGATAATTTTTTAAATTTGAAAGATTTTGTGTAAAAGAAATTTCAGACAATAGAGTGCATGATAGTCTTTCACAACGTGCTTAAAATTTTCACATAATTTTTTACATGTAGTCTTTAAACATGTTTCAAATAGTAGATATTTTAACATTTCCCGAAGAAATTTCTCTTCTGCATTAAATTTTATGCGCTCTTAAAATAATCCTAGATCTCCCCCTCCCCTCTCTCTCTCTCTCTTTCTCTCTTCCAGGATATTGTCTTTTTGGATCACTTTTACTTCCAAAACACCGAAGACAACATTCTGAATTATACTATAACCTACCCAGCTGTAAGTAATCCCCTTTAGATAGAGTATACTGGATTGAAACAAATCTTAATTTTAGATTGAACACACTTAAAATTGGTCAGGTTTCAAAGTTATAACAGATCGAATAAATTTTGTTGGACACTGTATTTGAAGTTCAAACTTAAGTATAATATTTTTCGTTTTGGTATAGAATTGCAATATCTGCCAGTTTTAACATACGGCTTTGAGTTGATGATTGATGTTAAATGATTTTTTTTGTTATTATTGTGGTCATTTGACTATTGTTATAATTTGAGATCGGCCGAGGAATGGTAAAATTGCACGCATGCTTCTATTGTATATCAGTTTTTTATTATTAATTGTGTTAACATTTCATATGAAAATAAAAACCTTGTTTTAAAAGGACCAATGCTGCTATCGACTTGTCATATTCGATGAAAGCTATGGACAGTGGGGAAGCATACGACCGAACGAAAATAGACTGGTAATCAAACATTCTTTTTGATTGATTTTATATTCAATCTTAGTACAATATAAAAAGTTACTAATGCAGTTATGATCCGAAGTTATTCGTTTGCATTTATTGTATCTTTTTTTTTCTTTTCTTCCCTCGATAAGATGATCAATGAGAGTCAGTGGTGATCTGCTATTTTTTAAAATCAAAATATGACATTTTAATACCATTCTTTTTATCCTGAAAACAGTCACAGAATGTCTAAGCTGTAAAAAAATATCGAATTTTAAAACGGAGAAACCATGAAAATAATCATGGTTATTTAGACTTAATTAAAAAAAAATAAAACTTCCCCTAAAAAAAAAAAAATAAGCGTGTCACAATAAACCGATTAAGTTAAACTTAAAATGTCTTCTAGCATCTTCAACGTAATATTAGCTAACATTTCTTTTCTTTTCTGATAGACCTGTCGGGGAAAGATTGATCGGGTTAAAGATCTTGATTTTAAAATCAAATTGACTGGCCTTGATCCTGTTTGTCACGTGACTACTGATGACAATGGTTTCAAAGTGAGTATACGGCGTTACACTGTCAATATTTGAGTAAATTTCACTGGGCAACATAATTATCTTCAGTAAAAATTTGCCCATCATGGTCAAGATCATCTAACCAATTTGTGGAAATGCTGCCTAACTGTTCCTTGTAAACTTTAGCAGTTCTGGCTTATATTAATTGATATTTGGCAAAATTGATATTTACAGAATTTATTGTAAATTCTCTTTAGGGTAGGCCTACATAAGCCTTTATCATTCTGTCATTGTATTATTATATTATTGTTATTATATTATTTTTATCATTATTTTTGTTAGTATCAGTTTTTATATTGGAAATAATATTATGGTGGTGATATAATACTAACTCATCATCCTTTTTAAATCAATTTATAGAGACATAAACTTAAACATAAACATAAATAAACTGAGAACAACAGAATTTCCTTCCAAATTTTCATTAGATTGTAATTTTCAGTGGTGGATCCAAAGGGGGGGGGGCACGGGCCGATTGTAGATACACCGTTCTTATTCAAATTGGCGCCCCTTTTTTGCTTGTTGGTCAAATTTTCCGCTGATGAAATGACAGATGACAAACTTTTTTTGTTCTTGTCAAATTTTCCTCGGACGAAGTGACTTTCAATTTAGGGCCGGTGAAAACCTTTTTTTTTTCCTTTTTGGTTTTATACTTGTCAGATTTTCATCTAGGAAAAATCCTCGATCCGCCCCTAATGATTTTATCCTTACTTTCGATACTTTCCTAATTTGATATATCATCTTGTTTTTTTTCTTATCCAGTGGCTGGTTTGTCAAGGTACCATCGACTTCGAATCCCGACAGCGCCCACAGTACTATTTCGTTCACCTGACTAATTGCCGATCCAACCGGAAAGGGTTGAGGAATGTCTCGTTTTCTTTGCACATGACAAATGGAAACAATCGTCTCAAAGAATTCGCTGAAAATCAGAAATGTAAGATTTTGCATAATTTATTTATTTTATATAGTTGTCCTTAGAATATGTGTATATATAATGATGATTATGATAATTATACAGCCCATAAAAGATCTTTAAAAATTCAGTAATCATAACATAAAAAAAAACAGAGGTCTAATTTGGGATATAGATTCAAGAAATTATCTTTATTTAAAGGATACAGAATGTAACATAAAAAATCATAAAATATTACCAAATAAACGTATTGATAAGTGTATATATTGATGGATGGATAGGTTGACTGATTGAAAGAGTATATAAGAATGAATGGATGAGTGAGGGGGAAGGCGGTAATTGAGTGAGCGAATGGAGTATGTATTAATTGAGTTTGTGATTGACTAATTGAGAATGTCAGCAAACGATTATTAATCGCCTATTTTTTTATTGATTGAATAAACGAACAAATGAGTGTAGCTAGTGATTCATTGGATGTGATCATTTGATTTATCGTTGATTGATTGCTTGCGATTCATTTACATGTATAATATAGGCCATATAACTTTACATGTTTTTAACGAAGTAAAAATTATATTGATGTTCTCTTTATTTTCAAACAAAATGTATGAAAAATGATTTTTACCACCCTTTTAGTCATGATGGAGACTGACTTGGCCTTCTTTCTTGGATACGTGGTGATGACTATCGTGGCTACTCGATTCAGATGTAAGTCTAACTGATTTTCAATTCGTTATTAAATATAATCGGTCTTTCGAAAAATAAATTCATCTCGTATAAGCTTTAATTGTTTTTTTTTCTTTTGCTGAACCTTGATTGAAGGTTTGGTGGACATCTTTTTTTAATTTGAAAGTTTTATAGTTGTTATAGTTTCTATAGTTGTAATAGGCATTTAGTTATTTTGCCTTCATTCTATTATCTTTTTCTCACTTTTTTTTCTCTTTTACATATTTCTTATTCTTTTCTTAAATGACATTTGAATTTGGTCATATGATTCTTTATAGCTATCAAATCGCTTTATGTTTAACATTTTATTTATGAAAAAATGTGACATCATTCTTATTCTAGACGTCTTGTCGCTGAGGAAACTGCTGCACCTAACCTATCGGTTATTCTATAGCAGTCTGTTCTTCAAGACAGTGTGTCTTCTACTCCTAAACATCGATTTATCGAGGTTTGCCCGGACCGGACTTGAAATGACTAAGATGCAAGACGCTGGTAAATTAAAGTTTATTTCATTTATGAAAATATTTTCAATGATAAACTTTTCGATTAGCAATATTCCAGCAACAAAACATTTTATTGAAATAATTATAATATATGTACTTTCTTGAAATGAACTATAAACACATAAAACATAATGATAAAAAGTGTAATAAACTGTTGCATCAGTATTAATAGTGATAACAATATAATCAACATTTATACAGCGCACTTTCCATCTTAACAAAATAAGATTTGTGTCTTGACTCTGTGACGAGGTCGACAAGCAGACTGAAAAGTATCGGGTAGATCAAGTTCTACTAAATACAGCAGTGTAGTCTGATATGATAAGTATATATGTCTCATTTCTGTTATTTTTTTTCAGCTGAGTTATTCTCGTGGCTGTCTACGGTTTTCTTTGTGTGTGTTCTGCTGCTTGTGTCAAAGGGGTTCTCTATCACCAGGTAAGTACCTCACACAATGCCGAAACTAATAGACGTGAATTAAGGTTATATTATAAGGTGATAATGATGATGATGATGATGATGATCATGATGATTTCCAAGACAATGATGATGATGATAATAAAGCATGAATATGATTTTACGATTCCTTTCTACAGAGCTCAGATAAGCCTTCCTGGAACAGTGAAGACGATATGTTTTGGTTTCATCTACTTGACCTTCTACACCATCGTCTTCTTTGACCAACGTGTGCTCCTGGACCCCCAAGACATCATTGTTAGTATGACGTCACTATCAGCAAGCGGTTTGATTGGCCTAAAGTTTACTGGTAAGAAATGTTGATTGATATCAAGATTGATTAAAGTCCTGAAATAAATGGTATGGTTTCATGAAATTGTTCGCACTTGTAACTAAATCAACTCTATATGGGTTATATTAGTAAGTTACTTGAAAAGTGTTTGATTTGATTGGCTGAAAAGCACTGGTCTCTTCCTTTTTATATGGGGGGGGGGCAAGTGTCACGAAATGACACATTGTTAATGTTGACAACATTTTATGAAAACGTGGCCATATGAGATGAGTTATTTCATAATTCATAGTTTCCTTCTACAGATTAAGCCAAGTGGACCAAACCGCACAAAAATTAACAATGGGAATATATCAGGAATAGTTTTTTTTCACTAGATATCTGATAAGTAAGTCTAAGGAGTCTCTAAGCGCTTTATGGTACATTATTACCCGCTTCTATTATTTACTAGTATGAAAATTACAACAGGTTGTGTTCGCCCCCCTCCCCCCCTCTCTCTCTGTATCAGGTGCTATCATTTTCGTATACGGCTGTATCGTGACGATCAAGAACCACCCAAGAAAGGTGCCCTTCTATTTACCATTCACTATCTTCTTTAGTGCTTGGTTTGTAGCTGAGCCTACCTATCGACTTCTATCCTTGTACGTCTACCCAGTTCTGAAAAGGTATTACATAATTTTTCTTTTTATCTATCACTTTGAATTATTATATAGAATATGTATCACATAAATATATCAAGAGGAATGTAATCTTCTTAAAAACTCTTAAGTTATTAGCGATCTTCTGTTTTCATTAGAAACTGATCGATTCAAAACCTAAACCATACCGCTTTTTTAAATGACTTTTTGCACACACAAAATAAAATAGATTAACTTAATAGTAAAATTATATACCAATTTTGTAAGCACACGGGGAACTATCCTGAATATTGACCTGTTTTGAAGAACTTAATTCCTATATGTAAATGGAAAGTTTATGCCTAGGTTATATTCTTTCCAATAAAATAGTACTATTTGGAAGCAGGTGTAGAAACCGAATTGTGATATGTCAGGTAAAGCTCGGGGATCTTCCATTCTGTCACTCATTGAACTTTATTTTAAAAAAGATATTCCAAGCTATATATGTGCTTCAACAGTTCAACCATTTTTAAAAATTCACATACAGTGATAAAACGCAATTACCCAAGCATGCAACTGCTTGACCGAAAAATCAATATGTTACAAATAATTCATGTTAATCACAATTAGAACTGAATTAAATCTCATCTCCTTTTCATTACAGTCCTAATATCTGGAATGGGATCGACCTGGCTTTGTGTTTTACTGGACATGCCTATTTCCTGTACATAACGCGACCGGACCGTCTTAATAAACGGTTCCCTTTCCATCTGCGAGCAGGCAAGGTATGAAGACTGATGCATTTTTCCCCTGATATTCCCATAACATCAAGTATCTACGAATCTTAAACTGATGTATTCTGTTTACATGAATTCCTAGTTCTACATACCTTTGTCAAGGCATATATCAACCTATATTAAATATATATGTTGAACACTTGAAGAGACTCTTGAGAAAATTATTAATACTTTTCTGTTGAAATAAAAGTAAAGAATAAACCAAAGCGTAATGATAAAATATACATATGTAGGCCTATATATTAGCATGTTTTTATTTTTTTTAATTTATAGGTTTCATTCCGTGATATCGATGAGGACGTAGAAGATCGTTATATTCCATCGAAGGACTTCTATTCCATTTTCCAAACTGGAAAGGAATCGGATATCAGAACTGGAACGACATTGACTATCCCCGAAGGACCCCAGCACTTCCAAACACCAGTGGTAGGTCTTCGTTTGGTTTAGATTCTAATATGCTTTTATAATCATTATAAAGGTAGATGACATGAATGACAACAAAAATAACATCAAATGAAATCAACTATTTTTCATGTTCATGTGGACAACATCTCAATAGTAAGAAATTAATCTTTGTATTGGAACATGACATGCCGTTTAACGATAAACGGAATTGACTTTTTTATGTATAAAATTTTGACGAGGAGTCAGATCTCCTTTAAAGACAAATGAAAGTGATTTTCTTTATTGTTTTCTTCTTAATTTAGTTGCCTTTCAACGCACCATCGGAAGAGTGCCGGGCTGTCCTTTCTCGACCATCCTTACCGGAGATACCAACCGTGTCTGCTACTGTTGACCTATCATACCGAAAACCGTCACCGGTTATACCAACGGTATCTGGTACAGTCCAGAAACAGACACCAGCAACGTCCTCGGTATTTGTTTCCATGCCTTCTGTAGTGGCTAGGCAGTCGATGAAGATCACTCCTGCTGGGTCACCAAGCGGTCAGAAACAATTTCCGATGGATGACGGCGCGGCAGTTGAGATCTCCACGGTAAGTTGTAATATATTGTTGAATAAAGATATGTAAATAAAAACTACTTGCGTGCCCAACAATCTTTCATACGTGTATTGTTTGATTGTTAATAACTTATTCATCAACATCAGTTGCAAATGGGTTCAACTCTTTCAGCCTAAGATGGAGTTGTGTTTTAATCAATGGAATAGTTATAACATGCCTGGATGAGTGAAGAATTATTTATTTTCCCTCTCATTTTTAATAGGCTTCTGTTCCCAAGGGAGGATTCTCTGTATTCTTCGTCCAGAAACAACCGGTGAGTACCATTAGATTTTTAGAGAATAAATCATTTCAAATAAAGTAAACGGGTTTTTGTGTGTGCATTAATTACTATTTCATTATTTTTTTGGGGGGTCGTGTGTGTGTGATTTAAAGTTTGTTAGAAAAATAGTTTAGTTCTACAAATAAATGTTTCACCTGTGTATCAAATAAAACACATATGAAATAACTAGATTGTGTCCAAAAACAGTACATGCATTGTGAATTTCTGAGAACTTCCATCACATCAGCAATCAAACTTTAGGGCTATATAATAAAGATGTTAACGTCGTGTACTTCTTACAGGACACCGGCACATCTACTGTATCTGATTACATCAATACAGAAGACAGAGATACTTTGGATCGTGAAGAGAAGGTATTGATCGTAACATGTATTTTACTTTAATCATCATATTCGATGCCAAAAACAAAGTGTTGATTGTCTGTGTAGTGAAAATTTGACTTATCTGTAATAATATCAATACTATAGTGGGTCATCACACCGAACATATCTGTCAGATATAATACTGTCATGGCATTCAAAAATGGTATCAGTTTACCTCACCTTGGTCGAGTGTGGCATGTAAGATGACAACTAATTCTTTATAGGAAATTGGAATAAATCGTTAAATGCGTTGATATGTGATAAACCATTTAAGAATTACTGCAACAAAACACCGTTTTAGCTCGAGGAATATCTTTACACTTCCAAAGTGATTGATATAAGTTTTATGAGGTTAAAAGTCAACTTTTACTTTATTCTCTTTATCTCAAAGCTTGCTGCTCCAAAAGGAGGGTATTCTATCTTCTCTGTGAACAAGCAACCGGTATGTATCTCAAAATGAATAATCAAAGTTAGTATGAGAAGGATTTGGAATCTCGATAATGAAAACGATTATCACAGTTTAAAAAAAGTTTAATTAGCTCATTTGTGGCTTATACTAAACTTTATGTGATTTCTACCTTAACAGGAAATACTTCCCATAAATAAACATTTTTTCCCTTTTGAATTGATGTTGTAATGTAATATACTTTACTTGGTTTTATTTTATCAGGAAACCCTGACTTCGCCCAAGAATTCTGACATGGATGTGAAAGATCAGACGCAGAAGCACACCTCTGTGAATAAGGTACGTAACCAATATTGCAAATTGAATACGACATCAATATATTTTAAGTTTCCCCGCGTTTCCTTGAATTTATTTGAGCTGATGTACCAAGATTATGTTTTGTCTGCACAGTTTTCAGTTTTAGTTTTGTAAATGAAAAGTAGCAGTATCTCCTCCGTTACTGTCCATTTTTCAAATCATAATTTAGGGGCTTTTGCATGGTTGAGTTCAATTGCTTTACCAGAAATGTAATTTTGCATAAACGTACATGATATTCAAAACAACAATGAGAGACATGAATTTAACATTAACATCTTATGATATTCAATTGGCTTCTTGTATTAGGAACAACCTAGTCGTAACAATGACTACAGCTTCCTGCCAAAGATCACACCATCCATCGAATCCACTGTGTCATTTTCTCCGAAGACTTCGAAAGGATCCGGATCTGATGTCCAACTGACCCATCTTCCTCTGGAGATCCTGCCAGCGACATGCAAACCCAATCAAGAGCCTTTGAAGACCAAGGCTCCTTGGGACTCTGTATCTGATGAGAAGGTGCATGAAACCAGAGTTGCTGAGAATCTGAAACAGATCGTTATCAGACCAGCAGATGACTCTAACCTGGACAAAGACATTGATGAATCCCGATGTTACACAGAGAGCATAAGCCAGGTCAACGGCGTAGCTTCTAAAGCGAGGATCATTAATGTTCTACCCGCTCAAGGACCTACCTTGCAGATAATGACCCCTGAAGAATCCGAATCCGATACTGCTTTGCCCGACATCCAAAGCCAAAATAACGGCGGCAATCCCAACGTAAGGGTCATCAATGTTAAACCACTGAATGAGCCTTACCTAAAGATCACTTCTACCAGGGAATCCAGATCTGTCGTGAAGGCTATCAAGAACGAGGGTTCGACTGAGACATCGGGCAAGGCACGCTTGATCACCATGAGACCAACCAGCGAGCCTCTTCAAAACATTGCCAATGTGGTTTCTGCTGCTACTACCGACGTCGTTCCAGATATAAAATCTGTTTCTGGCGATATTACGGTCTCCGCTCCAAAGCCATCTTCTTGGGAAACGACTGATGTGCTCGAGATCAAGAACACTGGACCTCTTGGTGATCCATTGAAGCGTCAATTCCCGGTCCCTCGTCCCAAGATCCAGAACTGGACCACCGAGCCCCTAAAGCAGCCAAATGACCTTCTCATCAACGTCGGCCAAGGAGATGTATCTGAGAATAATCTCTTCGATCCAGATCATGGACGTCCATCTTGTCCAAAAGAGCCAGATAATGATGCTTCAAGATCTGAAGACATCGTCACTGCTCCTGCTGTTAATGGAGGGGATTTTTCAAAGGTGATACGATATACTTTAAAAACAACTTTTCATTTCATGGATTCCTGCAATCTTACTTTCAATACTACCATTGATTAAAAAAATATATATTTGCTGGCTTAAACGATAACACTTACTTTTGTTTTATTAATGTAAAAATGATATTATATGCTTGAGAGTTGTTAAAGAATCTCGGAACTTAACTTTTTTTTCGTTTAACTCTCTATATAGCCTTCCAAAAAGACCCGGAAGGAGCCTTCCCAGAGACGATTTCCAAAATCAACCAACCTGGGAATTACTCCGGACACCTCTTCTGATAACCAACATATGGTAATTAAACAATCTGACTCTAATTTAGGGTGATTTCATTTTAATTTCTTTCTATACTCGTATGTTCTGACTCCAAACGGTACATTTCATTACCTGTTTAAATTGCAAGTGGAATTATACCGAAAATAATTTAATCGATAGATGTCATTAAAACCTTAACTCCACAAGGGTTTTAAATACTGATGAACATACAATGCTAATGATAAATACATAATACATCATGACATGTCGATCTTTCATGCACTTAATGCATGAACCACGCAAAATCATATATTAATAAATACCGTATATACCATTTTCTCTTTTAATCATTTATCATCTCCTTTCACTACAATTTCGATTTATTTTTATTTTGTTGTATTCCTTTTCATCTTTTTTTCCTTTTCTTAGGCAATGGATCCGACGACAAAGAAGAAGAAGCTCAAACGATTCCTAAAGCTCGCACGCAGGCACAAGAACAAGCCTGCGAAGGCGGAATAGGAACAAATCGCTTCAACTAATAACGACCTTAAAAACAAACCGGATACTTTTGGGCCATAAACAAACCTTCAACTGACTTGAAATAGTCTTCAATAAGAAACAACTGGATAATTGGATCATGAAACAAACCTGCCAAAATAGAATATTGACTGGAACTAATTGCTTCAACCATGCGATAAAGACTGAAAAACAAACCGGATACTTTTGGGCCATAAACAAACTTTCAATGGACTTCACATATACTTCAATAGGAAACAACGGGATACTTGGATCATGAAACAAACCTGCAATAAGTTAGAATATTGTTTGTTGTTACATTTATATCAAGCTTTAGACGGAAATTGAAATCAATATTGAAATTCGAAGACGCCTTAGTAACGGATATATATTATGCAAACTATTTTGTACAAAAAAAATCTAAATATGCACTAGATGGTAGATATATCGTCACCGTTAACTTAAGCAAATAAGAGGCATTACTTTTATTTAATAAAAACTGTTCTGAGTTCTGAAATCGTATTTATAATTTTTTTTTCTCCGAAAGATGCATTAAATGACATATATAGAGAACTTAATCATCAATGCATTATTTTGAAGACATTGTATTTCGTAGAGCTCATTGCCAAAGAAGATTCTTCGACAGTTGAATACAGCAACTTGTGCTTTCGTGCCACTGCACTTTGAAAAAAAAATTGTCATCTTATTGTAATTTTTTCTTAAACGTGATGGACACGGATTTAAAAATTTTCAACGATATATCTGCCCAGCAAATCGATTCAGTATTGAAGTACTTGAATAAAAAGATAAACGCAGTTTATACCTGAAATAACGAAATATTTATTTTCTGAAATAATCCACACCTCATTTGAAATACACACTTAAAAAAACTACGTTACTATGTAGATTCAAACCTGTGAAAATATGCACCAACTACGCATAAAAATAAAAAGAAATGATAATAATAATAATAATATTATAATAATATTATTATAAAAAGAAATACTATGTAACTTTGTTAGTCTAGCTCTCAATAAAAATATGAAAAAAAATATCCTTGTTACAGCCGGGTTTTTTTCTCGAGATATTCGCAGTATGCTCGTAATGCGAACCAGTGTGTGTACAGTGACTGATACAAGTGAGGGAGGGGCACATCCGACCCGTTCACTTCCCCCACCACCCCCCTTCCCCATGAGAGCCGTAAAGCATATATATTGAGGTAGAAAAAAGTAAAGCAACCAAGTAAAGCCCCTGGACCCAGGTGCGAAGCCAGGGGGGGCGGTGGGGGCGGTCGCCCCCCCAAAAAAAAAAAGTCCCCAAAAAGAAAAAAAAAAGAAGGGAAAAAAGAGAGGAGAAAAGGAAAAGCGAAGGGAGGAAAGGGAAGAAAGGTATAGCTTTGTGGGTTTTTCTTTTTATTCTTTATTTTTTTCTCAAAAAAGAAACTCCGTGACTCTTGCTCTAAATTTATATATATGAATTTTGCTTCCGCGCTGCGCGCGGTTAAATGATAATGTTGCAGTTCTCCTTTGTTTCCCTCACCCTTTCTCGAACCCTGTTTTTTCACCTCAGCTATATGTGTTTCTTGCCAGTTAAAGTTCAAATGTATACATTAGGGCAAGTTTAGAGTAAGGTTAGGCCGAAGTATATGAATTTATCTTTTTTTAAATTGATCGCGCAACTTCTGGTCGGGTCGGCTCCGGGCGGGTAAAATCTTTATATCAATTTCTGCCGTCACCTCCATATAGGCAACTTCTCCCGCTTTTTCAGCTCATTACTACACAACCATAATTTGGGGACAAACAGGTTCCTAATTTAAAAAGAGGAAGGTATAAAATTCGTGTCGTATTAAAAAAAAAGCACAATTTTTTTAAATCCAATTCTATTCAACTTCATGTCATTTCCCTGCACATTCATCTCCTGTCCCGTTTTGCGCCCTCAGTTTGAAATTTGGAATGACACTTACGTTTCTTTATCATTCAAAGTGAAGCGCATCGGGATAAGTGAAAGAAATTATACATCATCCTGTTTTATATAATTTCAATAATCACAGAAGTTTCAACTTTTTGCGCACTATTTTCCTTGTAATGAAGTTCAATAATTTTAGAAAATTAATTGAATTAGAGCTGATGGGAGTATTAGAGATATCTGCATTTGATGAAACGTCCGCCCTTTGAAATTTCAGAGTTTCATTGCTCTGCGCGGGGAGGAATATCTTCCTCCCGGCATATATCCTTCTCCTCTGTTTTGCGAGTTAAGATATGCACTGTCGCTAAATTGTTTGTAATCAAATCTGATCTTTCCAAGGGAAGTATTCAATATAACTTAGAAAATAACCTTTTCTCGGGACCATTTTCTTTGCAAAAAAAAAATATAAAACGCTTTAGCTTCCGCGCTTCGCGCGGGGTTAATATTATTTTAATTTCCTCCAGTTTATCCCTTTTTTGTTCGTTTTACAATCACTTTTGAAAACAAGGTTCAAAATCACAATATATTCAAATGAATTGGAGCTGATATAGGTACTAGAGACAAGGGAGGCGGCTCCTTTTTATTTTAATTTATGAAACACCGAAAATCCCCCTCCCTGCACCCACCCCCTAGGGTAACTGTAAGTGTTGGCACGCTTCGCGTGCATTTACCGCCCCCTCCAAAATGAAATCCTGGCTACGCGGTTGCCTGGACCAGACCAAATCCATCCACGTATACTCAAGGAATTAGCTGGTGTACTTTGCTTACCTATTTCCATTCTGTTTCAGAAAAGTGTAGGACAAGGAGTTTTGGAAGATTGGATTGAAGATTGGAAGAGTGCTAATGTGACCCCGGTATTTAAAAAGGGTAGCAAATCAGAAGGTAGAAACTACAGGCCTGTAAGTCTGACATGTGTTATTTGAAAGTTACTTGAAAGCTTGGTAAGGACACAACTTATTCGTCATCTCCAGGAGAATGACCTGCTCTCTGTTCATCAGCTTGGTTTTATTGCTGGACGTTCTTGTACTACACAGTTTTTAGAAGTCCTGGATGAGTGGACCCGCATTTTGGATGATAGCGGTAGTGTATAGATGTAGTGTTCATGGATTTTATGAAAGCCTTTGACACTGTTCCCCATCACAGACTTCTTAGTAAACTACAAGCTCTTGGAGTCAAATTTAAAATGCATGCATGGATTAGTGACTTTCTGCTTGGTAGACGTCAAAGGGTCGTTGTCAGTGGTCAACACTCCCACTGGTCAGAAGTTTGCAGTGGAATACCCCAGGGTAGTGTTCTCGGCCCCATTTGATTTTAATTTATGTAAATGATCTCCCAGATTCAGTGCAGACTTCTGCCAAGCTGTTTGCTGACGATACTAAGTTGTATGTTCGTTCTGATGTTCCAGGGGCCACCGGTAAATTGCAAGATGATTTGACTGAGCTTGAGGACTGGGCTGAGAAGTGGCAGCTACGTTTTCACCCAGCTTAATGTACTGATATGAAGATTGGAAGAAGTAGGTCTGGCTCTGAGTATCATATGACCAAAGGTTCGCAATCGGTTGTTCTACGTGAATGCGAGAGTGAGAGAGATTTAGGAGTTCAGGTAGACTCACGTCTTTCTTTCAAGGAGCACATTTCTAAAGTGGTTTCAAAGTCTAATAGACTGCTTGGTATTATAAGAAGAACTTTTGTACATTTGGATAAGACCTCTATTAAGCTTTTGTTTAAGGGTATTATTCGCCCAATCTTAGAGTATGGCCAGGCTGCGTGGTCACCGTATAAGCTGGGTGAGCAGAGGCGGTTAGAGAGTGTCCAATGTAGAGCTACTAAATTGATCCCAGGTATTAAGCCCCTATCATACTCTGAACGTCTTCGCCTCCTGAAATTGCCATCGCTCAGTCACAGACGTAAAAGAGGTGACATGACCGATGATTGATGTGTACAAATATCTGCATGGTTACTATGATACAAGTTCTGAGCTTTTCTGTCTGAGAAATGGTGGTAAAACACGTGGTCATTCCTTAATGCTAGAGAAAAGATATTCGTGTCTTGATGTGCGTAAGTTTTTCTTTGCTAACCGAGTGATAGATGTGTGGAACAGTCTCGCAGAAGATGTAGTTACTGCTTGTTCAGTGATTGCATTTAAGAATAGACTGGATAAGCATTGGGAGAAGCCTATGATTTTGGGTGATTTTCCATTCTCGTGTGTTTTCATGGAATTTTTTGCTGTCTACGATACCCCTGCCACCCCCGGCCTCCCTGCCAACATAAGCAGCGCATCTAATTTTGTCTGAAGGAGAGCAGCAATAGACATTCTACTTTGATCGATAATTAGGCTTAGTCCTACAACATCGTTGGAGTAAACTAAACTATAACTAAACTAGAAAACGTCATGACTGCAAACGAAGATCTTTTTTGGCTTGCTTGCTCGTCAGATTTCTCTCAATGAAAGTGCCCCTCCATTTGGAAAACCCTGGATCCTCCCCTGTCTGTGTGTGCGAGTGTGGGGGTGGGTGAGTGTTATGTGCATCAGTATTCAGTGTTTTATATCCTTATATCCATTCTATGATATATTGTAATAAATTTCTTCTAGATAAGTTGTTTTCCAAAAGAGAGAAATAAAAAAAAGTTCAGACAAAAAGAATCAGATGTAGGTAGTCACTGCCATAGATGGGCTGACTGGGGGCACTTCCACTCCCTTCCCATTTCTTCCATGACCAATAAATAAGGAGGAATAAAAATAAACTTAAGTATAAGGAGTCAAATATTGTATCAAATCTGAAAATTGTGTAAAATCTATCAAAATTTAAGATTTTCATTCAAAAAAAATATTTAATAGCTGCATCTTCTCTATTGTTGTTAATTTGTTATTCTTAATTATAGGGAGAAAGGGAAAAGAAAAAGCGGCAAAGTATGGTTTCATTTTCTGAATATCAGCATTTCATTTTTATTCCAAAAAAGAAGAAAACCTTAATTTTGCCCGATACGTCCTGTTGAGCCCCCTTGAAATATTAGGGCTTCACTGATTCTCCCATGGAGAACTGTGCTGCAATTAGTCTGAGAACGAACGCAGAGGACAGTGTCGGATGATTGGTAATTATCTGACGCTTTAAGAAAACGCTATAGGCGGTGCTGCACCATCCCGAGTTTGCTCAATCTCGAGATTTTAGCCCGATCAGCCCTCTTCGCGATTAATCTCGAGATTCATGAAACCCCGTCTGCACCATCCCACGAGGAGCTATAATCTGCTCGAGCGAGGCAACAAGCCCGATATTCCGGGCATGCGCACTTTCGGATCTTGGAGTTTCAACGGCCCGCGCTTTTGAATAACTTCCCGCGATATGCAAGCAATGAACTCCTTTCATTAGTACTTTCGCCGAATTCAACCGGTGTTATGCAACAATCCTTTCAGCTCAGCGAGTGAAGAAGTGATGTATTCTTCGTGAAATATGATGGCGGAGTAGGAGGCAACGACAGAGAGAGAGAGAGAGAGGGAGAAGGAGGAAAGAAATGCTATTTGCTCACATTTTGCGAAGGAATAAGACAACACTGCTGTCAGTGTTGTTATTGAATATGACCATCGTCGATATGCGATGAGCGCCTCCCCCTTCGGTCTGGTCTCTCCCGGGGTCTCTCCCAAAATCCATTCACTGGTGGGGACACCATCGTTGCTTATGAACGCTATTCGCATGTATAAAGTTGACTTTCGCACGTGTTTATGTTTTGACCAAGGCGGAAGTGGAACGCGAATTGCATTATGGACTGACGTCATGAATAAATTACCCCGAGTCCAATCTCGAGTGCGTCTGCACCGACGAATTAGCGGGATAATTCGTAAAATAGCGCGCTATTTTGCAAATAAACCCGAGTTGACTTGGGATTGCAATCTCGAGATTAATCCTACGAACTAGCGCGATAATTGCGTCTGCACCGCCAACTATCTCGAGATTTTTCAGATCGGGATAATTTGCCGGATCAGAAATAGCGCGCTAATTTGAAACTTCGGGATGGTGCAGACGGCCCTTATATAATCGTTTTACCACGCTTGGTAAATTCGGCCCCTTGATATTAAAAAAATGGACTAGGGCAGTCGGGTGCACTTAATTGTTTGCCCAGGGCGTCATAATGCCAAGATGCGCCACTTGACCAAGGCAAGAGAAGCGTTTAATTTTTCTCTGACAAGTTGTCGGATTTGACAACTTTCCTTGACCTTGATACGCTCTTCAATGAAAGAGTTTCATGCCAAGGAGTGGCCATCTGTTTAAAGAAAGCAAAATAGGTACTAAAACACCCCTTCCAAAAATTAAACTGATTAATTATTTAGTAATAACATTATAAATTCATATAGATAAAGGGTTTCTATATATCGCTTGTATATACCACACCAAAGCAATGTCTTTAGCGGTCATCACCGCCGCCGCGCTTGCATTGTTGCGTCACTCCCTATACGCGCATGCGTCATGAACTAACTGTTTGATAGTCAATGCGTTGCTACCAACTAATCACATTTTTTTCAAGCTTCTCATCGATCGGAACAAACGTTGAGTTCGGCATGTAAATTCGCTAGAAAATCAAGTGAATAAAGCTGATTTACCGGAAGATCGACTATGGAACTTGGAAAATTCTTCGTGCTGGTTTTGGCCTGCATTTTGCTCGTTTCGGGCAATGCAGATGCCAAATTCAAACGCGGGGAAATCTCTACGGAACAGGTGAGTTACAAAAGAAATATAGGGGTGATTGAGGAAGAAGGGAAGGGGGGGGGGGGTATTTTGGAGTTGGGTAGGATGCTATACGAGGATGGGTTTAGATGCTTGTCTGGACACTTATGAAATGAAATAACAAAAAAAAGAACTTCTCTAGTTGGATTTAATAATAATAATGATGTGACATGATGTGTGATTTCACAAAATTATGAAAAAAAAGTTAATTATTATTTTTTTTCCTGTCTTGTATAACCTAAACACAGAATATAAATCGTAAATAAGATCGATTCATGAAAATGCCAACTTTTTCCGACTTACATTCTATTTAGACAAACATACATACATTGACTGTAATACTTTCTTACTAAGAATGTTAGTAGCCAGCTAGGAATACCTGGCCTTTTGTTTGATATACTTCTCGTATTATTAAATTATATGAAGAAATTCCAAGAGACAAACCCCTAATGAAAATCTTAATGAATGAATAACAATATTATACTAAAAAAGAATAATGTAGAGAATGAGATACATAGAGAAGGGGTCCAAGAGTCTATGAGAGACCGATGTACATGATGAACCTGAAACCGGGCATGAACAACGTGTTCTTTTTTCTGAACATCCCCTTTCCAAACAGTATATATTTTGAACTTCACCGAAAACCCCTTTTTGAGAGTTTTGCCTCCAGATTAATGACCTTTCAAACTTATATAGGACTTTTAATGAATTATGAACTTACTATTTAAAATCAAGGTAGATTTTATTTCAAATTCCATTTTTTTTAATTGACAAAAATACAATAACGAATCGATCGATATGTAAAAATTAGGTTAAAAAGCAGAAACTAAAGTGTGAACAATTGTAATGTATTTTGATATAAAAGAAAGAAGGTAAATAATGCAATTTAACACAAAATATTTGGAAAGCATTGAATTGAAAATAAAATAGTCTCACAGTGAAAACTATAATTGTCCCATTTACATGATTTACAGTAGGGCCTATATACAGTCATATTTGCCTATAGTAGCGTTTGAAATATAAATTATCAATTTTTGAACATGTCCCCAATATATTTCTCTTCTGCATAGAATTTTATACGCTCTTTAATGTTTTCCCTCTCTCCCCCTCCCTCCCCCTCTCGCCCTTTCTCCCTCTCTCTCCTTTTCTCTTTCCCTCATATCCAATAGGACATTGCCTTCATGGATAGTTTTTACTTCCGAAACAGTGAAGACAACGTTCTAAACTTTACAATTATGTATCCTGCTGTAAGTAATTCCCTTTTCAAAAAAGAATACTAGATTAATCTCAATTTTAGATTCATGTAAATTCATTTATTTTCTAAGGAACGCTTTTAACATTCCTGTTCTCAAAATTGAGATAGATCGAAGAAAATTTAAATATCATTTTCATTTTGATAGATAATTTTTATATCTTCCTTTTAATATAATACAGCCTTGAGTTGATGATTGCAAATTCATTGTCTTATTTTTAATTGCGTATTGTTTTAAAGTTTCTATGTTGAATGTTCTAGAGGTTAATTAAACATTCAAAATCAACCGAGGAATGGTATAATCGCAAATTATCTATTATATATCATTTTTTTATCATAAATTGTTTTACCATTTCATATGAAAATATAACCCTTTTATCGGACCAATACTGTTATCAACTCGTCATATTCGATTTAACACCAACCGAGGAATGGTGAAATTACTAAATTTCTATTGTCTATTTTTTAAATAAATTGTTTTGATATTTCATACTTATGAAATTATATCATTTTTATTTATAGGACCAATGCTGCTATCGACTCGTCATATTCGATGAAAGCTATGGACAGTGGGGAAGCATACGACCGAACGAAGATAGACTGGTAATTAAGCATTTAATTTGTATTTTTGGGGGGGTTTAAATATCAGAATTCTTAACACTTTGATCGATTTAATATTTTACCTGTGTACAAAGATAAAACAGTATAATTATTGCATTCATGATCCGAAGCCTCTAAAGCTATATGTTTGTGCTTAGTATTTTCTTTTCTTCTTTTCCTTCTGTACATTCAATATATATTGAGATGATTAACAAGAGTCAGTATGGACATGTTATTTTATGTTGTTAGATGATATTTTTGATACCCTCCTTTTTATCTTGAAAAGGTTACACGAATGTCTAAGTTTTAAAAAGAAATACCACATTTTCAAACGGAGAAACCATGAAACAATCATACTTATTTACACTTATATTCTATGGTAAAGCCCGTAAAAGAAAATAAAGGCGTTGCAATAAACTTTTAAAAGTTGAAGTAAAATATCCTACAACTTGCCCCCCCCCCCCGAAAAAAAATCAGAATAATTTAATGGGTTTTTAAGCATTATGTATACCGTACATTGCAAACAACTTACTAGATCTTATTTCATCTTACTTATTTGGATCTTTCGTTAACTTTGCACTATATTTTCAATGAAAAATTGGGCCGGAAAAATTACTGCTCCCATTAAAAAATACGATCCTCTTTTTACACTGTTTTTCGTTTCTTTTCTTATATATAGACCTGTCGGGGGAAGATCGATAAGGTTAAAGATCTTGAGTACAAAATCAAATTGACTGGTCTTGATCCTGTTTGTCACGTGACTACTGATGACAATGGTTTCAAAGTGAGTATACGGCGTTACACTCTTAAAAATTGAGGAAATTACATTGGGCAACATATCTTTGGTAAGAATTGGACCCTACAAGGTCAAAAGCCACTGACAAATTTCATATAAATGAAATGATGCTCAAGTGAGAAAGAACACATGTTGGTCAATTCAGGTCCTATCTTATCATTATTATTATCATATAGTAGTAGTAGCAGTAGTATAGTAGTAGTAGTAGTAGTAGTAGTAGTAGTAGTAGTAGTAGTAGTAGTAGTAGTAGTAGTAGTAGTAGAAGTAGTAGTAGTAGTAGTAGTTAGTACTAGTAATAGCAGCATGGTAGTAATAATGGTATGGTGTAGTAGTAGTATTGTAGTAGTAGTATAGTAGTCGCAGTCATAGGAGTAGTAGTAGTAGTAGTAGTAGTTAGTAGTAGTAGTAGTATAGCAGTAGTGGTAGTAGTAGTAGTAGTAGTAGTAGTAGTAGTAGTAGTAGTAGTAGTAGTAGCAGCAGCAGCAGTAGTAATAGTAGTACAATTAATTATGGTAATATAGTTCCTACTTATAGTCCTTTTTCTAATCAATCCATAATGACACCATTGTCAATTTAAAAAAAATTAATTATTCATATCCTTCTAAGATTTCAGTAGATTGTTATTTCTATTATAATTTTGGATACTAATTGCCTCATAAATAATTTCATATATTTTTTCTACTCTCTTCATTCAGTGGCTGGTTTGTCAAGGTACCATCGACTTCGAATCCCGACAGCGCCCACAGTACTATTTCGTTCACCTGACTAATTGCAGATCCAACCGAAAAGGGTTGAGGAATGTCTCGTTTTCTTTGCACATGACAAATGGAAACAATCGTCTCAAAGAATTCGCTGAAAATCAGAAATGTAAGATTTTGCGTTATTGTACCTAAAATATGTATATCCTTTTTATTAAATGGTACAGAGGAATGGAAATATAATAAACGAGCTTAACAAGCTTAGTAATCAGCATGACAATAAAAAGAAAAGCCACATGTCTGATTTTGGATTTGATTTGATAGAATAATCCTAATTACTGAAAGGATATCAACGTAAACAGCTACAGAGTTATTGATAGCTTGGTAGGTGTATCGTCGATTAATTGCTCGAAGTTCATTTGGATGTACATAATTATCTTTTAAATAATTAAAAATTAAATTAATGTATTTCCTCTTATAATATAGATATATATATATATTATTTCTTAATTTGTACCTTCCCTTTAGTCATGATGGAGACTGACTTGGCCTTCTTTCTTGGATACGTGGTGATGACTATCGTGGCTACTCGATTCAGATGTAAGTTTGTAATTTTCAATCCGTTATTCATTAATCATGCAAACTTTAATTCATTCATCTCGTTGAAGTTTTGCTTATATATATATATATATTTCTTATACTAAACCTTGAGAGTTCGAGGATTTCTTTTTTTTTCACTTTCAAAGTTTATAATTATCTTTACAAAACATTTATAACTACGGAGGCATTTAGCTATTTTTCTTTTATGTTACCTTTTTTTATTCATTCTCTTTTAAAAAGGCACCGACTTTTAACATAATTTTTAAAGAAGAAAATAGAATATCTGACTTTGAAATGTATCAAATATCTTTTTCAACCCTTCTATTTATAAATTAATGTTGTTTTACTTTTATTTTAGACGTCTTGTCGCTGAGGAAACTACTGCACTTAACCTATCGGTTATTCTACAGCAGTCTGTTCTTCAAGACAGCGTGTCTTCTTCTCCTAAACATCGATTTATCGAGGTTTGCCCGGACCGGACTTGAAATGACTAAGATGCAAGACGCTGGTAAATTTAAAGTTTATTTCAATTATGAAAACATTTCCAATCTTAAAATCCTCAATTTGCAGTCTTCCAAAAACAACAAATTTATTGACATATATACGGTAATACATGTACTTTCTTAACCAAACACACGTAAATAATATGACCAACAAAAGTATAATACAATATTGTAACATTATTGATAATATTGGGCAGATTTAAATGGTCGAGTAATTGTGTGCTACCTATCATAGTCTGAAATGAAAACTCTATTCATTTCATATGTTTTATTTCTGTTAATTATTTCAGCTGAGGTATTCTCGTGGCTGTCTACGGTTTTCTTTGTGTGTGTTCTGCTGCTTGTGTCAAAGGGGTTCTCTATCACCAGGTAAGTGCTACCTCACACAATGCCGAAACTAATGATAGTGATTTCAAGTTATGTGGTGGTGATGATGATGATGATAATGATGATTTCGAAGACGATGATGATGATGATATGATGATGATGATAATAATGGTTTCGAAGATGATGATGATAATAAAGCATGACTATGATTTCACGATTCATTTCTACAGAGCTCAGATAAGCCTTCCTGGAACAGTGAAAACGATATGTTTTGGTTTCATCTACTTGACCTTCTACACTATCGTCTTCTTTGACCAACGTGTGCTCCTGGACCCCCAAGACATCATTGTTAGTATGACGTCACTATCAGCAAGCGGTTTGATTGGCCTAAAGTTTACTGGTATGAATTCTTAAGTCTCAAGTTTACTAGCAATTCTTAATCAATAGTAAAGTCGATAAGGACGTGAAGTATCGTGAGACGGATTCATAAAATTTGTTATTACTGACCAAATTAGCTCTTTATTTTAATGACGTCCTTAATAATATGTGCTGAGAAGCACTGCTCTCTGCCTATCTATAATCTCAGAAAACGATAACTTGTCAATGTTGCAAGCTTGATGAAACGGCGCCCATACAACATGAGTTCTCTCATTATCATCTTACAAACTTTACAGGCCTATTGATTATGTCTCATTCTACTAATTGATTCAAGTGAATAAAGCTCACCTAAAGTACCAATGAGAGTGTATAAAGGTCAAATGAAGTAATCATTTTTAATTATTAGATATCTGATCAATATTTTGCCATGAAAAAAATGAAGCCCGAAGACTGAAAAACGTCTTTATTATCATTAACCTCATTCATTCTATCATTCTATTGCAATTTTGAAATTACAACATGTTGTACTCCCCCCCCCCCCCCCCTCTTTCTCTCTCTTTCTTTATCACTCTTTCTGTATTATCAGGTGCTATCATTTTCGTATACGGCTGTTTCGTGACGATCAAGAACCACCCAAGAAAGGTGCCCTTCTATTTACCATTCACTATCTTCTTTAGTGCTTGGTTTGTAGCTGAGCCTACCTATCGACTTCTATCCTTGTACGTCTACCCAGTTCTGAAAAGGTACTTCATAAGTTGTTGTCAATCCCATGAAAATATTAAGTATGCTTTATTTAATTACCAGAAAAGAGTTATTCTGCTTAAAAACACATATTAATGAACTTACCTTTTCATTAGAAAAAAAAAACCTACTCTTTTCTTTCAGAATAAGCCTACTCAAAATATCTTTTATGAAAGCGATTTTCTGCAGAAAATATAGATTAACTTAATGGCAGAAGTAAATAGTATACCATGTTTGTATAGGCACATTGGGATGTACAATCGTGAATATTGAGCTCTTTGGGAGAATTACTATTCCAAATGCAAGGTTTAGACCTAATCTTTTATATTAATACATATATTTGTTTTATTTTTTTATTTATCATATGTCTATTAGGGTCCTACTATAACTCATATGTCGGGCAAAGCTCAGTGGATCTTTCATTTTGTTATTAATGTTTGAATCCTTACCCAAAAGTAATGATATACAAATCATTCCAGTTTATCACCATTTTAGTCATAATTACACCTCATTTCTTTTCCCCTACAGTCCTAATATCTGGAATGGGATCGACCTGGCTTTGTGTTTTACTGGACATGCCTATTTCCTGTACATTACGCGACCGGACCGTCTTAATAAACGGTTCCCTTTCCATCTGCGAGCAGGAAAGGTATATAAAGGCTGATACATATTTTTCTGGTATTCTCATAACATCATGTATCTACCATGTCTACGATTCTTTAAGTGTTATATTGTGTTAAGATGAATTCCTAGCTCTACATACTCTTGTCACGAAAGACATAATGCCTCTAATAATATATGTTGAAGACTTGAAGAGAAATCGTGAGAACATTAATATTACTTTTCTGTTGAAATAAAAGAAAAAATGAATCATTGTTAAAGCGTATTTAATGATAGAATATACAGTATATCAAGATTTTTGTGATTTTTTTCTTGATAGGTTTCATTCCGTGATATTGATGAGGACGTAGAAGATCTCTACATCCCATCCAAGGACTTCTATTCCATTTTCCAAACTGGAAAGAAATCGGATATCGGACCTGGAACGACACTGACTATCCCCGAAGGACCCCAGTACTTCCAAACTCCTGTGGTGGGCTTTTATTTGATTTAGATTTTAATATACTTTAATCATAAATCAACAAGGTCAATAAGATGAATGACAACAACAACAACATCAGATAAAATATAATTGCTTTCTTCATGATCATGTAGACAAAGTCTCAAAAGTAAGAAATTAATATCTGTATTGGAACATGATATGCCGTTCAACGATAAACCGAATTGATATTTTTATAAACAAAAAATAGACGAGAAGTCAGATCTCCATTAAAGGCAAATAAAAGATATTTTCTTGAGTGTTATCTGAAATTTCATTTTCTTCTAAATTCAGTTGCCTTTCAACGCACCATCGGAAGAGTGCCTGGCTGTCCTTTCTCGACCATCCTTACCGGAGATACCAACCGTGTCTGCTACTGTCGACCTATCATACCGCACACCGTCACCGGTTATACCAACGGTATCTGGTACTGTCCAGAAACAGACACCTGCAACGTCCTCGGTATTTGTTTCCATGCCTTCTGTAGTGGCTAGGCAGTCGATCAAGATCACTCCTGCTGCGTCACCAAGCGGTCAGAAACAAATTCCTAAGGAAGACGGCGCGATAGTTTCCACGGTAGGTTTTGAGCCATTGTTGATAAAATATGGTAAAAGGAGATTACTTGTAGCCTAACATACACTATGTGTATTTCAAGTATCCATACATGCAGTTGCAACATGAAAACTTAGTAATTACTTGGGTTCTTGATAAATATCCAATGACAATGAAATATATTATATCGTACTATTCTTTTATTGCTCTTGGACCGCAAATCATTTCAATCGTTAGCTATATTAATTATTTTATTTCAATTGGATAAGTATATTTCATCATTTTTGCACGCTTTGCTGAGAGTAAATCAAAACCATTTTTTAACGAATCGTTAATTTACATTTCTTCTTTACTCTCTAAATACATAATTGAGGAATATTATGCATGGATTAAAGAGAATAATTAATTTTCCTTCTCATTTCATGTTCATTATAGGCTTCTGTTCCTAAGGGAGGGTTCTCTATATTCTCTGTTCAGAAACAACCGGTGAGTAGATGTTTAGATGTACAGACAGTATTTAAAGAAATGTCTTTTGCAATTATTATTCTTTTTTCAACTGGGCTTATGTTCATTTCACATAAATACGACTTTTGCAGGAAAAATTGGTTTAGTGCCACAAAATATGAAAGGATGAGATCATTGTCAAAGAAGGTACATTAATTTTGAATTCTTTAGTTTTCATCAACAGTCAAACTACAGAGCTATCTTATAAAGATTTAACCTCGTGTACTTTTTACAGGACACCGGAACGTCTCCTGTATCTGAATCCATCAAAACAGAACACGAGGAAACATCGTATTCTGAAGAGAAGGTATAAAGTTCTATTTATCTCAAAAAATATATTTAACTATGTGATGATTGCCGGCATAGTGAAGAATTTGACTTATTATACGTGATAACATCAATGATATTGGGTCATCACATATCTGCCAGATATGACTTTCACTACACCACTTTGGCATAGCTCCCAATAAGGCAGTTTAGAAGTTCAATGAATTAATTTATACCGAGTATCATTTTTACCACACCTGTGTTGAGTGTGGCTAATTTAATTTGTTATAAAAATGATATTTCATGTTTTATCCTAAAGGGATCATGTTTCTCATATTTAATTGGTGTATACCTCATGTAGGAAAGAAAGTAGTTGTACCTAAACCACAGGGATACACGAAGTATCACCATACTGCCTGCAAGATGAAAACTAGTTGTTTATAAATAATTTGCATATTGCATAATACACTGAAATATGATTATATGCACCTACGAAATTTACAAAATACAATTTCCAAACAAAGATACTGTCTTCAAACTTTCAACTTCTGATGCGATTTGATCTTAGTTTCATGAAATTAAGTTAAGCATTTCCTTTTTCTTCATTGTAAAGCTTTCTACCCCAGAAGGAGGATATTCCATCTTCTCTGTGAACAAGCAACCGGTATGTATCTCAAAATGTATATCGTTAGTTAGTGTGAGAAGGATTTTGAATCTTGAAAATGAAAACTATTGTCACAGTTAAAAAAAGAAAGTGAATTAGCTCGTTTGTGAACAATACTCGAAATCATGGGATTTTTACCTTGACGGTTTGAATATCAACAGAGTATACTTCCCATAACACACAGTAAAATAACATAATGTTTAAACCTGTCACTCTAACAACAAGTTGTTTAAACTGTTTTTTGGGTAATTATTAAAAATTTTCATACCACTTGTTTAAAAATTTTAAACAGCAGACTGACGGGCTTAAACAAAGTACTTAAAATTTCAAACAGCGTTTTTACAGTGCATTTTACATTGTTATTGTAATGTAATATACTTTACTTCTTTTCATTAAATCAGGACACCCTGAATTCTCCCAAGAATTCTGGTATGGATGTGACATATCAAACACAGAAAACCAACTCTGTAAATAAGGTACGTAACCAAAATGCAAATTAACTACGACATCGACATGTCTTAAAGTTTCCCGACTTTCATTAATATGCATTTCAGCTAATACCAACATCCTATTATGTTTTATCTGCACATTTATCAGTTTAGTTTTGTAGATGAAAAGTAGCAGTATCCTATTCATTACTGTTCGTTTTTCAATCGTTATTTTAAGGGGGGGTATACGGTTGTTTTTAATTGTTTACCCGAAATTTCAATTTGTATAAAACGAACAAGATATTCAAAATAAATATGAGAGATATGAATGTACCATAAAAAATAGTGTATTTTGTTGATTTCTTGTAATAGGTGCAAGCCTGTTGTAACAGTGACAACAGCTTCCTGCCACGGATCACACCATCCATCGACTCCACTATGACATTTTCTCTTAAGACCATCAAACGATCCGGATCTGATGTCCAACTGACAAATCATCCTATGGAGAGTCTACCAGCGACATACACACCCGATCAAGAGCCTTTGCAGACTAAGGTTCCCTGGGACTCCGTATCTGATGAGAAGATGCATGACACCAGAGTTGCTGAGAATCTGAAACAGATCGTTATCAGACCAGTGGATGACTCTAACCTGGACAAAGACATTGATGAATCCCCATGTTACACAGAGAGCATAAGCCAGGTCAACGGCGTCACTTCTAAAGCGAGGATCATGAATGTTCTACCAGCTCAAGAGCCTACCTTGCAGATAATGACCCCTGAGGAATTCGAATCCGATACTGCTTTGCCTGACATCCAGAGCCAGAATAACGGCGGCATTCCAAACGTGAGGGTCATCAATGTTAAACCACTGAATGAGCCTTACCTACAGATCACTTCTACCAGGGAATCCAGATCTGCCAACCAGGCTGTCAGGAATGACAGTTCGACTGATGCATCGAGCAAGGCACGTTTGATTACCATGAGACCAGCCAGTGAGCCTCTTAAAAACAGGGCCAATGTGGTTTCTGCTGCTCGAATCCAGAAAGTCCTTGATGCTACAAACGAGGTCGTTCGAGATATCAAATCTCTTTCTGATGACATCACGGTCGCCGCACCGAAGCCATTTTCTTTGGCAACAAATGACGTGCTCGGGATCAAGAACACTCGACCTCTTGTAGATCCATTGAAGAGGGAGTTCCCGGTCCCTCGTCCTAAGATTCAGAACTGGACCACCGAGCCCCTAAAGCAGCCAAATGACCTTATCACCAACGTCGGCCAAGGAGAAGTATTTGAGAATAACCTCTTCGATCCAGGTAATGGACGACCATCTTGTCCAAAAGAGCCAGATAATGATGCCTCCAGATCTGAGAACTTCCTCACTGCTCCTGCTGTTAATGGAGGGGATTTTGCGAAGGTGATTCATAATGAAAATATTTTTAAAAACCACCTTTCATTTCGTGGTTTCTTCCAATCTTACTTTTAATAGTACCGTTAACTAAGAAATAAATTCTTACTAGTTTAAACGATAAAACAATTATTTTGTTTTATTGACTTAAAAAATTATGATATAGGTTATTGAGTTCTCGAAGAGTCTTGGAACTAAACTTCATATTTGTTTTCTTATAACCTCTATCTAGACTTCTAAAAAGACCCGCAAGGAGCCTTCAAAGAGACGATTTCCAAAATCAACCAATCTGGGAATGACTCCGGATACCGCTTCTGATAACCAACAAATGGTAATCAAATAAACTCACTCAATATGTGTGATTTCATATCTAAACTGAAGTTACTAAACACCTCATTACCTGTTTCATACTTTTATTTACAATTGAAAACAACGGAAATATTTTAATGTATATAATAGGTCATCAAAACTTTAACTTTGTTTACAATGGTTTTAAATGCTAAGGTACAAAGCTAATGTCAACTAGATAACATATGCCGATATTTAATTTACAAAATGCATGCACTACTCAAATCATATTTCTATTTTCTTGCTCCCCCCACAAGTTATACTTTTAATGTTTTTTAAATCGTTTATCATCTTTTCAGCAGTACTCAATGCCGATTTTCTCTCATTCTGTTTTATTCCTTTTCATCTTTTTCCTTTCTTTAGGTAATGGATCCAAAGACAAAGAAGAAGAAGCTGAAACGATTCCTAAAGCTCGAACGCAGGCACAAGAACAAGCCTGCGAAGGCAGAATAGGAACAAATCGCTTCAACCATACGATAACGACTGAAAGAATAAAGCGGATACTTTTGGGTCATATAAACACACCTTCAACTGACTTAAAATATTCTTCAATAAGAAACAACAGGATATTTGGATCATGAAACAAACCTGCAAAAAATAGAATATTGACTGGAACTAATATACGAAAATTGAAACCAATATTGACTTTCAAATACGTCATAGAAACGAAATACAAAAATACAATTTATTTTGTTCAAGAAATATTCTAAATATGCAACAGATGGTAGATATAATCACCATTACCTTAAGCAAATAGGAATTAACAATAAGAACAACTTGGGTATTCTTGTTACTGTGCCTTGAAAAATTTGATCATCGTTGTGTAAATTCTGCTTAAACTGATCAGATAACAAGAGATGAAGTTCTCCACAATATATCTACCCAGCAAATCGATTCAATACTGAAATATGTGAATAAAGAAACTTGAATATACTTGAAAATCAACAAAATCAATTCGATTAACATTCTGAGATTAGGACGTAATCAACGAAATTCAATTTGGAAAAACTATACAGCTTTAAAAATACTACGCTTATTAAAAAATGTCATTGCATCGAAATACATAACAATGAAACTAATAATATATAACTAAAAATATATAACCCACGTTACAATGGTTCTTTCTTTTTTGATATATAATTTTGCAGTGAGCGCAAAATTTGTGTGTTCTTGTGCGCTAGGGTGAGTGAGGGTGTGCCAAAAATGCATGGGTGTATGTGGGATGTGTCTAGTGTATGTGGGATGTGTCTAGTGTCTAGGTGGGATGTGTCTAGTGTGGTGCGAGTGTGAATCCTGGTGTGTATGTTGATGTTGTTTTTTTTTCTTCTTTTTACTAGTTCTTTTCAATTTCCCCTTCTCTTGTATCAATATGATTTGCAGGTTTTTTTTTCTTTCTGTATCCTATTGCGCCAAAATGTTAAACGTTCATTATGCAGATTTGTATATAATATGTTTGTTTACGTATGCGTGGTATGTGCATGTGTGTATGGGTGTTAAGGTGGGTGTGTGTATGTGTGTATAATTATGTAAAGTTATGTTGAAGCTTGATTTAAAATGGGATGCAATGATAATACATTTAGGTTGATTTCTGTTCTCTGCAAATCATTTATATAGCCATTTAACATTAATTATTATTGAAATACATAGAGGGTTGGGGACTCAGTTGAGTTATTTTTTTTTTCAGATATAAAAGTATAATTTTAAGGAGTTTCATTCCGTCCTTATTTGCTTCAGTTCTTGGTAAATATATATGTACTTTTTTGCATATCCTTGTTGATATGAAATGAAGATTTGTATTTTGTTTTGTATTTATCTGCCGTTTATGTAATTCATTTGAATGAAATCCTTAATAAAAACATATTGAAAAAAAAAAAAAAAAAAGTATGTGTATGCGATAATGCTAATGCACACCAATACAGTTACGTCATGTTTTGCATACACACACGGAAGAAAGAGAGATAACATTGTGAGAAGGGAGGTATAATAGTTCTCCATCTCCATTTTCCTTCATCCCCATCTGGGCCCCATTGCATAAAAGTTACAATAATATTAAGGTAACTTTACCATCCAATGGTATCTTCCATGGAATCAATGCATGTGGAGCATTTTATGAAAGGACTTTTTAAATTGTGTAGCTTTGTTTCAGCGAGATACGCGATTACGCATCCTGTTCATGATTACAAACAGTGCTGAATATAGAAAAAAAATGTTCAGCTCGCGCTACGCGCTTGCATCATTTGATTAGTTTATATCCCATTCCTGAACTCCAAATAACTATCTTTGAAATATTCACTTTTTATGTCTGTAGGCCACTAGGCCTATATATATACAGTGGCGGACCGTGACCCGGAGGAGACAAAGCGTTGGAGGGGCACAGCATTGTTCACAATATAATATCAAATATTTTCAATGCTTTGCATTTGCATGAAATGTTTAGTTAGATACTCATCCTGCTCATGATGACAAAAGGAGTTTAGAATGACAAGTTGATATAGCTAAATCCCCCACCAAAATTCTGCTGGCGGAACCGGGGGGGGGGGGCTGTTACACCCACAAATGTAATAATCGCCCACAAATGTAATAACGCCCACAAATGTAATAACACTTTACCCACAAATGTAATAACGCCCACAAATGTAATAACACTTTACCCACAAATGTAATAATTTCACCCACAAATGTAATAATGCACTTTACCCACAAATGTAATAATTTTTGATCGCCCACAAATGTAATAATGACTTTACCCACAAATGTAATAAATTTGAAGGGATTTTTGGCGAATCTGTTCTAAACTAAAATCCTATAGTAATGCGTTCATATAGCACAAAAGTGCAAAGTCTGTTTTCCAGACCCGGTTAATAAAACATTATAGTACAATTCCAAAGTCTTTTTCCAGACCCGGTTGTTTCAAAATTATAATATACGTCCAAAGTCTTTTTTCCAGACCCGGCTAATTCAAAAATTATAATGCAAGTCCAAAGTCTTTTTTCCAGACCCGGTTGTTTCAAAAATTATAATACATGTCCAAAGTCTTTTTTTTCAGACCCGGTCGTTTCAAACATTATAATAGAAGTCCAAAGTCTTTATTCCAGACCCGGTTGTTTCAAAAATTATAATATACGTCCAAAGTCTTTTTTCCAGACCCGGTTAATTAAAAAATTATAATATACGTCCAAAGTCTTTTTTTCAGACCCGGTTAATTAAAAAATTATAATGCAAGTCCAAAGTCTTTTTTCCAGACCCGGTTGTTTAAAAAGTTATAATATAAGTCCAAAGTCTTTTTTCCAGACCCGGTTGTTTCAAAAATTATAAAATACGTCCAAAGTCTTTTTTCCAGACCTGGTAGTTTCATAATTATTATAAGTCCAAACTAAGATACGATAATGATATTCTAGTGGAATAAAATGAGAATCGAGCTTAGTCTTTTCTCCAGACCCAGTTAATTAAAACTGGTAGATAAGTAACGAAGTCCCCAACTCTCTTGTAAATATTAAATAACATGGAAATATAGCATAGTCTTTTCTCCAGACCAGTTAATTAGAACTGGTGGAAAAGTAACAAAGACCCCAACTCTCTTGTGAATATTAAATAACATGGAAATATAGCGTAGTCTTTCATCCAGACCCAAATCTTTCAAATAACAAATGAATAATAATAATAATAAATTAGTAATAATAAAAAAAGCAAACAAGGACCCACGATCCTATTTATGTTGAAATAACATGGAAATATAGCGTAGTCTTTCCTCAAGACCCAGATCTTTCAAATAAGAAATGATGAATGATAATAATAAATTAGTATTAATAAAGAAAAGCAAACAAAGACCCGCGATCCTCTTTATGATGAAAAACATGGAAATATAGCGTAGTCTTTCCTCCAGACCCAGTTATAAAAGTCATTTAAAACACAACAACAACAAAACAAAGACCCTGCAATCTTATCAACATTGAATAACATGGAAATATGATGTAGTCTTTCCTCCAGACCCAATTATTTCAAAATAACCAAAATTATTAAAAAAGAATAACAGAATCTAAGGCCCAACTATCCTTCAAACTAAGAACCTTCAATAAATAAAAGTTTAGAGAGTTTTCTTTATTCCAGACCTTGTCATTTTGAAATTATGAAATCCTCATAACTAAGACTCAATCATATTCTTGTGCCTGTTCAACATGAATAAGATGATTGGGGGAGTATTTCATCAACATTTATGTCCGACAAGTTGTCAGATCTGACAACTGTTCTTGATGTTGATTGGCTAAGAAGCAGTGCTACCAGTGTCGGATAAAACGTCAGATAACTCCTTTCATGAAATGCTCCCCGGGCTCTAAGTTTTGATGTTGTTTTTTTATATTAAATTTCTTTGCCTGAAAGACAAAATGAATGTTTAATTACATCATTTATTACAGGATGTTAGGCTGGAAGAGGGTTAAATTTTTTTGTTCTGTTTTTTTTTTAATAAACTGGTCTGGTCAAATTAAGTATGCGTTATCACAAGGGTTTTATAGTTTGGAAGATGCTGGGGTCTAAGTTTTAAGATTAATGTTTCGCTTAATTTGTATTTTAAAGAGAACTGGGTGAGGGGTAAAGACAACACTCTAAGCCCAAGCATTTTAAGTGGGTTTAATTTTGAAGATTGGTCTTAGCTGTGATTTTTTTTCAATATTTGTTTATCTTTTAAATAACCGGGTCTAAACGAAAGACTAAGCATAATACTCGTGTTATTCCACAAGAATGAGAATATGACAAAGTCTTTTGTTTTTAAGATTGTTTAAATCATTTTTAAACTACTAGGTCTGGAATAAAGACAACGCTCTAAACATGTGCTTTTCTACATGCATGGTCTTAATTTGGAGGATTGTTGGTTCTAAGATTCGTTTTGGGGGTTGGGTTTTATTGATTTTTTATTCTTGAAATAATTGCGTCTGGAGGAAAGTCGATCTTCGACAATTGGTCTTCATGTAATTCCACAGTAATTAGATTATTGGGTATTCGTTTTAGAATATTTGTAAAAACTATTTTATTTTTTCCAAATAATAACCAAGTCTGGAGAAAGGATCTTTGCTTTACCCATACATTATTACAATGTTTTGTAGGGGTCGTAGTATTATTAAAAAAACTGGGTGTGGGGTAAAGACATACTTTTTTACTGGGTGAAACTTTGGAAAATTGGTCTTAGATTTGAAGTTTTTTAAATTCATTTTTTAATACCCGGGGCTGGAGGAAAGACTTTGGACTTATATTGTAATTGTTTAATTATCCGGGTCTGGAAAAAAGACTTTGCACTTTTGTGCTATATGAACGCATTTCTATAGGGTTTAGTTTTTAGTTTTAAGTAACCGGGTCTGGAGAAAAGACTACGCTTGATTCTCTTAGCGCATATATTCAAAATATACGCCGTATAAGTTGAAAAAACAACAAAGACATTAATTCCACTAGTTTTAATCAACTGGGTCTGGAGAAAAGACTAAGCTCGATTCTCATTTTTATTCCACTGGAATATCATTATTGTATCTTAGTATGGACTTATATTATAATTTTAGAAATAAACGGGTCTGAAAAAAAGACTTTGGACTTGCAGTATAATTTTTGAATTAACTGGGTCTGAAAAAAGACTTTGGACTTATATTATAATTTTTGAAACAACTGGGTCTGGAAAAAAAAATTTTGAAGTATATTATAATTTTTGAAACAACCGGGTCTGGAAAAAAGACTTTGGACTTATATTATAATTTTTGAAACAAACGGGTCTGAAAAAAAGACTTTGGATTTATATTACAATTTTTGAAACAACCTGGTTTGGAAATAAGACTTTGGACGTATATTATAATTTTTGAAACAACCGGGTCTGGAAAAAAGACTTTGGACTTATATTCTAATTTTTAAAACAACCGGGTCTGAAAAAAAGACTTTGGACTTGCATTATAATTTGTGAATTAACCGGGTCTGAAAAAAGACTTTGGACCTATATTATAATTTTGAAACAACCGGGTCTGGAAAAAGACTTTGGACTTGTACTATAATGTTTAATTAACCGGGTTTGGAAAAAAAGACTTTGCACTTTTGTGCTATATGAACGCATTACTATAGGATTTTAGTTTAGAACGGACTCGCCAAAAATCCCTTCAAATTTATTACATTTGTGGGTAAAGTCATTATTACATTTGTGGGCGATCAAAAATTATTACATTTGTGGGTAAAGTGCATTATTACATTTGTGGGTGAAATTATTACATTTGTGGGTAAAGTGTTATTACATTTGTGGGCGTTATTACATTTGTGGGTAAAGTGTTATTACATTTGTGGGCGTTATTACATTTGTGGGCGTTATTACATTTGTGGGTGCAACAGGGGCACTTGTACCCAAAAATTTCTGTACGAAAAATGTGGCCTTTTCAAAATGGAAAATACCCTTTTTTTAGGATGAAATATGCCTTTTTATAAAAATGAAATACCATTTTTGAAGTAAAAAATAATACATTTTACCGGGTTAGAAAATCACACATTTTTTGGCTCGCGCTTATTCGCTCTCGCATCAATTATTTTTTACAAGAATGCTTAGAAATTAATGTTCAGTTTTCAGGTTGAAAAATCACAACTTTTTGGCTCGCGTTTCGCGCTCGCAGCAATTATTGTATAGTAAGGTCCTTAACAGGTTACTTTTCTGGTCAGTAGGCCTATACAAACAAATTACAGCTCACGCGAAGCGCTCGCGTTAATTTTTTAGTTAGATACACATCTATTTATCTATCTATACATGTATTTTTATGACAGAAAAAACCCAACAAATTAAATTACACCATAATTACAAAGCTTGGTTTGTACGTACATTGTGATCATCCATACTTTTGACAATTCTTTACAAAAATGAAGTACACATCGATAAAGCGATATCGATATACGATAGACGATAGCTTGCCTAAATGTTCGAAAGATGGCTGTTTCTGCTTCGTGGACGTGGACATGTAAAAGCGTTCGCATAGTTTGCTTGATTCTTCTCATTATCACCATTCAAGTCCATTGTGAAACTGTACAAGATGAACTCCTTTTCGCGCCTGGAGGACAACTAAATATGAAAATGGGACAAGCAAAACCGCAAAGGTAATGCGCCCGATAATTTGTTCAGTCCCACATATTGATAATTGTGTGTCTCATCTGAATCCTCAGTGAATGAGTGGTACGAAGTTGTCATTGCTGCTTTAAGTTTAAGCCTTAACGTTAGAGTCCTCTGTTAGATCTAGAAATTAGAAGAAAGCTGTTGTTATACTTAGTTTAGTATCTTCCTGTTCTTTTCATGAAAACTTGTATTAAGGTTGGTTAATGTAATTCCATGGATGTCAAATTCTTTCTTTGCCAAAATGAGTTTGCTTAAGCCTTAAGTTAGACTTAATTTTAAGTTAAGTTAGACTTAACGTCCTGCGCAGTGAGTCGCCATCGGCAGTCTTCAACCTTCAATTTTGCAACCAAAAAAAAAATTCTTACCCAAATCTTTGTATGAGATGAAAGTATCCACAAATCCTTTGAAATATATGATAAACTTTTCTCCTGAAATTGCTACAGTTTTTAGTAAGAACATCTTGAATTACACACTTCCGGAACGGCGACACAATGATGATGGGTATATTTTGAGTCGCAGATTCAAAAAATCCAATACATTTACTACACAGACATATCGCGCATGCGCACACACACGCACCGATCGTACACAAAAGTGCATTGACTCAGCTGCATTGTTGAAACCTCTCCGTGGGTTAAGATATACGTTGAGTCGCCAAACCCTCTTATTTTGATAACAATTGTCACCCCCACCTTCAAAATGAAATGATCGTGAGCATTTTTTTATAATCTATATTTTGATACCAAATATTGGTAACTTGAGCGGGCAGTTTTGGAAACATCGATTGCTTAGTGTGGGCGTCTCAAATCGTCGCCCGAGAAAAATGGCAGCTTAAATTCGCACCGTAAGGACCAAGTTTGCAAGTCTGATTTTGACTGCGCTTAACTCCTTTGTCTTTTGCTGGATCTTTTAACCAAACGTTGCAGCATTTCAGGGAATTACTGAGGATTAATATCAGATGCCACAAGACACTTTTCAACATTGCAAAAGATTTCTAGAACCATTGTAGTCAGGCAGTGACAGGTGAGTGGCGCAACAGTAAAAAATTGCACATGGCGACTCACTGCGCATGGACGTTAGTTTAATTTCTAACGTTTTTTTTCTTCGTATTTTTGGCAAATTGTCCAGAGACCAGACCAGGGGCAGGGTCCACTCAGGGAGTATGTCTTATTATTCTGAGGCCGTGTTAGGGGTAATAAAAAGCTCTCCTGACCTTGGCCTGACTTTTGTAACTTTTTATAAGAGCAGTAGCACTACAAAGTCAAAAGTCTCTTCTTTGACGTAAATAGGGCATGCAAAGAGGTGCTTAAGAAGGAAAATAGGGGGGGGGGTGAAAGAAAGAAACAAATGATGAGAAAAGGAAGAAGGGATGAAAGTGAGAAATTAAGAAATAAAGCCAAAGAAAGAAAGAAAATAAATAATGGGAAGTTACAAAGAAAGAATGAAAGAAAAGGGGGGAAAGGAGAATGAATGAAAATGGAAAGAATGAAAGGTAAAATGAAAGAAAGAAGAAAAGAAAAAAGGACACAAATAATCTGGAAGAAAGAAAAAGGAGAGAAAAAAAGTGATAAAGAAAAAAAGGAGAGAAAAGTAGAAAAGAAAAGAAGAGGAAAGAAATGCTAAAACAAAAAACATCACTCTATATTTTACGCTGGCAGCTAGAGGTCATGGTCCTGACACAAAAATCAAAATTCGCCAGGCTAGTGTTATTGAATCGTACCGGTACTACAAAAATATAAACAAAATAAAATAAATATAAGTACATACACCCACTTGTTTACACACTCCCTACCATCTAATCATGATTCATAGCTCTTTTCCCCCCATCTTCTCTTTATTTTTTCTTATATTTAATAAATTATATCATTTGTTCACAATCATTTACGTATATTCACTTTTGTCTCTAAATTGATACAGGTTCCTATTGTACGATGTGAATCCAGGAGAAGGCTTCAATCTGAGAAGAGATGTGTACATGAGAATAGCAAACCTGGTCAAGAGGCTTCTAGAGAAAGACAACTGGGTTCTTGTTCTTCCACCCTGGGGCAGGCTCTACCATTGGAAGTCAAGGAATATGCAGCAAATCAGAATACCGTGGTCTACCTTCTTTGATGTGGAGAGTTTGAATCACCATGTTCCGGTCATTGAGTTTGAAGATTATATAAAGAGTAAGATCCGCAGATCAGTTGAGGCTTCATTCTTCATGTATAAAACTTTTATTACTGGCGCAAGGTCACTTTTCAAATGGGCATAATTTTATATTACAGCATAAATGGGAAAAAATTAAATGGTACAGAAGTATCCAAGGCAAGTAAAAGGGGCATTGAGGCATGGCCTTGGATAGCCTTGGGTTACTTAAGCCCTGACTCTATACCTGTATGTGTATTTATGTTTGAAATTTTTGTTATGTCTATCAAAAATGTATTGCAATTTTTACATTGAAATTCTTCTATAAATCTACATGTATAAGTGCTTGGATTGGAGATATGGTTGCATAAATTTTGAGGTGACTTTTGTAACCTGCCTAACCTTTTATGATTAAACTTGCCTAACATTTAAATTCTGCCTAAACTTTTATAGTTATCCAATCTTCCTAACCTTTTATATGTATCCAATGTTTTTTTGCTTTGAATTCCATCACAGTTAATGGGGGAGCAGCTATTGATGAGCATGTGTACCTTCAGAGTTACAAGGAAGGTTGGACCGATGGTAAATGGGAAGAGAGGATGCATGAAAGAGAGTGCAACGATCAACCCACTTACCAAAAGAATGGCGAAGGGAAATACAGGGGCTGGTACTGGGGGTACTCAGAAGCCTATGCAAGAAACTTCAGGTGTCTTTCAATTCAGGGTGTTGCTGGCACCCTCGTCCCCTACCTCACAAAGAATATTACTGCTAGGTGAGTCCAACATGTGATCAATGTCTCCCTTGTTTCGTCTGGATCCATTTAATTTACCTCAATAATTAGTGCTGGTTTTTATTTTTATTTTTTTTTTATCAAATAAAGTATGAGTCTGAAGCTACTTCATGGCCAAGACTGATTAATGTTAGAAATGTTAGATTTTATGATGGGGATAATATACATTTGTTGTGGAGATTACAGGTGACTGTCCACATGCAGGTCAAATCTCTTTGACCACAGAAGTGTGTTTGACAAAGGCAAACTTTGACTGAGCATATTATTGTTTTGCCATATTCTGGACTTAAATAATGCTTCAAACAAGTCATGCGATTATTTGACATATGGAAGGTTGTATAGAATACAGAGTCTACTATACGATTCCATGTGAGGCAAAAACATTTTATACTTGTAGATAAAAATTATGACATAATGCAAAAAGACAATAGTTTAAGCTTTAGGATCTTGGTCACATTGGAAAATAATCTCAGATAAAGTATTTTGATGAACCTGTTAATGGAAATTCACTGATGCAAGGATGATGGCTGTTGTAGGAAGAAGCACATACGGGTATATACACTCGGCAAAAAAAGTTCTTGGACACTTAAAAGAAGTTAAAATATTCTATATAGATATTTGATTAAAGGCAAATTATTGTATGTCAACATGACCCGACAATAGTCCTCTTCCAGTATAACATGACATTTTCATGTGAACAGTCATGCATGGGTGGTTAAATGCTTTAACCCTATCTAGGCCGGGGGGGGGGGGGCCTCCGAGGCCCCCCCCTCAATGAGTCGCGCAATATTTTCGCCTCGCAAATTTTTTTAACCGCGATGCTCGCTGACTTTTTACTTTCAAGTCTTGTGCAACTTTTGAGACCAATTTTGTGTCACCCGGATACGCGGTTCCGAAATTACGCAACGTTATGTAAGTGCATGTCAGACCAAAAATTGCTCAAAAACGTGATTTCGTGTACAAAGTCAATGTAAATTGTGTTTTCAACCAAAAATCATAAATGTATGATTATTTTTAGTTTTGCTGGTCTAAATGTATGTATTTTATGCTGTTTATGATCTTAGAAGAGTCCCCAACGAATTTCATTGAAAAAACAATGAAAAACAAAGGGTCCAAAAAACAACGAAATACATAAGAAATTGCAAAAAACAGTATAATACATAAGAAATTGATCTGATATCACAATTTTTTTCATGTAAACTTGCTAAGAAAAAATGCCAAAAACTAGAACATTTGGAGCTTTATTTATGGAGTTAGAGGAAAAAGTATGATTTCACATACTAATTACGCATAAATTAGCATAATTACTCAATAAGTATTCGCATGAAATAAATTACTATACAATTTTGTAGATTATATCCCAGACAACCTGCGTGCCAATTTTCGGCGCGATCACGCAGTCGACGGCCGAGATCTCAAGGGGGGGCCTGGGAGCCCCCCCCCCCCCCCCGGCCATGGGAGCCCCCCGTGGAGCGTTGTGGCCCAGTGGATAAGTCTTCGGACTTTGAAACAGAGGGTCGTGGGTTCGAATCCCAGCCACGGCGTAATTTCCTTCAGCAAGAAACTGATCCACAGTGTGCTGCACTCAACCCAGGTGAGGTGAATGGGTACCGGTAGGAAGTAATTCCTTAAAAAGCTGTGTGCGCTATGAACGCCTAGCTTAGCCGGGTAATATAGGAGCGCCTTGAGCACCTAATAAGGTGGATATGTGCGCAATATAAATACCCTATATTATTATTATTATTATTATTATATGAACTCCCAAAATACCCCGGCCTAGATAGGGTTAAAGTTGAATTAAGAAGGGGGTGAGTTTCCATAAATATAGGTTCTACATACAATATATAGTATATATAAGTTGTTCAAACACATAGCATGTCACAATAATCCTCTGCCTTCTCGATATTTTGCTTTGAAAGTCTATGAAATTAGCCACCTGTCAGAGCCCGAGAGACGAGTGTACAGAAAAGTCACTCGGAGTGTGACGTCACCGGGGGGAATTTAGTATAAGAGGTGCCTGAATGTCATACAGAAATGCTATGCAGAGAGAGAAAGATATTTTACAATTTTTTTTCAAAGCAACTCAAATCAAACAAATAGGACTGATATGTACAAATCTTTACTTTCCCTGTATAAAAAACAGTATGAATAACCACCATGAACTCTTCAATCATGATGTAAGATAGCAAACAGTGAGTTATTGAATGATATTTTCACTATTTCTCATTTATTTTATAACGATGTTCAATCAAGTGAGTAGCTGGAAAGTAATTCCGGCGGCTAGCTCAGCGCGCGCTGAACGCATAATACTAGTACACACAACACCCAGGCATTGAGTGTACTGTTATGGTCTGGTATGTCGACTTAGTTCATGGCCGTGCAGCGATCCCCTGGCGTTTTTTCTTCTTTTCTTTTGTCTTTGACTCCACTTTTATATCCTCTGGATCATTTCCACTCATAGCTCATTCCACAGAACAATCTTGAACCAAACGTATAGTATTCTTTCTCGGCCTTCTGAGTTGTTTTCTATATTTAATTACGCTAGGGGTCACCGTCACACATACAAACGCAATTCGGAAGTGAGTTGAAGACAGAAAGATATATAGTAATAATTAGTATACATCTCTATGGTTGAAGACAACAAGAACGGTACGGTAGCTCGACAGCTAGCTGCGCCGGAGCGGGCGGCCGGTCGGCACAAAGCAATTCCGCAACCAACTGTGTTTTTTTGCAAGAGCCGCGTCACACGCGGATAAATATGTCATAATAACACGTCTGCTACGTTATCGACTGGTGAGAAGATCTCGATCAAATTTCATATTATTCACCTTGAAATTATTCCTTTAGGGTCTATGGTATCATTCTGAGGGAATTCACATATTTGGAATAATAGTACGGCCACAAATATTTTAATCATTTCCTCTTTGCAAGTTCTATGGCTCGCAGATACAACTTCAACTGCAGTTATTCCATATGAAGGAGTACGTGCATAGTACACAAAACGGCACTGCCTTGATTACTACACCGGGACCGAATACCCCCCGGTGACGTCACACTCAAAGAACACCCGTCTCGGTAGGCATTGCAGGAGCGAACTCAGGGAAAATGGGTAGGGATAAATCGTTCAAATTCACTATTTTGAAAAAAGAAAATGGGGGGTCGAATCACCTATTAGTGTTTGGGGGGTTGTAAGGTTGCTATTAATGTAAATATCTCAATATTTGGAATCGTCTTCTTAATTCAACTTTAAACAATAGCAATGTCAGTAAAAGAAAATTACAAGAAATGGATCAATCAGTGCATGGCTGGTTACAGGCATTAAACAATAGCAATGTCAGTAAAAGAAAATTGCAAGAAAACGATCAGTCATTCTTTCAGTTGTGAAAGTTTATGTGGCATAAATATCCATTAAACGATAAAAGCAAACTTAAAGTAAAAAACAGTACCACTCTAAAAGAGAAGAGAAAGTTATCCACCTTGGATGCATCACTATTCCTCTGAAATTTTAAGTCAAAGTTAGTCGATGAAAAAAATGTCAAATTTCAGTATCTTGGCATACGCAAAAGAAAATTCAATATCTCGTTTGTCCACCCTGGCTCTGAATGAGTGCAGCACATTGACGTCGCATGCTTGTCACAAGTCGGCGAATTTGCTCTGGGGTGATGTTGTCCCATTCTTCCAGGAGATAATGCCTGACATCTTGAAGAGTGTCTCCTGGTTCAATTCTTTGAAGTTTGCTTAGATTATCGTTTAATGGATATTTATGCCACATAAACTTTCACAACTGAAAGAATGACTGATTGTTTTCTTGCAATTTTTTCTTTTACTGACATTGCTATTGTTTAATGCCTGTAACCACCCATGCATGACTGTTCACATGAAAATGTCATGTCACACTGGAAGAGGAATATTGTCTTGTCATGTTGACATACAATAATTTGCCTTTAATCAAATATCTATATGGAATATTTTAACTTTCATAAGTGTCCAAGAACTTTTTTTGCCGAGTGGATTTGTTGACATGAATAAACCATACACATGAATTTGAATACATGCTACCTAGCCTACCAAGAATTCAAGCAATAAAATAAGAGATTAGTTTAGGAAACATTTCATTCTTTTACATGTGCTTTGATCTTCAGATCAGTTATGATCGACAGAGCAGAAACTGCCCTGCATGACACATTTGGGAGGTCTCGATATTGGGAAGTAAGTTGTTTGTAGCAAAAAATACTAAATCGTTTTTTTGCCTGCAGTGGGTTCTGCGATCACTTATATTTCTTGGACAAGTTTGTTTGTCTTGTGAAGCTGTTTTGCATTCGAAGGCACCTTTACTCACACCTTTCACTTTCAATGGCTTGTTTCCTTTCTTATCAGTGGATGCTTTAATAGTTATATGCAATCATTGCTAATTTCAAAATCATTGTCGTATATTATCTTCTCTGTAAGTTCCAGTCTGAAATCAGTATCACCATTCATAATATGTACATCACAGATGTATGTGGACATTACAATTGTAGCATGGTATGTGTGGTGTATTAGAAGTAGAAACCAGTTTGGGATCATATTTGTAGCACATTGATCAGTGTTTCACTGTAATGGTGGTGGTTGCCTTAATAGCATAACGAGATGAATCATAACATTGTTTTCTACCAAGTGAGTAAAAAAAAATTATGCCTCTAAAATTGCCAACTATATTTCCTGAAAGAGTTTCTTTCAAATATTCTGTACTTTTTTCATATGATGTTAAGTGCTTTTATCAGAATGTATTGTATGAGTTGCTGTGGTGTGAAATTCGATTTAAGATGCAAAGATGGTATAAAGATTTGAATGAGTTCTTGTGATGTGAAATTTGATTTAAGATGCAAAGATGGTATAAAGATTTGAATGCAGTGAAGGAATCTAGATAATCCTACAAGAATTACAGTAAAATTGATTGCAAAATACCTATTTAAACATGAGCATTGTTTGATAAAAACAGTTCAGGATCAATTATCATGTTAGTTTAATTGGAAAAGTAAATTGCAATGAAGTTTACTGGAACTCATCTAGGATTGAGATCTCATGGATTTCTACATTCATTCATTGCAGTCATGCTTTACCTTGACACAAATCTAATCGTACAGTACATCAAAGAACACCTCCTGATTTTCCAGATATGACTGATATCAAACTATTAGGGAAAATATACTCTTTTAGGACATTTACAGTATGTGCTCATGACAAAGACATTCAGCAAATTGTCAATTTTAGAGGTGTTATTTTCTTTTACCCACATGTTAGAGTATACACATATTCATGTACATGTTGTAACAAAATGTCCTATTTTTGTACAGTCTTTTTGGTCAAACTGAGGTGACTAACCCTTCTTTTCTCTCATTTCTTTTTACCGAGCCACTTTGGATCAAACAAATTATAATTAGACATTTTATTTTACATCATGCAATTTTCCTTTTTTTTTTCTTTGGAATGGTCAACAACATATAGTAAACAAAATGTTGATAACATAATATAACTTTTAATTTATGCTATATTGTTATTATTCAAGCACAAACTATTTTTTTTTCTTTATGTTGCCTCATTCCTTTTGAACACAGAGGTAGTCTTGTAGGTTCTTTATCCCGAATTCTAGCAATCACACATGAAATAGGTATTAATAAGTAACACAACATTTTCTGATGCAAATCATATGATTCACAGTGCAATAGGTTCTTCTGTATGTGAGTAAAATCTGTTTGATGTCAAATTGGCAGTGCAAGGAAAAATGATGCAATCAATATTAATGCATTTATGCATGTTGGTATTTTTAATTAAAAAATATTTTTAAATTCAAACTGGATATCATAAAAGATAATGAAAATATTTAACTCTTTGCAATCTGCAGTGTGGTCATTTTATTCCGCTTAGATTTCAAGATTTCACAAAATTAGGTCAAGGTGAATTAACCAGGTTTAGATATATGGTGACAGGTAACCTTGATATTACAAACTTTATATTGAAAACTTTCTCATGAAACCATTGTTTTCTGCAATTACATTAATTTAGCTGTAATCCATTTCTGTAATATTTTCCATCACATTGTTATCCTTTACTCCCTGTATCCATCATTATTGGTGAAATCCTTTGTAGATCTGTTGTATTATCCCGCTGTGAAGAAGTTCTTCATGATTACTATGGACAAACCCAATACTGGAATGTAAGTTCACAGTGGATTTTAAAATTAGCATCACTTTGGATTATTGTTTCGATATTTCAAGTTTCACTCGGGTTCTCGATTTGACGTTGTGTGGAGGTGTGTCCTATTCCCAAGCACCTTCATTAATTCCATCATATCAAACACGATGTATTCATGAAATTCATCAAACTTCAAACATACATAAATACCTGCAGAAAATAAAGATGTAAAAGTTTTGCCAAGATCATGACCATTTTTATTGCATGTGCAACATTTTAGTGACTTGAAAATGATAATGTATTTCCAATATTTTCTGTGAGAAAATTTAGACAATTTTATTTTTTAATGGCTATTTTGGCCATCTTGTTTTTAAGAAAAAGAAGGCATTGAAAATTGAAATTGTGTTTTTACCTTTTTTTGTTATTGTTTTTTATAAATTCACTTTAGGAAAATGTTGCAAAATTTTAAGCATCCTATTTGAAGTTATTCCTGAACATTGCGTAATTTTGTGCATTTGGTAATGAAATTCTGGTCGGCAGTGGCGTAATGAGCCAAATATCTTGAGGGGGCTCTATATGGCGAATCGCATAAAATTGATAAAATGTTGTGAGCAAAGCAAGCAAGCAAGCAAAAATTAGGACACTTTATTACAAAAGTCCAAGTTTGTGATAGATTTTGAAATAATATTCAGAAAATAATATAATATTTCACCCTTATCCCTTTCCTTTTCTTTCTTTTCTCTTTTTTTTCTTGGTTGTTAAATTCTTTTTTTATGGGGGGCAAGAACAAGAGACCCCCCACCCCATCTGTACGCCAGTGCTGGTCGGTAATACAAAAGCTTTCTATACCTTCATGTATTCTCACTTTGTGGGCTATAATATAAAGAAAAGTAAAAGGAGCAGAAAGATACAAGGAGTATTATGATATATATCTGAGCATTGTAAGGAATAAGCAAAAAGAGGAATTACAAAAAAAAAAAAAATTATGAATCATTTATAATTGAATGCATGAAGAATAATAATTTGCAATATTTTAATTACATTTTTGCATTGGTGTTAATATTGTTTTGATTAATGGGCTATATTTTCCAACTATTGAATGCACATGCTTAAAAAGGGAAATGGTATTTCTTTGAAAGAGATATGGCAATGCTACAGCATGTCTGATACTGCACCTTTTATTTATTTTTGTACTGTTAACATTTGTTGTGTTTGTGTGTCAGCTCACTAAAACCGGTCATGTTTACCACTTAAGTTCATATGTGCCCAACAATTTTTATTTTCCAGTTTATGATAACTACATTAACTACCTGTATTAACATAGACAACTGTACCAGGGGGGGGGGGCGACTTTCATTGACGAGTGGATACCATGCGCGACCAAAAAAACATGTAAAAAGGATATCTTTTTCAAGATAGGGCACGTTTAGTACGTAACGTAATAAGGGTGTCAAAAACACTAAAATAATGAAAAAAGGGTATCTATTTTGCTGGGAAAGCTACGTGTACAGGGTCAAATTTGTGAGGGTAGAAAAAAGACTAAAATGTTTTATAAAGGATGTACTTTATGTAATTTTTCTCTTATTTCCTTTTCGCAGCGCCTTGAGCACATAATTAATGTGGATTTGGCGCTTTAGAAATACTCTATATTATTATTACTTTTTGCCCCAACAGTCAACACTACGTGTTTAGAATCCGATTTGCGCGAGGTGTGGCCGTACTAAACCCAATGATGTAGGTAAATGTAAAACCGACGTCTGTGACATAACAATTAAAATATTGCTGTACTTGTTTAGGGATTCAATTCAGGGAATACTTGCCAAGGGTATCATTTTGTTTCCAATACTTGTTAAGGGTAGGGTTTCAAACGCCAATACTTGTTAAAGGGTGTATTTTCAGAATATGGAAAATACTTGTTTAGGGAGCTTTTCAAGACCCCATGGTCGCGTATGGTATACACTTGTCAATGGAAGTGCCCCCCCCCCCCCCCCCCCCCGGGCAACTGTACTGATTCATGTGAGGGAATTGTTTCAATGAGATCTTTATGATTGTTTGTAAGAGCTGTCTTCAGCTCATACATTAGGGTCTGTTGCACAAAGTGCTAAATTATTGGGAAAAAAAGGCCAAAACTTTGCTTACTCTATATGTTTCTTCCTGTGGACAGTCTTCTTTTCACATGATATATTGGTAAAGAATAAAATATCTCATCATTCCCAGACAAATGACATAAATTATAATCTATTTTTAGTGCTTAATGTGTAAAATATTGATTTTTTTTTTTAAATATGTACTTGGATATATCCATACTAATACTGCAGTGTTATTAAGTTACACAGGAGTGCTGAATACAGGCCCAAATTTAATTTTGTCTGTATTATTTCCCTTAGTTTGCTAACCAATTTTCATTCTTTAAAGAAATAACTTTTCCTTTAGCTCACTTAACTGTATAATTGTTCATTTTTCCAAATAACCATGCTACAGGGGCTTTCTTGCATTTATCAAAACCATGTCTGTGAATGTGTCTTTTACCAAAGTTCAATAATTCTTTTCAAATCTTTTGAATCTTCTATTGCTATTTCTTATCCTGTGTGGTGTTGAATGCAGTAGAGCAGCTCTCTGTTGCATCTTTGTCTTAGGTATTCATTCTGTCACAAATATGCATTTGATTTGCTGCTTGAAATGGTGAAAATTATTGTAACTTACTTGTATGATAACGCTTGTATTCATTTTTCAACCACAAAACATTTAAATCATATATGTGTATTCATAGTAAAACAAAGTTCCATAAAAGTGGACAAAATATTCCAGAAAGCGTTTTGATGTTTTTATTTGATCTAATTGCATGTTTTGGTTTTTAAACCCATATATTTCATCTACTATGAATTTGATCTAATTGACATTAGGTCTGCAATACACTAAGTCTAATACACACTTAGTTTTAGTCTACTCTAATAAAAATTTGGTAAAATTTCCCCTTTTTCTTAAATTTATTTTGACATTGTTTAATAATTATTTTTGTTTATGAACTAACCATATAAAGACTGAGTGGTATTAGACCAAGTGTATGTTAAGACAAAATAGGTATAGCCTAACTGGAAATGAAACAAATTGGTTAATGTGCTAAATGGTCCAAATGACATTTAGAGCAAATGGTTAGTAGGGTATTTGAACAGGTTTTAGATTAAGTAAGATTAGACCATGTCTTGTGGGATGAGACCAAACTTAAAGTTGACAAAAGAATCCATATTGAATTACTTTAAATTGAAATTGATTCAGAATTGTAATGGATTTACTCAATTATGATATTTGTTTTATTTTAGGCAAGGCGAAGCTTGCGGTTTGCCAAGCATCTTAGAGACATCGGTGATGAGTTCCGTAAAACATACTTGGATTCTACTGATGCTAAAGATAAAACACCCGTTTTAGAAGACTGGAGAGAAATGAAGGTAAGGTAAAAACAATGAGAAGAAATTGGCCAAAATGAATGAAATTTTGCTTTTTTTTTCATTTGTAAGAACAATTATTTTTGTGATAGATTTTCAGCTTAGATTTCAAAAAGTTTAGTTTGTAAAACTAGACCAGATCTAGGTCCATGATGTTATAGTGACAACTGATCTTGATTTTACAGACCAAACTTTTTGAAATCTAATCTGAAAAACTATCACAAAAATTTATTTCAATTATCTTTAAGACAACAAACTTAGCATTAAAACTTGGTATTGCCAGGAATTTGCAGTCACCACTCAGAAGTATCTAGTTTGAACACTGCTTGATTCTTTAAGAACAGCCCCTTTTGTCTTTATTTGTCCCAGCCAACTCCAGGAAGTGCTGTAGGTGGGCCATATATCGCCGTTCATCTTCGGAGGCAAGATTATGCAAGGAGTAACAGGAAAGAGGTAGCATCCTTACCTAAAGCAGCTACACATATTAAGGAGAAGTTGAAGGAACTGAAACTAAAGAAAGTCTTTATAGCAACAGATGCACCTGTTAGCGGTATGTAATGCTTTCCTCTGGCAATAATATGTATAAGTCCATGTACTGCACACAGGCAGGACTATAAGGTGGTGATGGGGCGACTGCCCTCCCTCCCCCCTTGTAATTTTTTCAATGAGTAAAGCAAAAAAAAATTGAAGGGAGAAAGAAGAAAAAAAAAGTTTAGGTCATGTAAATCTATATCACCTCTATTCAATGAAGTCTTCATGAATGTCAAATTAAAAAAAAGAAAAATATTAAAAGGAAAGTAAATTGCCATAAGTTTGAAGAAAATAGTTAAGACAGTGTTACATGGCCGCAAATTCATTTCAAATGTATCCAAGGATTAAAACAGCTAGAGATATCTATCAACATTAGTTAAGACTTGAAATTAGCTGAGGAAAACAATTGAAAAGTTGAATAAATGTACTTATTCATCTTTCAGGTGGTACTATTAAATGGCAGTATATGAAAGGGCCTTTGAGCTTTGTGCACACGTCAAGCTTTTGAAAATATCCACCGACGCTTTAACTATGGTTGATTTTATCTCTGTCTCACACAGAAATTGACCAGTTAAAAGTTCATCTGAAGGGGTTTGAAGTATATAACTATATACCTCCCAGGACTGTTCATGATAAATTCATGGATGGTGGTGTCGCTATTATAGACCAATGGATCTGTGCCCATGCAAGGTAGGTACTCTTTGATTGCACATTGCAAGAATTATATTCTCCAGGAAGTGGAGACTGTGCACACATTGCATGTGGTTAAGCTCGGTTAAACTATATGCATGTACTTCGACATACAGTTCTTGATAAATTCTTGCAGAGCTGCCAGCCAGTACTGATTTTCAATTTTAGTACTGAAAAATGAGAAGAAAGCTTGTGGTTTCAAAAAAAATACAAATTTTCAAATTGTCAGTTTTATGTGTTTTCCTGTGGTATTTCTTTGAGAATATTGATTTCCTCACCAAAATACTGATTTTCAGTTTTTAAAATACTCAACAGTTCTTGTTCAGGTTGGCAGCTCTGTTTATGAATGATGGTGTTGCTATTACAAACCAATGGATAGCTTGTCTTATTGCACATTGCCTAAATACTCCCCAGGAAGTGGAGTTTGTGCATACATTATACACTGTTGGTCATAAAGGTGGAATATTTTTTTTCACCAAATTTTCTCAGCGTAATTATTACAACATGATTTGAATATGGCATTTATGGTGCATGATAACCACTTTACTTTATAATTCTGCCTTTTACACACGTTTGACAGTGATATCTTACAAGTTTATGTCCTAAGCGATGGATGTCATGAGCATAGAACAACACTGACGACAATATACAGTAAATTAAAGGATCATGAGATATTTATTTTCAATCTCTCTCAGTTTTCCAGATGACTTTTTTTGTGATTTCATGGACAAATTTGCATCAAACTTGAGTCATTGTTCTTACTCGGTCACTAGTATCGGGTATGTCCACCCCTGGCACGAACCAGCGCATGCAGACGTCGTTACATGCTGTCCACTAGCTTGTTGATGACGTCAACAGGCATAGCGTCCCATTCTTCCCTCAGAGCATCTGCCAACTCCTGCAGATTTTGAGGAATGACCTCTCTGTCGTTGATGGCTCGGCCTAGGGCATCCCATGCATGCTCTATGGGGTTAATATCCGGCGAAAAAGCTGGCCATGGCAACTGTACGACGCCCTCTGCCTCCAGGAATTCCTTTACTGCAGCGGCCCTTTGCGGTCTAGCGTTGTCATCCTGCAGTCGGAAATTGTGCCCATACACTCGTCTTGCATATGGAAGACAGTGGAACTCCAAGATATCCCTGTAGGCGGCGGCGTTGACGTTTCCGTCCGGAACCACCATTGGCGTTTTCCCTCCATAATGGATGACGGCCCATATCATCACTGAGCCGCCTCCGACTTGAGTCGTCTCGTGGATACATTCATCACAAAGTTTTTCCCCGGCTAATCGACGAACTCGTTGTCTCCCATCCTTTCGGTCAAGGATGAACCGGCTCTCGTCCGTGAAGACCACATGTTGCCAATGTCCTGGATGAAGCCTTCTGTGCTCCCTAGCCCAAAGAAGACGAGCTACTCTGAGGTGAACAGACAGGCGTGGACATTTGGTCAACCGTCGTGCTCGGTAACCATGTTGGAGCGATCTGCGATTAACGGTTGACCGGGAAACGTTGATCCCAAGATATCTCCTCCACAAGCGACGGAGACGGTTCTTGGGCAATTTCCGGTTTCTGCGGCTGAAATTCAACAGTTGGCGATCATCTCTTCTTGTGGTCAATCTGGGACGTCCTGGAGATTTCCGTGGCCGCACATTCCCCGCCTCACGTTGACGTTTCAGGATCTTAGAGACTGCACTCTGTGATATCCCTAGGACTTCTGCGGTATCAGTCTGCTTGTAGCCCTCCTGTCGCAGTGCTACCACTCTCTCGCGTGTTGCTGTTGCCGTTGGACCAGGCATAGTCCAGGGAACGTCTCTACCGATTTTTATTTCAAACGGTACAAGGAACTCGAAATAATGCAACCTTCTTATACACAGTGCTAAATCAGGGAAAGGGACAGAATGTCATATGCACAGGCTTTTATAGTCTACAACAAAATAATTTATTACGTAATCCAAATTTCTCATGTTATAATGTCACCTGTGTAATGGGGAAACATTATGTAATCACTCAATTACCATTTTGTCTACGCGTAGCCTTTCAAATACCAACAAAACTGTCGATTTTTATTCAAAAATATTTTATTCCACCTTTATGACCAACAGTGTATGTGGTTAAGCTAGGTTAAAGTATACTACTGTAATTCTGTGGAATGAGTTTCTTCGTAAATGAGGAAAATAAGTCATGCAACTTAAGAGTTGATTCCTTTTGTCATGAGACGGCAATATAAACTTCCCAAGAGTGTTCATGATTTTTATCAAATTTGGTATCTGTCTGCAGGAATTCTCTTGGAAAGGTTTTTGAAAATGGAGATGATTTTATCATTATTATTATTAAATGAATCTGTAAATTTTATTCACCAATCTTGCTGGAAAAACAAAATTTGAAAAAAGTCTTTTCAAATAATATATATGTTTTTGTCTATCATCAAGCAACATATATTTTTTTGGACAAAAAAGGAAATGACCTTAGTTAAGTAATCGTAATATCAGATAAGCTGTGATTGAATTTTCTCTTTTATTTCTATTTGACTTCTGGCTGCTATTATACAGAATGAAATTGTTTTATGTGAATAATTACAGATTGTGAAACTGCTCCACCCCCTTCCCACATGATAGGATATCTGTCATTTCTTTGAGAAAATTATTGAACGTATATTGTAATGTCATTTAAAATTATCTATATAATTTGTCTTCTTCTACTTTTCTCCTTTATTCATTTTTGTACTTCAGATATTTCATAGGCACTGGTCAATCTACTTTTTCATTCCGTATCTACGAAGAGCGGCAGCTACTTGGGTTTGACACCAAGATGACGTATAATAGATTCTGTGGTGATGGGGAACCAAAAGACTGCGAACCCCCATCGGTATGGCCAGTCGTCTACTAATCCATCCACAATGGACATTATTTATTTGGCTGAAGAAACTTTCACCCTTAGATTGGCAATAATAATATTTGTATTTAATGCTTATTTAATGTAATGAGATGAAGGATGTTTGAAAGTAACCCTTGCCAGGTTCATAGAAAATTAGTAATTTTGGACCTTTTATTATACTGCCAAACTGAGCCTGTGCTTGGGTTGACACCAAGATAATAGATTCCGTGGTGAGGCCTTAAAAAAATGTTTGTTTTCCATAACAGAGGGGAAAAAATAAGGGTTCGTCATTTTTGTCTTGCCTGCATGGCAGAGCAAGACTATTGGTGCTGCTTTTCCGTTGGTGGTGGCAGCGTCATCAACAGTGAAATCTTAATAAAGATTAAGTTTGTTAAATATGAGCATAACTTACAAAGCATATGGACCTATTGTTTTGGAAATCAACATTGAAACCTTAACCAATTTAAGTTTTAGAAATGTCATAACTTAAAAAGTATATACCTATGTCATGAAACTTGGACATCTGGGTAAACAAGTATCTCTGATCATATTGCATGACTTTCTGGTCACATGATCTAGGTCAAAGATTGTTTAGGGTCAATGAACTTTGACAATGTTGTGGTATTGAAAACTTAACTAAGGTTAAGATTTTGAATTATTAAGTTAATTTTGCAAGTATAAAACCTTCAAATAAAAGTACGGGCAAATGTATGAATGTTCAAATGAACACAAACACATACATTAACAAAAGATCCAAGACACATTGTAAGAGGACCTTGCCAGTTGATAGAAAACATTCCTTTATGATTTTGAAATTTTCAATATTTTTTAAATTCTATTAAGGATAATAATTTCTGATTTGAGTATTCTGACGCAATGGATATTCATCAAAATGTTGACACATTGTTTAAAAAAAAACTGCTGTTTTTACTTCAAAATCTTGAGTATTTTTAATGGCTTAAGTGAAGTGTTAAAGCGACCTTTCATTGACAAATCATGGGGAAATCAAGGCTTATCTTAGAACAGAGAAGGGATTCAAGTCTTTCACTCAGCTGCATGCCTGGGGGTGTTATGTAATAGACGCCGGCATGTCTGGGAGCTGTAGGAGAGCAATAGCTAGTAGACTAACCAACCAGAAGTAAACTGCGTGTTTTCACTTTGAAACATGTTTCTACTCAGTGGTTATTTATTTTGGTTTAGCAATCAAGAGACCTGCTATGAGTCTAGGAAATGGGATTTTTGGAAACTGGTACTGCGATGATCCAAAGTAAATAACCATCACGAGTTCGGTCAAATTCATGCTGTCCGAACTTTTATCGCATTAGTCCGACGGGCGCTCATGACGGACGGATTATATTATGCAAGTCAATTGGCCTTTTGCAAATTTCGTATTGATTCAATTTCCCCATGATTTGTCAGTGGCTGGGCCCTTTAAACCAAAATTTATTATGAAATTATAGATATTTGAGAAATGGGTGTGCCTTATGTGTGCTATTATCACATCTCAGTATTGTCTTCCAAGTGGAGGGATAGTTCTATCAAACTCCATGGTTCTATTGTAAGATATTGAATAACATTACATAGGTCTTATTGAAATCCTTATTTTTTTATGTCTGTTGTCTATAATGTTGTCTGTAATGAATGAAAAACACCCAGGAAGAAAAAAAATTATATTTGTGCCAGCACTTTCAAGATATCTTGGATTGACAAATCATTTGACTAATCTCCCGGGAAGATTAATTTTAACACATGTAGAATATTGAAGAAAATTGGGAAGGTGTTATAACCAATGCCTTTAAAATGAAGATAATGAGAGGAACATACCTTTGATATGTGAATAAACAAATAGATATTTTCAAAGTTTCAATCAATCTTGCACAAATGTGAGATACATGTATGTCTGAAGTCATTCATTGTGCACTGCAGGAGAAAGGGGGAATCCCTAGATTTTTAGTGAAAAAATATTTTCTTTTCACCTGTAACCTATCAATAAATTTCAAAAATATATTTATAAAACTATGGAAAAGGAAACCCTAATGCTGTATAAAATGATGAAAAAAATGTGGAATAACTTGATTAGCTTGCAAGTTATGTCCAAAGATTTATTAGATTACAATATTATTTCATACATTCTTTAATAGTTTCATCATCATTCTATTGTACTTTAATTACTTTTTCCTATATTTTCTTCTACTTTTACATAAACCAAATCTAAGTCAGGAGGATGTTTCCCTGAATAATGTGTTTGTGTTACTATATGTGTGTCTATATTGTGATCCGTGTTAGCATATTGGTTTTATCAGGGAATCAATAATATATTTATTATTAATAAATGTCACTTTATGCTCATGTATTTCCCCATGATTGAAGACATTATTAACTTAATGACAATATTTGCTGCATTTGTATCTATTTGAATAGATGTACTTTCTGTCATTCACATTTGCTGTTAGTCTAATCAGTTGGTCTATTTCTAAGATAATCTTATACCACATTGGCTGAACCCATTTGGTATACTATCAATTTGGTATAAATGCTGAGAAGTTTTACTTCACCTGGTTTAAAATAGCCATTTAGTCTGGTAATTCTCAGTTGGTCTAATTTCCAATTTGTATTAACATCGTCAAATCAAATTTTAGCGTAATAGCAGTTCATCTAACCATATAGATGAAGTGGTGCTACGCCAAGTGGATGTGATATGAAATGGGTGTTACTGGAAATTAGGCAATTGTTATTGAGCTAAATGACGATTAGTTGATGAGTTGATAAGATTAGACCATGTGAGATGAGACCAAATGGAGAGTGGACAAATCTGATGTAAACCAATCAGCATTTGCCGAAATTTATGCAAGTTGAATAATATTGTAATTCTCGTACTATGGGATATGCAAAAACATAGATATGTTATTTATTACTCACTGTCAGAGTTATTTCATGATTAATGTAGAAATTAGAAGGAATATTAAACCTGGACAGAATCTATTAGCAGTGCTTTAATATTGTTTAGAAATCTTTTTTGTTTCAAGAGACTGTTTACGTTGTGATGTGAATTAATTTATATTGATTATTAATTTCAATTTTTTTCTTATTGTCACTGTTGCTAATATTCCTGAAAATAAACAAAGAATGCATGAATTAAGGCCAAGTTGACCAACATGTCCTTTCTAATATCAGTAGTTTCTGAGATATTTGCATACATTTAGTGGTAATTAAAGGAAGTTGATTTTGATAAAAGCTGAAAAACAATTTTCTGATGAAGGGTTGGCAAAAAAAAGGTCCATGAACAATGACTGATAATTTTTACTGAAGTTTTAGCTCTATCCCACACATTATTTTATTACAAAATCATTTATTTGTTTTCTATTCAGTTTAATTTCATTCAATTAAATTCTACGAGAATTGCAGTAAACTTTATTCTGAAATACCTATTTTCATTTATATCAACATGAAAATTCACAAAAAGATATTAAATATATGAAAAACCCTTTTTAATCTGGAAAAGTATTGTATTTTCTGTCCAAACACTATTCTTATCTTTAAGACAAAAATATATCATACTCTACATGTTTTACCAAAATTATATGTACAAGTTATCAATATGCAATTTTTTTTTTTTTCAATCATATTACATGACACTTTTCTCATGTGTCTTATGTTCTGTTTGTAGGTATGTGATATCAAACTATTTACAAGTTAGTTTGTGTTATTGGGATATTATATCTAATGTAACATTGAATAGTTTTTTGTCTAAAATTTGAACTAATGTTAATATTCCTTGTTTTTATTATTTTCTTTTTCCTTCCTGTCAAGGAAGATGAAATCCATTGAATACTATTAAATGACACCAATTTTACTTCAAAAGTTGCAGTCCTTTTCATATCTCTGTCATTAAGCTAGGTAAATGGGAAGTTTGTAGTTTGCCAATTGCAAATATTGATTGTGAATTATCAACTTATAGATTTATTTGAACAACATGCATAGCAAATTGAATTATATGTAGTATCCATCGTATAAGTAGACCTCGGGCCCGTTTTACAAACTTTGTAAGACGGGGCCCTGTGATCAAATGCAAACTTGACTTCTGGTTGATTTTTTTACTATTAGTTGCAAATGACTTGCAATTGAAAATGATACATAATGGTATTTGAAAACGTTCAATTACCTACATTTTAAAGTTAGGAGAGGGGGTAAGGGAGAGAGGTGAAGAGAAGGGGGAAAAGGTTGAGAGAAAAAGAGTATGGAAGGAAAAGAAGAAGGAGAGATGGGCGGGAGAGAGAAAGAAATTGAACTATACACAGTCGAAGAGTGACAATGTTGATCGATAAGAATAATTCATGTTCATCATAAATGAAGAAAACAGGAAGTAAAGGAAACGGTCGAGTCAAGTAAAGGGGAAAAAAAGAAGACTTGTCGAAAATATTTTTGTAAAGAGGATTCCAAATGTTGGCCTCGATGACCCGGGACGCTAAAGCTCAGCGATGTGGGAACAGGATTTAATATAGGGTGTTACAACGGTTCCATGACAATTGCTCCGCCGACATCTGCTCCGCCGACAATTGCTACGCAAAATACGACAACTGCTCCGCCGACAATTGCTCCGGACAGTTGCTCCGCCGACAATTGCTCCGGACAGTTGCTCCGCCGACAGTTGCTCCGTCGACACTTGCTCCGCCGATATTTGCTCCGTCGACATCTGCTCCGCCGATATTTGCTCCGCCGACAATTGCTCCGCCGATAATTGCTCCGCCGACATCTGCTCCGATTATACGACAATTGCTCCGCCGATATTTGCTCCGCCAAAATCTGCTCCGCCGATAATTGCTCCGCCGTCAGGTGCTCCGATAATACAATTGCATGAACATCTTTTACAAATGGTTTTTTTTTTTCTTATTAGTCGTTAATGTTTTATTTATTTATTTCTTTCTCCCCTATCATTACAGCTTTCTGCTTAAAAAAAATGTTCTCCCTGCCGCCGCCACTTGACAAATTGTAACGCATAAGGGAAATGACACCCTCCCCATTGAAATTGTGAATCTGGATTTTTGTTCATATACTATTATCATTGGTTTCAATCCGGACTTGAGCGGGGAGAGAATGGGGGGGGGGTGCTGGACACAATATCTCTTCCATAGGCGGATCCAGGGGAGGGGCCGTGGGGCCCGCCCCCCCCCCCAAACTATTGGCGGAGCAAAAAAAAGATGGAAAAGAGAAGAGTAAAAAGAAGAGGAGGAAGACGAGTAAATAAAATAAGATGAGGGAAAGACTTGGAAAATAAAAAGAATCTTTCATGTCACTGTATAAAATTGCCTGTTAGGGGATTTTCATATCTTGTTCAATAATTATGGAGTTCAAATATCAAGTTTGGAAGTCAATATACAAAACATATTTCACCTCGGGAATCGAACTTTCATTATTTTGTGTGATTTACAAATTGATTTTTAAAAAGTGCTCTGTAAAAATGTTAGTTTTATGGTCTGATTTTTAATATTTTCTGCTCGCGCTGCGCACTCGCAAATTTTGACCTATTATTTTCGTGTATTCCGTAAAGTTTTCAAAATATCCCTTTTCAGGTCTGATTGTCAAAACGTATCAGCTAGCGCTGCACTCGCATTTGAATGGAGAGTTATGTATGTCTCAATATTGAATATACAAATAAACTACTTAAAATCCCCATTTAATGACAGTTTATCAAAAAATTTGGCTCGCAATTTGCGCTTGCATTAATGGATAAAAATATATTAACTGATGCATCCTATTCATGACTACAAAAGTGCTTGAAATGTCCAGTTTTCAGACCATAATATCATCAGATTTCGTGCCGTCATTAGGCATTAATGAGTAAGATATTAATTTAGAAATTGAATTGTCCCTTTTGTTTTGTCTCGCGCTTAGCAAGAGAAATAGGAAAATATTCATCATTTTCATATGATGGCATGTCCTAAGGATGTCCCGGTCCTATATGTCAAAACTCAAAGTAATAATAGAACATATCAGCTCTTTATTAAATGCAATCCATATCCACCTCACAATTTCCCTACAAAGTGCTTGAAATTGACTCTGTTTTTTAGTCGGAATATCAAAAAGTTTAATCTATTTAAATCATTATCCAGTTTCAGATCACAATATCAAAAAGTTTCTGCTCGCGCTTTGTGCTCGCATTATCAAGTTAGGAAGATCCCATATTACTCATTCTTTTCATGATTTACAAAACATGAATAGAGTGTCCCGTTTTATAGGTCTAAATCTCGATTTTTCCGCTCGCGCTTCGCGCTCGTATAAATTGGTTAGTTATATAGCCATCCTGTTCACGATTACAAAAATTAATTGAAATTTTCCATTCTTTATGTAGAAATTTCAAAATGATTCAGCTCGCGCTCGCATTATTTGATTGTTGAAATATGTAGCGTCTTCATGGCTAAGTGCAAGCAGTCCTTAACAGGTACCTTTTTGATCACATTAAATGTATACATATAACAATTTTCTGCTTGCGCTTTGGGCTCGCATTATTAATGTAAGGAAGATCCCCAATTACTCATCCTTTTCATGATTTACAAAACATAGAGTGTCTCGTTCAGTAGGTCTAAATCTCGCGCTCGCATTATTTGATTTTTAAAGTATTTAACGTCTTCATGGCTAACTGCAAGCAATATTTAACAGGTACCTTTTCCATCAGTTCATTTCTGATCGCGCTTCGCGTTCGTAGTAATTATTTAGTTGCATACACGTCTTTTTCAGGATAACAAACATTGACCAGAATGTTCAAATTTTAGGAAAAATACATAAAATATCCTAAAAAATTTAGCTCGCGCTTTGCTCGCATTATATGAATAAGGATTATATTATATATTTATGTTGATTTATAATAAAGCTAAGAAGTGATTATTAGGACTACCCCTTCAAAGAGACCAAAATCATCATCGAGCGGCCGATCGGGGAAAATATGGTTTGAAAAACCCCGCCCCCCTCCCTATTGGCGAAGGCTGGATCCGCCCCTGCTCTTCTGCTTTCCAGCAACTTATACACCATACATTCGCGCGCGCCCCTCTCTCTCTCTCCCTCTTTCTCGTTTTGTTCTTTCACACTATTTATTGTCATTGGTTACCGCTTGATTTATTTCACATTTATCAGCATTATAATTATTAATATTTTTATCAATATTTTTAATACGTATTGGGCTTTATCTACCCTTGCACCTTTTTTCATTCAAACGAAAGCATGATCATCACTGGCGTACAGATAGGGGAGGGGCGTGCTAGGGGTCACGGATCCCCCCCCCCCCATTCTCCCTACCAATAAAAAAAAAGAATAAAGGAAAGGAAACTAAATGTCATCCTTGTCTGGCCCCCTCCATTTTTTTTGGGCTCATTACGCACCTGGTGAGTTACTATAAGACGAGACTTCGGTTGTATTTTATTCTATTCTGTGCAATAGCAACAATATAAATATATTTCAATAAATGAGTATATGTATGTTTATCTCTCATAACGTATAAACAAATAATGTTGTTTTTAAAAGAAATAATATATATACCTACCAGTAATAATATAGTAACATATTCATGAAACCCAATAACACATCGCACTGAATTTATAATGCGAGCACGAAGCGCGAGCTGTTATCAACCTGGAAATGGAACATTTATACGCATTTTTTGTTTTAATTGTAAACATGAAGCATACCTATTGAATTTCACCTGGAGCAAATATCTCCACTTCGGAGCATATTTCGCCAGAGCGATTTTGACGCTAAGAAGTTTTCTTTGTAGGCCCTACTGTCATAATAATTACATGAACACGCGTAATTTTTTTCATTTTAATCACCAGGCACGTAATAAAACTTAAACAAATGCCCCCAAGGAATAAGAAATTAAGAATATCTATCCCTCATTTGTGCTTATCCATTTTTTCTACTTCTTTCTATGTTATGTATCAGGGGCCGGGAGCTGGGGGGCTTCAGCCCCAATTTTTTTTCCAAAACCGTGTACAAAAACGTAAAAATTACCATATGATTGTGATTTTTAGCATGGTTAGCCCCCACTTTGAAAACCGTTCCGCGCCCCCTGTGTATGTCATGTAATATATCATGCAAGCATAGTCTAAGTTTACTTTGCATTGACGTCTTCATCCTGTGCTACAATATTATTGTTACGCGCATTGTTACGTACGAATAGATGAATAAATAAATGTCGCATTATCGGAGCAATTTACGGCGGAGCAGAAGTCGGCGGAGCAAATATTGACGGAGCAGATTTTGGCGGAGCAAATATCGGCGGAGCAATTGTCGTATAATCGGAGCAAATGTCGGCGGAGCAATTATCGGCGGAGCAATTGTCGGCGGAGCAAATTTCGGCGGAGCAGATGTCGACGGAGCAAATATCGGCGGAGCAAGTGTCGGCGGAGCAAATATCGGCGGAGCAATTGTCGACGGAGCAACTGTCGGAGGAGCAACTGTCCGGAGCAATTGTCGGCGGAGCAGTTGTCGTATTTTGCGTAGCAATTGTCGGCGGAGCAGATGTCGGCGGAGCAATTGTCGGGTCACCGTTACAACAGATAATTGCCACCTTTCGCAATCCTCACGGACGCTAATATTAGGGTCCCCTAACACAAAAGTTGACGCTTAATCATACACTTGATTTTTAAGATTGATTGTACATTATACAGTGCGTATCCAAAAAAAGTTTACACTTTGAAAAAGCCCTGGGAATTTAAAAATATACAACATGTGAGTAATTTTTTCATATATATTATTGGGTTTGGGTCTCATCTATCCAATGAAAGTAAAAGTTATGACAGAATGTTACGCTTGAGTGAGCACTGTCCCAAGCTCGCAGAAATCTGTTTTCGCAGAAATGCTCGTTTTCACGCTATGTCAAGGGGAACGGGCGAAATCAAACTTACCCTGCGAAGAATTTCTCATACATTTCCCTTGCACTTTTAGTCAATTGACATAAAACGGTTGCATTCAAGCATTTTGTAACAATTTTGCCATCCAAATTGAAATTTCAACACTTAGTAAGCACAACCTTTACCCTTTTGTGTGCCAGCTGGATCTGAGGACATAACTGAATCTGAAGTTTATAGCAGACATTTCCAGCATTTTCACTATGTTTTTATCATTTAAAGTGGGTTTATATTTAATTTTTCATGTAATACTTGTTTATCCACGCTTTTCCCAAGCTTGAAAATTATTTAAAAAATAAGTATCAAGCCTAAGCCATTTCATGTAAAGCACAGCTAAGTGTAAGGCAAATATCGTCACGATGGCCTCGGTGTGTGTGGGAGTGGATGGGGCGCAATGCACTCTTCGAAGTGTTTTGGGCAAGGAAACAAGTTAAAAAAGGTACAAGATATCTTCAAATCAATTTTACTAGCTAAATTCCACGTGTTCTTCATGATTAGGGTCTACTTATATTCGCATAACTATTTCAAAGTTCTGCGCAAATGAATTTTCACTAACTTTTCAAAAGTAAGTGGTGCTCACTCAAGCGGAAATATTTTTCAACAGTTATATCGTCATTTGCTTAAATTGACCTGTACCAATGTTAAAATGTGGAAAAATCTTAAGGATATTACAAATGTATAATTTTACAGGATTTTTTCTAAGTTTAAACTTTTTTTTGATACGCACTGTAGTCAATAGAATCAAACGTAGAAAACTGCTCTACAATCAATGCTAAGATTTGTGTTACAGGGGGTTACAGGCCCTACAGATCTGCTTTTCGTGTGCAAAATTCTTTCCCGCGACACCCGCACCATACATGCATGTATTACGACTGATGGCTGGAGATATTCGAAATGCAGGACCTGAATAGAATACGACATGGATAAGAAAGTGGTTTTTCAAACACATCGAGTACATATTGAGTGAGGAAAAAGTTACTGAATTAAGGCTTAGATAGGCCTATAGATCATTACAGTCCATCGAATCAATATTGCATTTAATGTGGATTATTGGTGGATGACTGGCAATTGATTCCATGGGTCACATTACCTCTCCAGCCGAACCATTTCGCATGCGTTGATATGTACACAACGTATGCAATACGTTTGAACATGCGGGTTTCTTTTGTTTCTTTTGTTTCCTCCTACACAAACGCGCCTCTAGCACACGATGTAATGGGCATTATGTTTTACTTTCCCCAGAAATGGGGGATTAGATTCAAATTTCGGGGGGACCACTTCCATTGATGAGTGGATACCAGGCACGATCATGGGGTTTCGAAAAGTACCCTAAACAAGGGAAGCAAGTCTTTTCCAGATTATAAAATGCATCTTTTAACAATTATTTGGCTTAGAAAGTCAAAATGGGCCTAAGCTTTCGATCCTAGCAGAATCTTCCTATGGAGGCAAAATGACAAACATATAAAGTGGAACAACCATAATATAGACCACAAACAAGCTACAGCAACACTAGAAACAAGGAGACAAAGGGGGCATTAGTGAGCAGAGAAGACCAATCAGGTTAGTGAAGGGGGTGAAAGAAAAGGAGTAGGCAGACACAAAGGGAAGTTAGTGTAAGTAAGGCCAGTAAAAGACCTCAAGCCAAGAGGGATTAAGATAATGAGGCAGGCAACATCAAACAGGATCTGGAACAAAACAGTGATAGAGGGTATGAGGAAGAGATGAATAACAAGAGAATTAGTGAGAGGTGGGTCAAACAGACTATAAAGAAAGGCATAATAAACTGGTGCATAAGAGTGGGGGGAAAAAACCCTTTATTCATGTATGATTATTTGGCTTGTGAAACCTTACAAGTATTGGAAATATATCCCTTTTTTCAGTATTTTAATCATCGTTTTTTACACCTTTATAACGTTACATAGGCCTATACGTAACCAACAAAAACAGCTCATAGCGGCCGATCGAGTTAAAAGTAGATGAAAACATTTTTTTCTAGCCTATCCCCTATCGTCGAAAGCTGGATCCGCCCCTGACAGTATTGCTATATACTTCTACTATTAATACTACTACTATCAATGATGATCATAACACTATAATAAAAAGGATAAGAGTATAGGTATAATAATCATAATAGAAATAATAATGAAAGTAATAATTACTACTGTAGACGCGGATCGAAGATTTCGCAGGGGGGGATTTGAAAACCCAAGAGCAGATTTTTGGTGGCGAGTAGCGCATCAATATAGACCCTACCAATTTGCGGATCTAGCTTTTGCGTATTAGTGGGGGGGGGGGGGGGGCTCGAGAAATGTTCATTCATTAATATATTCCCCTGTCGGCGGATGGAAGGGGGTTAGAGTGCGCGCGCAAGCTGATATGAACGTGTATTGTATTTCTGTACCTGAACCACAAACCAGGAGTAGTACTTTAAGCCCCAGTCACATATAGATCCCGGACCACCCCGGACCATCCCGGATCTGATCCGGGGTGGTCCGGGGAGAGATCCGTGTTGGCGCCTTGGGCATCCTTGGAGGTCCGGGGTGGTCCGTGTTGGTCCTTGAACGTCCGGGAGGCCAACACGGCAGTTTTTGACTGTCAAAAACATCCGGCGTCATCCGTGGACTGCCGGGTTGGCAAAGCCATCCGGGATGGTCCGTGTAGGTCCGTGTGGCTGCCGCGTAGGTCCGTGTAGCTGCCGTGTAGGTCCGTGTGGCTGCCTGGAGTATCCTTGGCAGTCCGTGTTCTTTTTTCCCATCAAATCTTTACAACGCTATTTACTTTATGAACTTTTCAGGAGTTGTTAAACAGTTGACACAAACATGCTTAATTTATTTATGATTAAATGGATGATTTAACGATTCAGGATATTTTCTTACGCTTTGGAGATTGGCCCCAACCTAATATTTGTAAACTTAGTGCATGTATCAATAATTCTTTTTTGTTGTTGAATATTTACCCCAACTTTGTCTGTTATTACTATTTCACATTTCATTTTCTTAAAATAAATGTTATGTACCTGTTACATCAAAATTGTACATTAAGTTTTATACCACTGCCCTGCATCGACAGTTATGCGTCATGACCTGGGCCTATCTTAATTTTTTATTATGTTTTCTATTGACTTTGTAAATTTCTTTCCTTTACTGTGATTTCAATAAAGTGATATCAAATCAAATCGAAATTAAATTTGTCGTTCAATATTTAAAGTACTTAACAACTACTGTTAAAACAGTAAACTGCGTTGTATAAAAAACAGCGTTTTTACTGGTTAAAAAGGAAGTTTTAAGTTTTGATATCTTTTTTAAAAACAACATAATATAATGTTGCGACAAGGATGAGAAAAAATAAATAAATATCAGCTCATTATTATGAGCAGATTTTCATTTGCCATGCTGGTCAATATAGCTGCCGTGTTGGTCCTTGAGCTGACGTGTTGGTCCGTGTAGCTGACGTGTTGGTCCGTGTAGCTGACGTGTTGGTCCGTGTTGGTGACGTGTAGGTCCGTGTTGCTGACGTGTTGGTCCGTGTTGGTCCTTGTAGCTGACGGGTTGGTCCGTGTTGCTGACGTCTTGGTCCGTGTAGCTGACGTGTTGGTCCGTGTAGCTGACGTGATGGTCCGTGTTGCTGACGCGTTGGTCCGTGTTGGTCCTTGTAGCTGACGTGTTGGTCCGTGTTGCTGACGTGTTGGTCCGTGTAGCTGACGTGATGGTCCGTGTTGCTGACGTGTTGGTCCGTGTTGCTGACGTGTTGGTCCGTGTAGCTGACGTGTAGGTCCGTGTTGCTGACGTGTCGGTCCGTGTTGACGACGTGCTCTGCCGGCATGGTCCGTGTAGATCCGTGTGAAGCTGCCGTGTTGATGCCGTGTTTACAGTCATCCGGGGCAAAGCTATCCCGGACCTCCCCGGATCATGCCGGCGTTGCCGTGTTGATCCGTGAGGATCCGTGTCTATATGTGACTGGGGCTTTAGCAAGTCGGGAATGATATATATAGTCACCGTAGAGGGCTAGTGCCAGTGGCCCACTATGGTTATAAGACGAAATGAATATTGGACGAAATGATAATTGGACGAGATGGTAATTGGACCTATAGATGATTGGACCCAGGCGATTGGACCATATGGCAACGATACCAAATGATTGTTAGCCGCCATGGGTTTAGACAAAGTGATAGTGGACCAACTGCAGTTAGACCAAATGGTACATGGACGAAATGAAATGAGACCAAGTGGTTATTAGACCAGTTTGCTATTAGACCAAAGGTAATAGATCTAATGATATTGGACAAAGTGGCTCTTGGACCAATTGGCAAAAAAATTCAATTAGACCAAATGATAATAAAATGGCTATAAGACCAGCTGGCTATTAGACCAAATGGTGATTGGACGAAATGGAAATTGGACTACTAGTATGTTGACATTTGACTAAATGATGGTAAATGAAATAATGCTAGACCATGTAATAGTGGACAAAATGACAGTAGACGAAATGGCAAATAAGGCGATAAATATCCATACAAAGAGTAATCCTGATTTCCAAATCACTTAATTCTTTTTCTCGTGTCTCAACCGAAAGAGAGAGAGAGTGGTAATGTAAACAAATATGAAAACTAAATAGATGCATAAGGGACAAGGAAGAAATATATGATATAGAAATAAGAGGAAGAAGATAATAAAAACATGTAAAAGGGTCGAAAGTGCAATGACTCACAAAAAGGTAGACCTATTCTTTCCAGCATTAAAACAAGGGTCGTGAATTTTCCCGCAAAGCTTTGAATCTGGGAGCCGAAAGACCATCCCAGAAAAATGAATATAGTTGGAAAGGAAATGGAAAGAAGAGAGAACGAATCATATTGAGAGAGAAAAAAATAAATAAAGGGTTAGGGAGATCGGTTTCGATGAAAGCTATAGATTAAAGAGGAAAGGGGGTGAAGGAACAGTGCCCCTAAGAAGGATAGACGAAAAAAAGATGTTCAAGGAAATATGGAAATATGCATGATCTTTGAATAGTTAGTTTAAATTATCATAGAATACATTTTGTCAGGCATTAGCTTGACCCATGAATTTCATGCACGTTGTTCAGTAATATCCTATTGTCAGACAGGAATTGCCATCGTGTCCCCCCACCATGCAGCTAAGTAGGGCCATGTAATTATTTTTATGTGCTCCCTCAACCCCGGGAAATTTTTGGTTTAAACATTATTGTTCCTACGATACAAATTCTGATTAACAATATGAAATATAATTTCTTTATTAAAACGTCGTGAACAGCGATGAAATAGAGTTAAATTTGTCTTTAATATTATCTTTAAAACATCATGAAGAGGTACTCAATGACTTCACTCTCTCGCAAAATAAGTAAAAATACATGTTCACACCCTCTTCCTCCAGATAATGAATTCGATATTGGGCCCACTCCCCTGCACCCGCGCTTGCCCGAAACACACACACTTTCAAAAACGTTAGCTTGAACAAAATATTGAGTGAAAACATAATAATTTTCTTATCTGTATTCGCTGTGACATTATGCGTTGCGACGTGTGACATTATGCATTAGAAAAGTTACGACATTATGCGTTGACTGCAACATTATGCGTTGGTGTGACATTATGCATTGCTGCGACATTTTCGGTTGTAACAGGGCCTACTATTTGTCAACTCATTCATCAGTTAAAAAGAATTCTTATCCTGCTACAAAATAGTTGTCACACAATTATTACAAATGCCATGAATATTGAAGAAATATTATGAAGCCGAGCTTTCCATAAAATTCTATTTCAGACTAGGTTTAGTTATCAGAATACCACCCAAGATGTCTATAATAATAAGACTTACTTGCAGGCTTCATTGATCGATTGACTGGCAGACTGGCTGACAGACTGACAGGCAGAGAGTCTGACAGACAAAAAGTCTGACAGACAAAAAAAAGTCTGACAGACAAAAAATCTGACAGACAAAAAAAGTCTGACAGACAAAAAAAGTCTGACAGACAAAAATCTGACAGACAAAAAGTCTGACAGACAAAAAGTCTGACAGACAAAAAAATCTGACAGACAAAATCTGACAGGCAAATGTCTGACAGACAAGATGGCCGACAGACAAAATGACTGACAGACTGAAAGATATAATGATTGACAGATAAATTGACTGACAAATATCTGACAGACTTTCTTACAGACTGACCGATTCACTGATTTGGTGATTGCTTGTTTATTTGTTCATGTATCGATCAATTGACTGGCAGACTGACAGGCAGAAAGTCTGATAAACAAAACGACTGATAGACAAAATAGCCTGACAGACAAAAAAATCTGACAGAAATGTCTGACACAAAAAGTCTGACAAAAAAAATCTGACAAAAAAGTCTGACAGACAAAAAGTCTGACAAAAAGTCTGACAGACAAAAATCTGACAGACAAAATGACTGACAGACCAAATGTCAGACAGACAAGATGGCCGACAGAAAAATATCTGACAGACTGACTTAAAGAGACAGGTGTGATCGTTTTGTTGATTCGTTAGTTGATTTATTGATTGACTGACTGGCTTACTGACAGAATGACAGACAGAATGGCAAGCAGAATGACTAACAGATAACATGACTAACTTATTGGAATACTGGTTGATATACATGTACGTGGTAAATGCGACTTGCATTGTTTCTTTGTTCACATTTACATTTATCAATTCAATGAAACAACTTAATGCCAATGTATTAATATTGTGTTCTATTAATTCATTTGCAATCTATCAAACCCACAAAACCATTCCTATTTTTTATGTATCGCTCATTATTCAATCATTTAAAAGTTTTAGCTCGCGCAATCGGGCTTCGCGCTTGCATTAATTATTAATTGAGAAACACATCTTGTTCTTGATTCAATAACGTGCTTTGAATTTCTAGTTTTCCGATCGAATTGTAAAAGAATAGTAAAGCTCGCGCTTCGGGCTAGACTCATTTGTTTAATTAGATACACCAGCTCGCACTTAGCACTTTCATGATTACAAAAAATGCACATACTGTATAATAGTGTCCCGCTTTTAGGTCTAACTCTAGAAATTTCAGCACACGCTTCGCCCTCACAAGATAATCCAATCTTGTGATAGATTTTGTCATAATGTTTAGAATAAGATATTTCACCCATTTCCCTTTTCATTTTCTTTCTTAACCTTTTATTCTTGGTGTTGAATTTTTGTTTGCCCCACCCCTTCTCTAATCCAGTGTGACCCTTTAATTTTTCGTAATATTGATGTTTTTCAACTTGAATATGAAACAAATTATAGAGGCCTATGCAAACCGCCACTCGATTTTACATGATTTCAGTGATGCATTGCCTTCTGCTCATAAATATTATCATTGATCAAAATGAAGCCCATACAAGAACCATGGAGTTTCTTTAAAACGATGCAGACAATCACCGCCCATGTACAATACGCCTAGTGTTCATTCACAATAGGTCAATGTGGTATATGCACTGATGCGAATGAGCACACAATGGCGGGAAATTTTGAAAAGCTGATGGGCAGCCGAAAGTGAATGTCTTTTGTCGACAGGAATGCAAGCCATTTGACAACAGTAATGGCGTATGAGAAGGCGCCACAACGACCATTAGGACAGCAAATCTATAAACAACGGATAAGTGTTCTCAAATAATTAGATATCAGAGAGATTTTCTTTTCCTGATATTATTACATTCATGGTAGAAATAAATGGAAACTGCAGTGATTTCAAACATGAGTTTGGTGATGACAAGGTAAGTGAAATACATGTAATTATCTAAATATTCTCCAAGGAGTAAGTGTCATTACCAGTTGGACACCTTGCTTGTTCTGTTATCCATAATTATAATGCACGATAGGCGATCATGTACGCGAGTAACAGTAAAACGAGTATCAAAATCGCACAAATCACTGGGAAATTTTATACTTTTTACCAGCCCAGTCCGCGTAGTGAATGAAAATGGGGTTTATATTCACCCTTTTATGAAAAAACGAATATTTGTAGGGCTGTGAAACATGACAAAATGCTTGTTTCAGTAGTGTAATTTGAAGTCGAAGCGAGATTTCTAGTGTTTGGTCCTTTTTTATAGTGTCCACCTTGTGATGACAGCGACCCCCTGGGAAATGTTCAAAACGGTGAACTTTTGCGACCTTTTAACATTGCTTCAAAGCAATACACTTGTTCCAACCATTTTACCAATGACGAGAAAACATACAATGTGTTGGTGTTTGTCAATATCAATTTAAATGTTCATGTCAGTTATGCAAACATTAAGAAAATCTAGGTGTCGATCCGGGGGGGGGGGGTACGGGATATATCGCCCCAATATTTCAGGTGGGGATGGCCTGTGTCACTCATTTACCAATAATTTAAGGTCGAAGATCATAATTTTAATTCAAATTCAAATTCAAATTGTTTTATTCTCTCAGTAAAACCTTACATAAAAACAAATATAATACAAAGTTAAAATACATGTATTACAAATCGGTGTAAAAGACAGTCTAAAAATTGCATTATGGTTCAGAATCATACTGAGGGGTAGCTGCCAAAAAGGAAAAAAATCCTTATAATTAGGCCGACCCATTATTAAAACGAAAAGGTGACATAGAAAATGCAATAACAGGGAAATAGCAAAAACATTTCTAAAAACAAACAAAATAACTTAAAAATGCACATAAGCAATGAATTAAGATATCAAAAAGTGCCATGCCCTAACATAATAATACAATCATTATAATAATACAAGTGCAATACATAATTCATACATCATTCAGCCACTGTATTTCTCAAGAAGGTATCTTTTTAACTTTGTTTTGAATAAATTAAGTGTTTTTGCATTACGTATTTCATCTGTTAGTGAATTCCAAACTACAGGACCTTGATAAATGATGGATTGTTGTGACAGGGACGTTCTTATTTTAGGAAGATGAAAATTATTTGCATTTCTCGTAGGATAAGAATGTATATTGCAATTTAAGTAAAAATATTCCAATAGAGAAGTGGGTAAAAGTTTCCGATAACATAAAAACAAAGATTCCAAGCTGGTATGGATATATGTCATAAATATTTAAAAGTTTCAGATTATAATATATGGGTGAAGTATGGGCTAAAAAGATGAATGATTAACTATTCTTATTGCACGTTTTTGTAATTAAACAGTCTATCGAGATAAATTTTGGCTGCACTTCCCCATACATAAATACCATAATCAAGAAAAGGAGCAATGATAGCATTGTATATCATTTTTAAAATCGAAGATGGTAACATTTTAATTCTGAATAATATTCCTATATTCCTTGATATTTTATTGCAAATGATGTTAAGATGGGATTTCCATGTTAACTTGTCATCTATTGTCACGCCAAGAAATTTCAGAGACGAGACATGTTTAATTTCAGATCCAGCAAGGCTAATGCTTATTTGATCGATATCAACATTTCTATTTGTAAACATCATGAAATTGGTTTTCTTTACATTAACTGTGAGTTTGTTCATATATAACCAGTTTGAAATGTTATCAAGTTCATTGTTAAAAATACTTTGTAATTCAAATGGATCTTTATGTGACATAAAAATGCTAGTGTCGTCTGCAAATAAAATGTACTTTAAAACCTCAGACGTATTGCACAAATCATTGATATAAATAAGAAACAACAGAGGTCCAAGAATGGACCCCTGGGGCACTCCACACCTCAGATGCCTCCTTTCAGATTTAAAACCATTGACAATGACAAACTGCTCCCTATTTTGCAAGTAACTTTTGAATAAATCTAAAACAGCTCCTCTAATACCATAAAGTTGTAATTTGTAAATCAAAATATCGTGATCGAGCGTGTCAAATGCTTTACTTAAATCTAAAAATACGCTTAGCATCACTTCTTCATTATCAATAGAATTTGTTACATTGCGAATAAAATTAGTTAAAGCATGAGATGTGGAGTTCCCGGCTCGAAAACCATATTGATTTAAAGACAGAATATTGCACTTCTGAATAAAAGATAAAAGACGATTGTATATATATGCATTTCCCAAAGACCGTTGAAAAAACTGGCAAGACGGAAATTGGCCGATAATTTGAAAGCACTTCTCGAGATCCACTTTTAAAAATTGGAATTACACGAGCTAATTTCAATTTATCTATGAAAACACCACAGATAAAACATTTATTAATTATTTCAGACAATGGTTTACATATAAAAATATTGATTTTCTTAACAACTTTCATACTAATATCGTCATAACCGGCACTGGTATTGCTCTTGAAATTCTTTATGATATCAAAAATTTGACATGGAGAAGTAGGATTTAAAAATGCAGATTTATTATTTCTGATAATGTACTTTCCAACATGGTTATTATCAACTGAAACAAATTTATTATTCAGGTTTAATCCAACATTGACAAAAAAATCATTAAAAACATCGGAAATTATCTTTTCATTAATAACACTACCATCATCAAGAACTATTTTACTAACATGAGTTTTCTTATTCTCTGTGCCTAAAGCCATGTTAATAACATTCCATGTTTTGGTCATGTTTCCTTTGGCATTATTCAGTTGGTTTCTATAATATTCTTTTTTAGCTTGCTTAATCTTATCAACAGTTTTATTTCTAACTTGTTTATACACAGTCTTTCTATACATGGATTTGTTCTTCAAATATAGTTTATATAACCTGTTCCTCTTTTTTATGAGTTTATGAACTTCTTCATTGAACCAAGGTGCACTAATAACCTTTTTTTTTTATTATTCTTACAGCTTTTACAGGAAAACACGACTCGTACGCCTTTGTAAAAATATCATGAAATTTATTATAAGTTTCATGATGAATCATGAAGTATGATCATGATGATACTAATAAATATCTCTTTATTATTATTATCATAATAATTATTATTATCAATATTATTATCTTGATAATGATAATGATGATTATTATGATGATGGTAGTGATAGTTTTCATAGTTATCATATTTGGGTGTTTCCATTATATAAGGGACAAAATGGGTATCAATCACGCACGGGGGGGGGGATAAATCCCCCTTTCAAGTGGGGGTGGCGTGTGCTATCACCCCCATCCAATAATTCAAACATAATATTTACTACGAATCATATGACGAGTATCATCACGAAGAGTACAAGCTCACGGTTCGTAATTGTGAGATTAAATTGTTGTATACATGCATTTTTTTTCTCTCTGAATTTACGTATTTATTAATAAAACCACTCCTTACAGATATTGTTAGAAACAGATAGATAGAAAAATAGAAGAAAAAATCCAGGATAAAAGAGAATAACATTTTCGTACATGACATTATCTTTTTAGAATTTAATCCTCTCCGCAACCAAACGCTTGTGTTGTGCCCGCGCACCCTTTTGTACGTCACCTTATTTTTTTGTTAGTAACTTCTTTATCCCGGTTTGTGATGCAAAATAAATGGAGAACATATACATTAGTATATTGTAAAAGCATAGGCGGATCCAGGGGAGCCCGAGGGGCCCGCCCCCCCCCCCTATTGGCGGAGTAAAAAAAAGAAAAACAAGGAAAGAAAGACAAAAAAGGAAAAAGGGGAGAAAAGAGAGGAGAAAAAAGAAGAGGAGGAAGACGAGTGAATAAAATAAGATGAGGGGAAGACTTGGAAAATAAAAAGAATCTTTCACGTCATAAAAAAAATTTCGCTCGCGCTTCGCGCTCGCATTGCCTGTTAGGTGATTTTCATATCTTGTTCAATCTGGAGTTCAGTTAAATATCAAGTTTGGAAGTCAATATACAAAACATATTTCACCTCGGAAATCGAAACTTCCTGATTTTGTGTGATTAACAAATTGTTTTTAAAAAGTGCTATGTAAAAATTTCAGTTTTATGGTCTGAATATTAACATTTTCTGCTCGTGCTGCGCGCTCGCAAATTTTGACGTATCAGCTTTTCGTGTATTCCATAAAGTTTTCCAAATATCCCTTTTCAGGTCTGATTGTCAAAACGTATCAGCTAGCGCTGCACGCTCGCATTTTGATTGGCAAGTTATGGATGTCTCAATATTGATTATACAACAAACTATTTAAAATCCCCTTTTCATGACAGTTTATCAAAAAAAATTGCTCGCGATTCGCATTAATGGTTAAAATATATTCACTTGATTCATCCTATTTATAATGACAAAAGTGCTTTAATGTCAAGTTTTCAGGCCATAATATCATCAGATTTCGCGCCCTCATTAGGCATTAATTAATATAAGATATTAATCTAATAATTAGATTGTCCCTTTGTTTCATCTCGCACTTAGCAAGAGGAATAGGAAGATATTCATAATTTTCATATGCATGTCCTAAGGATGTCCCGGTCCTATATGTTAAAACTCAAAGTAATAATAATCGTAAATATCAGCTCTTTATTAAGTGCGATCCATATCCACCTCACAATTTTCCTACAAATTGCTTGAAATATAGAGCTGAAATTGACTCTTTTTTTAGATCAGAATATCAAATAGTTTAAGCTCGCGCTTTGCGCTCGTTTTGATTTTCATGATAAAATAAGAATTTAGAATGCCTAGATTCGAGGTCTTAATATAAAACACGCTCGCGTTATTAATGTAGGAAGATCCCCTATTACTAATTCTTTTAATGATTTACAAAACATGAATGTCCCGTTATAGGTCTATATCTCGCATCAATTGTTTAGTTACATACCTATCTTGTTCACGATTTCAAAAATGGATTAAAATTCCACATTCTTTATGTAGAAATGTCAAAAGTTTTCTGCTCGCGCTTCCTGCTCGCATTATTTGATTGTTGAAATATGTAACGTCTTCTTGCTAAGTGCAAGCAATCCTTAACAGGTACCTTTTCGATCAGTTTAAAACGTATATACAAATGTTCTGCTCGCGCTCTGCGCTCGCATTTATTAATGTAAGGAAGATCCCCACTTACTCATCCTTTTCATGATTTACAAAACTTGAATAGAGTGTCTCGTTCATTTAATAGGTTTAAATCTCGAAATGTTTAGCTCGCGCTTCGCGCTCGCATCAATTGTTTATTTATATACCTATTCTGTTTAAGTTACAAAAAAGTGCTTAGAATTTCCATTCCTTAGGTAAAACTGTCAAAAAAATTCAGCTCGTGCTTCGCGCTCGCATTATTTGATTTTAAAGTATGTAACGTCTTCAAGGCTAACAGTTACTGCAAGCAGTCTTTAACATTACCTTTTCCATCAGTTCATTTCTGCTCGCGCTTCACGTTCGTAGTACTTTTTATTCATTTGCGTACACATCTTTTTCAGGATAACAAACATTGCTCAGTATGTTAAGAATTTTAGGAAAAATACATAAGATTTCCCCAAAAAATAGCTCGCGCTTCGCGCTCGCATTATATAAATAAGGCTTATGGTATTATATATTTATTTTTATTCATAATAATAAAGCTAAGGAGTGACTATTAGGACTACCCCTTCAAAGAAGCCAAAAATCATTTTCGAGCGGCCGATCGGGGAAAATATGGCTGAAAAAAATCCGGGCCACCCTCTTGGTGAAGGCTGGATCCGCCCCTGTAAAAGAAATGAGAATTGAAATTTTAAAGAGAGTATGAAAGGCTAGTAACCCCCCAAAACCGATAAAATGGCTCATTTTCAGGTCATTAAAAAAACGCTAGAGATTCGCGCTCACATTGGTCTAGTACATGTACGTAGTATACATAGTCTTGGAGAAATACAGCGGACTTGTACTTAAAACTGTAGTGTTAAGGACTACCCCCGGTGGCGTACAGATGTTGGGCTTGGGGACCATGGAAGAACAGGGGTTAAATTTGAGATTTATATATATATATATATATATATATATATGTAAATGTTTTGTGAAAGAAATGGACGAAGAGAAACAATGGTAGGCGCAGCTTAAATCTCTTCGTCCGTTCTCTTCGTCCATTTCTTTCAAAAAACATTTAAATAAGAGTTGCCAAAGCTGTTGTACATGTACAATTTCTCACATTTGTATAATTTCTCCCGTACGTGTACTGCATCTAAGCAATAGCTTTGATCCAGCTGAGGCATGGCGGCTTGTCATTGTTCAAAACCCACCTACACCCGACAAAGGAAATTATAATTGGTATGGTGTCGAGAATCTGTTTATCCGACGGTCAATCGGATCGGGTCGCCCTTGCCACGAGCCCGTCTCTGTGGTCTAGTAGTTAAGGCACCGGCGTTCCAAGCTGGGGGCCCGGGTTCGATTCCCGGCAGAGACATTTTTTCGGTATCACAAATTTTTCCAAAGGGAAGATAGCTCTGGGGAACCTTGATTTAAGCTACGCCTATCATTGTTCTCTTTGTCCATTTCTTTCACAATATATATATATATTCCTGCATGCGATTAAAGAGCAGATTATTGAACTTTTTATGTATGTGATTTTCTTTTTGAAATTATGATACATCCCGCCAAATGACTTTTTGTTATCCTTTCTTCAAATTGTTTTTACTCACTCGTGCGTGGATGAAAAACTTGTATGTTATATCAGCTGAAAGAAGACATAAGCTTTACAATGATAGGTCATTTGTCTATTGCATTTATTTGTGCTTAAGTTATGATAAATCATCGATAAACCTCGATTTCGTTTTTTGTGCGACGCACTGTATAAATAAAATAAAAAGAGAATACTTAGTGGGGGATGTGTAGTCATCAGCTTACTCATTGCATATTCATGAGGACATGCACAGAGCTGTAGTGCCGAAATAATGCAAAGTTTTAAAATGTCATATCTTTGTTATTCCTTTTCCGATTTTGAAGTGATTTTCAGTGTTTCGTGCGTCTGATTTCTTTAATCTGTTTAAATCATTATATTTACAACCTGGAATACCCTTTCAACCAAAGGTCAAGATTTTGAAATTCCAAGATAATTTTGAAATTTTCAGTATAGTATCATGTTAAACATGAATAGGGGTAATAAATCTGGTAGTGCCGAATACCATTCGATTTTTGCCAGTACACCGTTGCATGACTGAGACAAAAGTAAAATTAAACCCTGAGAATGGTTTTTGTTTATCACACATAATATGAAAGGAAAACAAGTTTCTTAGTTAAGGTCAAACATTATTTGAGGTCGGCGAACTTAGGATTTCATTATCATATGAATGTGTTTATCATTATTATTATTCATCTTACATGTAATTGTTTTCAAAGTTGGAACTGCTGCTATATTGAATTTCCTAATCATGGTAAATACAGGCGAGACTCCCAGATGCGTTCCACTCGTTCAATTTTCTACCTCAACGTACAAATGAGAACCTCATAATTTTCTACTTTATTTTAAGTAATGAGTATATTTGACGTTGTGACATTGACATTGTGCCACCTTTTCCCCGAATAAAAACTTTTGAGCAATTTTAATTGTAGTGAGGCTTTGCATATAGAAAGCTCAATATTTGATCTACTAGATACAAATTTCAAGATTTGTGGATTCTCGTACTTAAATCAACTAGGGGCAAATGAATTGCTTATAATCACATATTAAAATACACCAGAAACCTATTTAATTTACATGAAATTCATGCATTTTATTTCTGGAAGAGAAGATATCAATATATCTAGATCCCTGATGACTATTCTTTTGATTGTTTCATGATTACAGGATTACACCGCGCATGCTTCGGCCTTCTTTGATGAAGAGATATATGAACTCCCTCATGAATCATCAAAGACTGTACCCACCAAGCAACCAGATATCATCCATACAGCAGTCAGACAGCATCTAAGCACCATACAAAGCAACCAGACTGTATCCAGGCACAACACCAAGCAAGCAGACAACATCCAGGCACATCACCAAGCAACCAGAGCATCCAAGCACCACACCAAGCAACCTGACAGCATTCTAGCAGCCAGACAACATCCAAGCACCACATATATAGCAACCAGACATCATCCAGGCACCACACCTAGCAACCAGACATCATCCAGGCACCACATTAAGGAACCAAACATCATCCAGGCACCACACCAAGCAACCGGACATCATCCAGGCACCACACCAAGCAACCAGACATCATCCAGGCACCACACCAAGCAACCAAACATCATCCAGGCACCACACCAAGCAACCGGACATCATCCAGGCACCACACCAAGCAACCAGACATCATCCAGGCACCACACCAAGCAAACAGACAGCATCCAGGCACCATACCAAGCAACCGGGTATCATCCAGGCACCACACCAAGCAACCGGACATAATCCAGGCACCCTACCAAGCATCCAGACAGCATCCAAGCAACCGGACATCATCCAGACACCACACTAAGCAACCAGACACCACACTAAGCAACCAGACAGCATCCAGGTACCATACCAAGCAACCAGACAGCATCCAGGCACCATACCAAGCAACCGGACATCATCCAGGCACCACACCAAGCAACCGGACATCATGCAGGCACCCTACCAAGCATCCAGACAGCATCCAAGCAACCGGACATCATCCAGCTAGGCACCACACTAAGCAACCAGACAGCATCCAGGTACCACACCAAGCAACTAAACAGCATCCAGATGCCACACCAAGCAACCAGACATCATCCAGGCACCACACCAAGTAACTAGGCAGCATCGAGGCATCACACCTAGCAACCAGTGTCATAATATAATCGCTTATGCTCCATTCGAGGCCCCGAGAGATAAGTTTAGTTCAGATGAAAATAACGTATGCACTTATTTGTTATTTCAGAAAACACAAAAATCAACTTCTAGTAGATTTGTTTAGATTATCCTTTTAATTTTAGACGATCGGAGTAGCAAGGTTATTGGCACCAAAATGATGGGATCTGGGATATTTCAGCCACATTTTCCCCGATCTGCCGCTCGAAGCTGATTTTTGTTTGTTTCTTTGAAGGGGTCATTTCTAAGCTTTATTCTTATAAATCAACATAAATATGTAATAATCTCATAAGCCTTATTTCATTAGTGCGAGCTATTTTATTTATTTTTATTTCATGTATTTTGTCCTAAAATTTAAACACTCTGGGCAATATTTGTGTTCCTAAACGAGATGTGTATCCACCTAAATAATTACTGCGAGCGCGAAGCGCGAGCAGAAATTTTTAATATACTTTTTGATCTGATCAAAAAAGGATCTGTTAACGGCTGCTTGCAGTTAGCCATGAAAACGTTACATATTTCAACAATCAAATAATGCGAAGCGCGAGCTGAAAATTTTGACATTTCTACCTGAAGAATGGAAATTCTAAGCACTTTTTGTAATCGTGAAAAGGATAAGTATATAACTAAACAATTGATGCGAAGCGCGAGCGGAAAAAAATGAGATTTACACCTAAAAATGGGCTCTCTATTCATGTTTTGTAAATCATGAAAAGGATGAGTAATTGAAAATATTCCTACATTAATGCGAGCAGGAAATTTTTTATATTGTCATATGAAACTGGATAATGATTTAAATAGAGAACAAGCTGCATATCTGAATAAACATGCGCGCGCGTGTTTCAGATTTCGACCTAGAATATGGGCACTCTAAATACATTTTTTATCATGAAAATCAATAAAGCGAGCGCGAAGCGAGAGCTTAAAATATTTGATTTTCCGATCTGAAAAATGGGTCAATTTAAGCTCTGTATTTCAAGCACTTTGTAGGAAAATTGTGAGATGATATGTTTCATTATTATTATTTTGAGTTTTGACATAGGACCGGGACATTCTAAGAACATTATGTCATCATATGAAAAGGTATGCGAGCGTGCAGCGCTAGCTGATACGTTTTAACAATCTGACCTGAATAGGGATATTTTGAGAACTTTATGGAATACAGGAAAATAATAGGTACCTGACAAATCAAATTTTGCGAGCGCGCAGCGCGAGCAGAAATTATTAATATTCAGACCAAATAACATTTTTTTTTTACAGAGCGCTTTTAAAAAATCAATTTGTAAATCAATTATGAAAGTTCGATTTCCGAGCTGAAATATGTTTTGTATATTGACTTTAAAATTCGATATTTTAAGCTCCATATTGAGCAAGATATGTAAATCCCCTAACAAGCAATGCGAGTGCAAAGCGCGAGCGAAAATTTTATATAGTGACATTTAAGATTTTTCTTATCATTTTCCAAGTCTTCCCCTCATCTTACTTTATTCATTTGCCTTCCTCCTCTCTTCCCTTTTTTTTTCTTTCCCCTTTTTTTCTTTTTTTGCTCCGCCAATAGGGGAAGGGGCCGGGCCCCTCGCCCCCCCTGGATCCGCCTATGAAGCCCACCCCAAAAAATGTATATTTTAATGAATAGAGAATCAAACATTCATAACGTTAAAAACTTCATCAAATCGTTTTGCTTATTTATCACAAAACAGTTTTATGGATAACTCGGTGACATGAAAATGAGAGAGTTGATGATGTTCCTCGCTTACCATTTTTTTAATTGTTTTAATTATACACATATTTTAATTTGTACAGATACAGATTTGACATGAAGGACCAACTTGACTGAACCATAGAATGTTGAAACAATGGCAATACCACATGCTAAGGGAGAAACAAAACTCATTTGCATACCGACCAGGATGTGCATATCACTGTTTTGTGAAAGTAAGTGAAACTTAAAACATGCAATTACTTATTTTACACCCGATTTGATGAAAGTTTCAGTGTTATGCTTGTTTGATCTTTCTATTTTTATTCAAATCAATTTTTTTGTTGGGGTGGACTTGTCCTTTAATATTCAGCTTGTGATCATCTCTAGCATTTAGTTCAGTAGTTTTTTTTTTGCAAGTTTCATGGGCAAAAGACTTTTAATTGAATATGACGACGTGCATATGCATGTATATGTATTTAAAATAGATTTAACTTTAAAATGTGACGAACAAAAAGAAAAGCAGCCAGAATGAAAAAAGATATTTATATCTAAATAGATAGAGTAAAATTCACAGAGCAAAAAGGTGAAAATTTCATCAAAATCGGATAACAAAAGTTATTGAATTTTAAAGATTTGCATCATTCCGGTGAAACAGTTGTAGGCATGTCTTCATGAATATTCATTAGGTGGGCTGATGATGTCACATCCCCACTTTCCCTTTTCTTATGTTATTACATGAAATCATAATTGTTTCATTTTTTCATATATTTATGTGCAAATGATGTGTCTCCATTGATATGAGATAAGTTGCAGCAAGAAATTACTAATGCACTTAATCAGTTGTAAATCCATTTTTTTTGTTTTTGGTAGAAATTTTTTGAATAAACCTAATTTCGTATAATGAAATACAAAAGAACAAGTGGGGATATGACATCATCAGCCCACCTAATGCATATACATGAAGACGTGCCGAGAACTGTTTCACCGGAATAATGCAAATCTTTAAAACTCAATAACTACGTTATTTGTTATCAAATATTTGATCAAATTTTCAGCATTTCGCTCTGTGAATTTTACTCTATTTATCGAGATATAAATATCTTCAGCCCGGAGCATCCCTTTAAGGATCTCCTTGCCATGCGCTTAATGTGATTATTTATTTTGGATGCCTTGAAAATTATGACGAGAAACCTTTTTTTTTTCTTCTATTAGTCACAATTGTAATGATTATTGTTTGGACCAAACCATAGAATGTAGACATAATCTGGTGAACACTTCAGAATTGAAATGAATGAATAGATGAATTCATACAATGTGAATAAATAGATGAATAAATAAATGAATAGATAAATGAATAAATAAATAGATCGATAGCTAGTTATTGAAAATAAATAAAATAATGAATGAATTTGATAAATAATTAGATTAAGTAATTAATCAATAGACGAATAATTAAATGAGCAGATGAATAATATTCATGAATACATGAAACAATGGATAGATAAATAATTGAGTAGAGTATTTCATATGCCTTTTCATACAGGCAAATCGGTTACTCTTTTGTACCAGTAATGTACGATTATTGATGCTTTAGTCTGCTTACTTTCGTGGGGTAGTTATCTTCATCGTGGTACAGTTCACAAGATAAATGCAGAAATATAGGTCATACTGCCCCAATGAAAATTCAGATAGAAAATGAAAACTGCGATGGAGACAAAAATTGAAATAGATCTGGGATCGCTTTCATGAAGCTTGTTATAATAACAAATTTGCATTAACAGTTAAAAGCTACTGAAATCATTCAATCTGATTGGATGATAGTAAACTGTCGTAGAAATTGTGCATTTGTTATTATAACATTTTTTTATTAAAATGGAATCCTGATCGTTTAGTGAGTAAATTTCATTTTCTGGCAAAGACATGGATATTCCTTTTTTTAGGAACTCTGTTATAATGTATTTCTAGAATGTTTTATGAATGTATTTGTACATATATTATTCTTCTGAATTGTAATGATATCCGTATCAGCTTTAAAGGGGCGGCAAATTGACAGACTCCATTGAATGTATGCTGTAAATAGTCTTCAAAATTAATACACATTTTGCAACTAATTACTGCTTGTATGGATGCATCCAAAAGTGATTTCAGCATGTCATCATAATAAGTTGGCCTATGTATGGGTACAATCAGGGTATACTGAGCCGTCTCATTTGACTACAAAAAAGTTGCCCTTTCCCCCTCAATGGTAGTGTGTGTGTTGTAAACAAGTGATATGATAATCATTTCAAATTGTGTGGCATAATGTCACCCACATTTTTTTTTTTTTTTTTATAGGGGTTCAATCTTTTAATTACATGTTCTTCCAATTGCTTCATTTTAGGAGAGGACACTTTGGAACATTGGAACCTCTGTCTGGAAAATGAGTGGATGTGGGGTAAATGAACATTCTCAGTTTATTGCATCCATACAAGTGTACTTATACACATACATACACCCACACACAAAAAAAATGTTAATCAAATAATGTATTATCTAATAATAATTATTATCCAATGTATTATCTAACAGTGCGTATTAGCACCGAATTCGGAGAGGATATTTTTGGACAGATTCGGCACCCTATTTGGGTTTTTTTATTAATAGAAGATCAACTTATTGGTAGCTTTTAGAGTTTTCAGTTTTTGAATATTTAATTTCAATAATCAATTCTGATTGGTAGAACAATGCCTATGCCTAATGATCACTAATGATAAAGATCTGAGGGCTCGAAATTGGGAAAAAAAATTAGACTAATTATGGCCCTAAAATTCCAGATATGGTCACTTCTGAGAAGTAAATGTGTATTTCAATAATGGAAAAAGTTCTCTTGCAGGTTGTTCTAACAGTGTTCTAACAGATTTGAGATTGCAATTCAATTATTTCTTCTGATGCACAGTAAGAATTTTGTTTTCAAAGTATACTCTGACTGTAAAAAGAAACCATAATAAGAATACAATGCTTAATATAGGTTTTGCACTTGGTTAGATTTGAGTAGTTGAAGATTCTAGGTGGTGCAATTAAGGCTGCTAGTTCGTATCTGCTTCAGATTATCAAAAATAGTTTTGTTAAGAATTATGTATATCATTTGAAAATTGATTTTTCTTATGTATTTCCCAAAATCGTCCAGGCAAAATAACGAATTTTAAAAATAAGTAAATGTATCATCAGAGGAATTCATCGGTAAATCGGTCTACCATATTCTACCTAATTTCTTAAGTGCACTTGAAAAATCTGAACTACAAGCACTCTGCAAATAACATGTTTGTAAATTACGTTATTGGCCTAAAGTTTTTATTTATTTTGCCTGGACGATTGATTATTAAATGATCATATGACACCTCCTTGTTGTAACTTGTATTTATTACCCCTCCACCTCTCTCTCCCATCTATCCCTCTCTCTCTCTCCTCTCCCTTCCCTCTCTGTCTTCCCCTCATCCCCCCCCCCCCCTACCATCTACAGGGGCTTTCACACTTGGTTGCGCGAGCTTTTGATTCCACTATATTTTGCAGACAATAGTATTTCTCGCAACTAATTGTGAAAGCCCTTTATACATCCGGTGAACTTCATGAAATGTATGTTCTCATTTTAACAATTACTTCAGCAAAAAATGTAATAAACTTCCAATTATTGATTTAAAACCTTTTGTGACAGATGCAAGAATGCAAGAAAAATTTGAAAACTTAACGTTATCCAAAGAAAATTACTTCTCTTTAGCATTGTCAATTCTTGTCTTGTAACTGGTATTTTTTTTCACACCATTTTAGTGAATTAATAATTATCAAAAATACAAATCATATACTTGATTAAAAAATAGAATACAAATCAAATGTGTGACAAAGTATGCAGCACATTGTCAGAAAATGATCTTCAAACGAATCTAAAATTTATATTTTGTGAAATTCACCTTTGTAAACATACCTGTAATGTTGCAAAATGTATTGTTGTTGGCAATCAAGAAATTTTAATACTTCACACTTAAGGAACATGGAAAAAGAATGGGTCGATTGATCAAGCATTCATTTGAGTGGATATTGCAATAATTCATAACAAATAATTAATTCCACATGGTTGCTATGGTAGAAAAACTCATTTCATTGAAAAGCAGGAAAAAAATCTGCCATCAATATCAATCCATTTTGCAACATTCACCTCCTCACCCAAAAATAATCTGGAATCTGCAAGTCAAAATGTGGCATTGTCCTTGAAAGTACTCTATAAGCTGAAATTAACGCAGTACTTATATTTCACTAATTTTGTGAGTGCACCATTAAATTGCCCCCCCCCCCTCGAAAATAAAAATGGGGGCTGAATAAATTTAATCACTCGACCTCTGATGAAATAGAAACTACACCTAAAAAACAAAAAAAAATCACAATGATGCACCTCGACTTTCTAAATTTACTATTTACACAATGTACAGTACCCATGATAAAACTAAGAACAATGTCACATTTGGCTTGCAAATAAGGGTTCCTTGACATTTGCTCCTGAGACGATTGCTCTTGAGAAAGATCCTTAATGAAGCCAAACATAACCCTGACCTCTAACCCAATGCTAATCCTACACCCATGTCATAACACTAACCCTATAAGGAAAGAGCAATTGACCCAGAAGCAAATGTCACATTATTACAGAAGGGGGGGGGGGGAGATTGCAATACAGTAGATAGAAAAGGTGGGGGGATCACAAAGGATAGATGAGGGGGGGGGGGAGATCACAAAGGATAGGAAAAGGGGAGATGACAATAGAAAAGGGGCAGGCAAGACAGAAATAAGCATCACTAAAAAGCAAGAATTTGTCATTTTCCAAGAGATTTATTTCTCAAATAAAAAAAAATTTAAAAAAAAAATGACCAGCAGCCAAGAAGATTCATTCAAGTAAGGAAGTTTCCATGGCAGCTGACCTCTCAATTCAATGGAGCAAACCCAAAACCTCACAAAATGGCCAGCAGCCTGATCTGAGCTGGGGGCCTTCTTGACAGAATCACACAATACATGATGCCACTACCCAGAGTCTAATTTTCAAGTGTGCAGGGCGGGGCGCTGGACACTGTCATGCATGATACCCCATCCTTGATGCAGGTGCTTTATTTTCAAGTTCAATGATACCCTGCATAGCTAAGGTTATGGAAGACAATGCATTGATTTTCCAAGCAATTTTGTGTTTGGGGGGGGGGGGGGACTTCACCCACATAATCTACATTTTGCCCCATCCCCCCATCTTCTCATCCCCCATCCCCCTACCTTTTCTCTTCCCAAATGAATCGGTGTGTTAATCTCCATTGTAGTCTCTCTATTCACCCTTGGACAATACTACCACCTGATTGCCTTTAATCTGCTCATTACCCCCCCCCCTCCTTCCCTCTATTTCCCCTCTTCTACAAGTTTACCTGTGAATCCACCAATTGTGTTCTCTCTCCATACCTCCCTGTACTATCCATCCAAGGGAGCATTCCATAAATATCCATATCAGTGATTTTCAGTCAGATGTTATAAGCTACTGTAAATCAATGCATCTGATTGGCTGAGAGCAAATTAGTGATAATCACTGATAAAACTCTTCATGAAATGCCCTCCATATCCTGTCAATCTTTCTTCATTTCACATCCTTTCAACATTTATTCTCCATGACTGATATGTTCTAAGTAATTTATTATAATTTCATTATATTCATAAAAAAATGAGTATTCGAGTATTGTCACAATCCTTTGTGTGTTTTTTCATTTACATATATATATATTTTTTTTTTTGGGGGGGACGGTTCTTTTCAATTGAGCAAATGGAAGATTTACAATTTTACAAATGACTACTCACTTTTCTGTACATGGTGCAATTGTGTTCATATGAACTTCAATGAACACTGCATTTTGGTGAAAAGGAAGAACAATTTTATGGGGTTTTTTTCTGTCATGGGGACACCTAATGTTTGTATTTACAGTATTCATCACGTATTTTCACACAACTCTGAGAGATAAGGCAAGGGGCAGTTGGAAAGACATGGCTTGTGAATCTAGACCTAATGGGTTAATCCTCAACATAGGCTCGTCCAGAGGATGTGCACTTAATAATCCCACAATGGTTTAATAATGGCCTATCAATCATAACAGTACAATGCATGTATTCTAGTTGTGAAGCACAATGTCAAATTTCAGAGACGCCACCAAATAAAATGTAGGAAATCATTCCTTCAGCCAAAGGGTCAATAACAAGCAATGTCACACTTCAGAAAGGACACGATCAAGTCTGAAATTCCTTTCACACTTGGATGTAGGAAACCACTTCTTTGGCAAAAGGGTCATTGAGAAGCAATATCAACTTTCAGAGACAGCGCCCTATAAAATTTCCCAGACTGGTTCTGAATGTATGTAAGGAAACAATTTCTTCTGCAAAAGGGACAATGACAGTTGAAACAATCTGACAGGAGAGGTCATCCAATCACACTCCTCATCTACAAAAGAAACTTTAAAAACTGGGTTAACCATAGGCTAAAATACCTATGCCACACTTTCAAACTCTGGCTCCTTCTCGTAGAAAATGTCACCATCCTTTATTCACAGTGAGTGATTCCCTAACTAGAATCAATTTGTTTAGGTTTCTCCATAAAACAGTGCCAGATTTGATGAAATATGTGTTCTAAGCCCAGTAGAGAACTTATGTACATTTGAAAGACACCTTGATCATCTAAATAAGACATGCCAACTTACATCAAATGCCTTCCAAAATAAAGCAACCACTTAAACCAAGTGAATAAATCAAAATTCTTGTTGACACAGGATATGACAATAGATGTTCAGAGAAAAAAGTACCAGACGATTCAATGATAGGAAAACACATGGGGAAAAAACCCCATAAATTGGAGAATTCAGAAGGCTGACTACCAGGAAGATCACTGTCCTATCCACATACCTAAATACAAAAGAACAGCCAAACACCATCTCAAGCCAAGCCCCAGAACCTGGTTAAGAAACTCCAACTTCCTTGAGGTGAAAGACATGCAAGTTCCCGTGAAAGATTTTTAGATGAAGGGATACAGATGTCATACTGGATCGTTTCCATGTGAGGTCAAAGTTGGAGATGAGACTAGAAATTATCAACTAGATCTATATCCACCAAGAATTTTTCTAATGACACAACAAATAGGCCAACACACTCATACAAGAAGAATACCAAAGAAGTCAATTCCACAACTCAAAAGTTAAGATGGCATGAGCCATATATGTCAGAGAACCATCATGTCTCTAAATTATTACTCAGACCAACCAAAAAATTACTTTTTTTCTTTCCAGGGCTCTTTTTGGAGAAACTTAAAAATTTTCCAGGGCTACTTTTTCATTTTCCAGGGCTCTTTTTCCACTTTCCAGGGCTACAATTTCTGGAGCTATTTCGCGGCTTTTTTGCGTTTGTGTGTGTGTGTATATATATATACACGGTAGCTAGCATATACCAGGGAAGTATAACACTTCCCTGGTTTGACCTTCGCATTGTTTCTTCGAAGTGATTGTTTATGATTTTAGTGTTGTGATGATAGATTGATTTTGATGCTTGAACGATATCTGAGTTGATTCATGGACCTAATACAGACCTATTCAGATTAAATCATGGAGGTAGAACCTCCATGAATTAATCCAAGTTTGAATGTTTGATACTTGGTTGACGTGAGCTTTGCGTGTTTACTATTTAGTGTTATAGCCCATTTGCTAAATTAATCTAGAAAGATCTGTATTCGTGTCTAAAGACAATGTAAAAGAAAAAAAAAGTTCTGAATTTGTACAATTCTGAGGTAATTTATTTTATCATACAATATAGGTACCTGCAAATGTTATGAAGTTGAACAAATATCCTTCGTACATATTTGACTGAAAGTTATTTAAATGACACCTTTTAAAAAAGACTAAAAATTATTCATACAAAATAATGATATAAGTCATAAAGGTCATTGAATTGTTAAGCGTTCGTATCAGTTACACAGATTCATGACAAAAAGGCTAGCTACCAGAACCAAAACTGGCAATTTCCATCATCCATCATGAATGCCTAGCCTTGCACGGGCCTCTAATTGAAATGAACTTATCCACGTCTTTGCAAATTTTACCTGACCTAATTTCTCCACACAGTGAGAGAGGCCATGTGGCAGCCAAACCAAAACAGAATGAAAAGGGCGGCAATCTCGTACCCCCCCCCCACCACCACAAGAATATCAGATTTCCAAACATGTGCTTCTCAAGATTGTGCAATACATGACGGAGACAAAGAAAGTTATGTAAACAAATTGCCGAGGGTTGATGTCCCTGAATTAAGGGGCTAGTCTACGTTTTCAGTCACTTAAGAAAATGGCGAACTGGCCAAAGGTGAAATACATCATTGAAAAAAAAATGAATGTTTGGATTAAAATAACGAAGATTAAATGAAATATGACTGAAAAATATCCATAGTTGAATCTCTACCTTTATTACTGACAGAACAATAACATCATTTTTTTTATTAACTTCTTGCCAATATTCCAATAAGGCAAGACTCCCATTTAAGACTAGCAAGCAAACGTTATCAATGGGATTTTTGAATGAAAGAAAAAAAAATCAAAGCGTGATTTTTTTTAAAGGGATAGACGAGACTCTTGTTTTGAACAGAGATATAAAAATATTTAAAAACAAACAAGAGGTGATAAACACTTCATTAAAATTATAATGAAGTTCGTAGTGAATTACAACTTGTAAAAGGAGAAATTAACAAGAATAATAGGGAAATAAAGTTTGGAAGAAAAGAAGGAATGAGGAGAGACAAGCTTTGGGGGGAAGGATCAAGATGGGTGGCTGCAGCTCGACATGGGGCTAGAGAGTGTACATAAATGGGAGGGGGGGGGAGCAATCATCTATCAAGTCGCCCAAAATCTTACACCTTCAAACTTCTCACACAATCCACACACAAATCCCAGTTCATGATACAATCACAAGTGTCGCTCAACACATGCGCACGTGGTCTCTACTGGCATTTTACAGTCACACACACAGAAATACACACTACACACAATGCACACGATGCATCCCCATACCACATGCAGTCACACTGAGCCTAAAGCACACTTGTAGCAGAGAAACGTTCTGCTCGAAGTGTATGACTCCTCTATGGAACGCGGAAAGGCTAAAATTTGATCACTGTCACTTTTGATTTGATGGACCTCCGTACCAGCCATCATCAAATCAAGTGCAGCCATCAGTAAATCAAAAGTGGCCATCATCATATCAATTTTCAGCATCATATCCCTCTGTACCAGCCATCATCAAATCAGTTTCTAACATCAAATCAATGTTGTCCTTTCGGCGTTCCTGATGTGCGCGCCAAAAGGACACCTGTAAGTTGATGGCAGCCACTTTTTATTTGATGACGGTTACTTTTGACTTCATGACGGCCACTTTTGACTTGATGGCGGCTGCTTTTGATTCGATGATGGCTGCTTTTGATTTGATGATGGCTGCTTTTGATTCAATAGTGGCCACTTTTGATTTGATGATGGCTGCTTCTGATTTGATGATGGTTGCTTTTGATTCGATAGTGGCCACTTTTGAACTGATGATGGCCACTTTAGATTTGATGATGGTCATTTTCAATTTTTTTATCGCTTTTCATTTGATGGTCACTTTTTGTTTGATGGTCACTTTTTATTTGATCACTTAATTTGATGGTCACTTTTTATTTGATGGTCACTTTTTATTTGATGGTCACTTTTCATTTGATGGTCACTTTTCATTTGATGGTCGCTTTTAATTTGATGGGCACCTTTTATTTGATGATCACTTATTTGATGGTCACTTTTAATTTGATGGTCACTTTTAATTTGATGGTCACTTTTAATTTGATCATCAATTCTTATTTGATGGTCACTTTTAATTTGATGGTCGCTTTTTATTTAATGGTCACTTTTTATTTGATGGTCACTTTAAATTTGATGGTCACTTTTTATTTGATGGTCATTTTTAATTTGATGCTCAGTTTTTATTTGATGGTCACTTTTAATTTGATGGTCGCTTTTTTGTTGCTCACTTTTTATTTGATGGTCACTTTTAATTTGATGGTCACTTTTTATTTGATCATCACTTTTTATCTGATCATCACTTCTTTGACGGTCACTTTTTATTTGATGGTCACTTTTTATTTGATGCTCACTTTTCATTTTATGCTCATTTTTCATTTGATGCTCACTTTTAATTTGATGATAGATTTTTATTTGATGGTCACTTTTTATTTGATGGTCAATTTTTACTTGATGGTCGCTTTTAATTTGATGGGCACCTTTTATTTGATGATCACTTATTTGATGGTCACTTTTTATTTGATGGTCACTTTTTATTTGATCATCACTTTTTATCTGATCATCACTTCTTTGACAGTCACTTTTTATTTGATGGTCACTTTTTATTTGATGCTCACTTTTCATTTGATGCTCACTTTTTATTTGATGGTCGCTTTTTATTTGATGGTCACTTTTTATTTGATGGTCACTTTTTATTTGATGGTCACTTTTTTGTTGGTCACTTTTTATTTGATGGTCACTTTTTATTTGTTGGTCACTTTTTATTTGATGGTCACTTTTTATTTGATGGTTATTTATATTTGATGCTCATTTTTTATTTGATGATCACTTTTTATTAGATGATCACTTTTTATTTGATCATCACTTCTTTGACGGTCACTTTTTATTTGATGGTCACTTTTTATTTGATGCTAACTTTTTATTTGATGCTCACTTTTAATTTGATGGTCGCTTTTTATTTGATGGTTATTTTTTATTTGATGGCTACTTTAAATTTGATGATCACTTTTTATTTGATGGTTACTTTTTATTTGATCGTCACTTCTTCTTTGATGGTCACTTTTCTTTTGATCGTCGCTTTTCATTTGATCATCACAATTTAAGTTGATGGTTTCGGCATTCCATACATGGTCGCTTTATATTTGATGGTCGCTTTTCATTTGATCGTCGCTTTTATTTGATCGGCACTTTTCATTTGGTCGTCGCTTTTCATTTGATCATCACTTTTTACAGTACGTGCGCATAAACGTGTCGCAGTGAGCATGCACTGAGCAAATCCTCATATCATGTACTATGTACGTATAGCTAGCGCGCTCTTTTTGCTTCCGAGAATTGAAGTGCAGGTGCATATATATGAATCTATTGATCGTGAAAAAATAAATCTGGAAAATGGAGGGTATACTTAATAGTTTAGGGATGCCTCAATCAGTTATTAACAACTTTCAACGGGAAGGGGTAAGTTGAAGTTAGAATTTACTTAGATCTAGACCTACGCTTTAGATCTAACTTTGTTTGTCTATTTTGTTGGTGTGAAACGGTACTATAGGCCTTGCCTTGGCCTAGGCCCTACTCCCTCACAACATTGTCACTGGGGCGTTGCACTGGGGCCTATGCTCTAGTATAGACCGGCTAGGCTAGGGCCCTATCTATAAGTGTCACTAGGCCTAGTCACTAATAAGCCTAGACCAACCTGACTCCATTGTTGAGAACTGTGCTAGTAACTTAGTGTTAGAGCCAGAGGCTACACACGAAACCCATGCAAATGCAGAAAAAATACAGTTAGTGTTCAGTTCTTAAATATTTTCAGATCTCTAGACCCTAATAATATTAATTTTAGCTGATGATTGGCATTGCCCATTTTGCAAATGCAGCGCGGCGGGGGCAGAGGGAGGGGGTAACACTAACGAGTAACGTTGAGTCTTATCCATTGTAGTTATACACTCAAGCCTAGCGCCTATAACATACAGTTCAATTGTTACTGTTAACCCCCTACCCTCTACTCCTGCCCCCGTTGTGTTGAAGAAAACCTTTTTTTTTTTTTTTTTGCTATAGGCTATTCATATTTATATATATATATATAAACAAGGCCATAGATATGAATAACAACAAACCGAGTCGCCCTTTTCCAAAACTCCCAACCCCCCTCCCCCCAGAAAATTTGTTGCGTCTATTATTGGGCTTATTTTCTTTTTACCCAAAATTAAGGGGGGGGCTGCGTGCGCAACCTCCCAACCCCCTTGGCGACGGTCATGCAGTTGACCCACAGAAATTTAGAAAATTTATATTTTTCTTGCAAAAATGCATAAAATTTACAAAAAATTGTGCAACAAATCCTTCAAGTTCTGCTCGATTGCTTCGCTCCCTCACTTTCGAATAGGGTCTATTTTTGAAAATTGCAAGAGTTTTTAACAATGATGGGATGAGGATGTTTTAAACACTCTATCAAAAGTAGGTTCAATTTTGCACCTTTACCAATGTCACACCTGGAACACATTTAATGATGCAAATTTGCACCTTTCAGAAAAATAGGTGCAATTAAGCTGTACCTTTTAAGGTGATTTCTTTTCTGAAAGGTGCAAATTTGCATCATTAAATGTGTTCCAGGTGTGACATTGATAAAGGTGCAAAATTGAACCTACTTTTGATAGAGTGTTTAAAACATCCTCATCCCATCATTGTTAAAAACTCTTGCAATTTTCAAAAATAGACCCTATTCGAAAGTGAGGGAGCGAAGCAATCGAGCAGAACTTGAAGGATTTGTTGCACAATTTTTTGTAAATTTTATGCATTTTTGCAAGAAAAATATAAATTTTCTAAATTTCTGTGGGTCAACTGCATGACTGTCGCCAAGGGGGTTGGGAGGTTGCGCACGCAGCCCCCCCCCCCCCCTTAATTTTGGGTAAAAAGAAAATAAGCCCAATAATAGACGCAACAAATTTTCTGGGGGGAGGGGGGTTGGGAGTTTTGGAAAAGGGCGACTCGGTTTGTTGTTATTCATATCTATGGCCTTGTTTATATATATATATATAAATATGAATAGCCTATAGCAAAAAAAAAAAAAAAAAAAAAGGTTTTCTTCAACACAACGGGGGCAGGAGTAGAGGGTAGGGGGTTAACAGTAACAATTGAACTGTATGTTATAGGCGCTAGGCTTGAGTGTATAACTACAATGGATAAGACTCAACGTTACTCGTTAGTGTTACCCCCTCCCTCTGCCCCCGCCGCGCTGCATTTGCAAAATGGGCAATGCCAATCATCAGCTAAAATTAATATTATTAGGGTCTAGAGATCTGAAAATATTTAAGAACTGAACACTAACTGTATTTTTTCTGCATTTGCATGGGTTTCGTGTGTAGCCTCTGGCTCTAACACTAAGTTACTAGCACAGTTCTCAACAATGGAGTCAGGTTGGTCTAGGCTTATTAGTGACTAGGCCTAGTGACACTTATAGATAGGGCCCTAGCCTAGCCGGTCTATACTATAGAGCATAGGCCCCAGTGCAACGCCCCAGTGACAATGTTGTGAGGGAGTAGGGCCTAGGCCAAGGCCTATAGTACCGTTTCACACCAACAAAATAGACAAACAAAGTTAGATCTAAAGCGTAGGTCTAGATCTAAGTAAATTCTAACTTCAACTTACCCCTTCCCGTTGAAAGTTGTTAATAACTGATTGAGGCATCCCTAAACTATTAAGTATACCCTCCATTTTCCAGATTTATTTTTTCACGATCAATAGATTCATATATATGCACCTGCACTTCAATTCTCGGAAGCAAAAAGAGCGCGCTAGCTATACGTACATGAGGATTTGCTCAGTGCATGCTCACTGCGACACGTTTATGCGCACGTACTGTAAAAAGTGATGATCAAATGAAAAGCGACGACCAAATGAAAAGTGCCGATCAAATAAAAGCGACGATCAAATGAAAAGCGACCATCAAATATAAAGCGACCATGTATGGAATGCCGAAACCATCAACTTAAATTGTGATGATCAAATGAAAAGCGACGATCAAAAGAAAAGTGACCATCAAAGAAGAAGTGACGATCAAATAAAAAGTAACCATCAAATAAAAAGTGATCATCAAATTTAAAGTAGCCATCAAATAAAAAATAACCATCAAATAAAAAGCGACCATCAAATTAAAAGTGAGCATCAAATAAAAAGTTAGCATCAAATAAAAAGTGACCATCAAATAAAAAGTGACCGTCAAAGAAGTGATGATCAAATAAAAAGTGATCATCAAATTTAAAGTAGCCATCAAATAAAAAATAACCATCAAATAAAAAGCGACCATCAAATTAAAAGTGAGCATCAAATAAAAAGTTAGCATCAAATAAAAAGTGACCATCAAATAAAAAGTGACCGTCAAAGAAGTGATGATCAAATAAAAAGTGATCATCTAATAAAAAGTGATGATCAAATAAAAAGTGACCATCAAATAAAAAGTGACCATCAAATAAGTGATCATCAAATAAAAGGTGCCCATCAAATTAAAAGCGACCATCAAGTAAAAATTGACCATCAAATAAAAAGTGACCATCAAATAAAAATCTATCATCAAATTAAAAGTGAGCATCAAATGAAAAATGAGCATAAAATGAAAAGTGAGCATCAAATAAAAAGTGACCATCAAATAAAAAGTGACCGTCAAAGAAGTGATGATCAGATAAAAAGTGATGATCAAATAAAAAGTGACCATCAAATTAAAAGTGACCATCAAATAAAAAGTGAGCAACAAAAAAGCGACCATCAAATTAAAAGTGACCATCAAATAAAAACTGAGCATCAAATTAAAAATGACCATCAAATAAAAAGTGACCATCAAATTTAAAGTGACCATCAAATAAAAAGTGACCATTAAATAAAAAGCGACCATCAAATTAAAAGTGACCATCAAATAAGAATTGATGATCAAATTAAAAGTGACCATCAAATAAAAAGTGACCATCAAATAAAAAGCGACCATCAAATAAAAAGTGAGCATCAAATGAAAAGTGAGCATCAAATAAAAAGTGACCATCAAATAAAAAGTGACTGTCAAAGAAGTGATGATCAGATAAAAAGTGATGATCAAATAAAAAGTGACCATCAAATAAAAAGTGACCATCAAATAAGTGATCATCAAATAAAAGGTGCCCATCAAATTAAAAGCGACCATCAAGTAAAAATTGACCATCAAATAAAAAGTGACCATCAAATAAAAATCTATCATCAAATTAAAAGTGAGCATCAAATGAAAAATGAGCATAAAATGAAAAGTGAGCATCAAATAAAAAGTGACCATCAAATAAAAAGTGACCGTCAAAGAAGTGATGATCAGATAAAAAGTGATGATCAAATAAAAAGTGACCATCAAATTAAAAGTGACCATCAAATAAAAAGTGAGCAACAAAAAAGCGACCATCAAATTAAAAGTGACCATCAAATAAAAACTGAGCATCAAATTAAAAATGACCATCAAATAAAAAGTGACCATCAAATTTAAAGTGACCATCAAATAAAAAGTGACCATTAAATAAAAAGCGACCATCAAATTAAAAGTGACCATCAAATAAGAATTGATGATCAAATTAAAAGTGACCATCAAATTAAAAGTGACCATCAAATTAAAAGTGACCATCAAATAAGTGATCATCAAATAAAAGGTGCCCATCAAATTAAAAGCGACCATCAAATGAAAAGTGACCATCAAATGAAAAGTGACCATCAAATAAAAAGTGACCATCAAATAAAAAGTGACCATCAAATTAAGTGATCAAATAAAAAGTGACCATCAAACAAAAAGTGACCATCAAATGTAAAGCGATAAAAAAATTGAAAGTGACCATCATCAAATCTAAAGTGGCCATCATCAGTTCAAAAGTGGCCACTATCGAATCAAAAGCAACCATCATCAAATCAGAAGCAGCCATCATCAAATCAAAAGTGGCCACTATCGAATCAAAAGCAGCCATCATCAAATCAAAAGCAGCCATCATCGAATCAAAAGCAGCCGCCATCAAGTCAAAAGTGGCCGTCATGAAGTCAAAAGTAACCGTCATCAAATAAAAAGCAAGTAAAAAGTGGCCGTCATCAAGTCAAAAGTAACCGTCATCAAATAAAAAGTGGCCGTCATCAAGTCAAAAGTAACCGTCATCAAATAAAAAGTGGCTGCCATCAACTTACAGGTGTCCTTTTGGCGCGCACATCAGGAACGCCGAAAGGACAACATTGATTTGATGTTAGAAACTGATTTGATGATGGCTGGTACAGAGGGATATGATGCTGAAAATTGATATGATGATGGCCACTTTTGATTTACTGATGGCTGCACTTGATTTGATGATGGCTGGTACGGAGGTCCATCAAATCAAAAGTGACAGTGATCAAATTTTAGCCTTTCCGCGTTCCATACTCCTCGGCTCCAAATTCTACATTTATTTTATCTCAGTGCTTGGAGTCGGCGCTGGGGCCGATTTTCGTCCACGAATGAGAGAGCATGGCAAAGACTCGAGTCCCTTTATCTCAGAACCGCCGCCGCTTGGTACTCGAGTCTCCAGAGATCAGGGTCGACTCCCCGACTCTGGCATTGAGAATCGGGTAGACTCGATTACCCTGCGCTGGCTCCCAAGCCTAGTTGACGGGGGCGATTATGAGTTTTGCAGTCGCCCTCGTGTGAATGTTTTTAGCCCTTTTCCGGGGCTCTTTTTGGACTTTCCGGGGCGAATTCGCCCGCCGCCCCCGTGTAATTTTTTGGTTGACTCAGACCACCTGTAACGGCACCAGAAATCAGTAAAACAATCAAATACAAAGACAACCCATGAAATATTACCATTTGAATGGCCAATAGAAAATGTGTGAAGTATGAGCTGAAAAAAAACTCCATTCCTTCAGTCAGTACTTGGGGATTTTCACAACATTACCAGACACCAGATACAAATACTTCAAATGCGGTTGAAACACATTTCGAGAATTCAGGTATGCTCTTTTCAAGCACTCATCAACATTTCCTTTCTGCCCTTCTGTGTGCAGACAGACACAAATGGTTGACTAGACCTGGGTCAAATCAAAGTGCAATCAGTCTTGATCAATGCCTCCGAGCCACAAAGTCATCTTGACTAAACTGCTCCATTGATGAAATTTGACACAAACATGCAAAAGGCCAATTGCAAATATCGATCAGGGTGAACACGAAACACTGAATAAGCAACACTCCTGTATAACTCCTTGAAAAGCAACTGACAATTTGACATTGCGCTCCTGAAACTAGATTCAAGACTAAAATATATTGGTATGGTTGATTTAGCATTTTGTCCCCCCTTTTTACACATTGTGGAACAACCATTGAAGTGCACAATCCTCATACCAATGGGTGAAAACTTAATACTTTACTTTTGATTTTGAGTGGATATATATTTTTGGGCAGACGAACCGGTATTGGGTCACAGATCACATCATTCCAAGCAGCAGTCCATTATCTCTACACATTGTGTGATTACGTGATGAATACATGCTTACACAATCATGAGGTTTATAGCAAACGGGGAGAGGATCAACACAATTGATTCAAATAAGTACATCCAAAAAAATTGACATGTACAGAAAAGGGAATTATTTTGTAACATTATTAATACCACTTTCTCATGTGGTTCTGCAATTAATTAAAAATAATGTGATTGAAATCTGTAAACATAATCACAAATTGCCTTTTTAAAGAATTTGCATATGTATTCATAGCACATTATTATATCAGTCACGGTAAAAAGATGAATTCAGATTGAGTTACATGTAGAATGGATAGTACAGGGAGGTAAAAGAGAGACGGCAATTCATGGACAAACAGATAATGCTAGTATTTTCAAGGTGAAACCGAAGAGGATTTAAACATGAGGGGAGGAGGATGGAGTAATGGTATTGTTTTGATGGATTTTCATGGAAAGAAGTTCATTCCAAAAAGTAATGAAAATGTCATGAATTTAAAAAGTGCAATTTAGATATTTTCAGAATAGTTGTTGCCCCAGAATACCATAATTGCTGGAAAATCGTTTGCATAGTCTCACATACTCTAGGGCTGTACAAAATATCATTAAAATCATCAATAAAGCACTTACATTATGGAAGTGGTATCCCATGCACAGCAGTGTCCGGTGCCCTTCTCTGCACACTGAAAAATAGATCTCTTGGTAGTGACGTCACTAATTGTGTGATTCTGGCAGGAAGATCCCAGCTCAATCCAGACAGAAAGCCATGTTTGTGAGGTGATCAGGGCCTACTGCCATCAATGGGATGAGGTCAACTGCTATGGTCTTCCAACTTGAATGAATCTTCTTGGCTGCTGGTCTTACATTTTTCAGGATTAAAAAAAAATTAAATCATGAATACAAAACAAGTATATAGTATTGACAATCTTACCTATCAGAGCTGCCAACTTGAACAAGAAAATTTCAGTATTTTAAAAGCTGAAAATCATTATTTTGGTTAGGAAGTCAAGGTTTCCAAAGAAATACCATAGGATAAAACTTGATATTTTGAAATCAATAATTTGCATGAAGCTATCAGTATTTTTCTCATTTTCAGAAATAATTACTGAAATCAGCACTAGTTGGCAGCTCTGCACAATAGGGCAGGTCCAAGCTACCTGACATTACAATATTATACTATCTTAGAAGACATAACATTGGAGTGTTTCACAAAGATTTTCAGTGTGAATAAAATTTACACTGGCTTGTAGAAAATAATGGATCATACTGCGTATGAGTCAATGAGACTAGGCATTAAATATCACGTGCGTGCCAATGACTTAATGTTGGATTTACCTATTTGTGAAACACTTCCTATAATTGTTTTGCCAGAGTTATTAACTTTTGAAAAATAGAAAACAATATGAAAGTATGAAAGCACTTTCAAGCACCTCCTAACATTAGGCCTATATACTGTGAATTTTTTTTCTTCAATAAAATAATAAATTTAATGAAATTAAAAAGAGAAACACATGACTGGCACCGTATATTATTGGGACAATGGAAAATTTGAAACGAACTAGAAGGGATTCTCAGATGCATGCAGTCAAAATTCATGCCTTCGCCATTGCCAGACTAAGAATGTATTACAGATCTAACTTCTAAAATTTCAAATTAAGACCTTTGACCTTGTGACCAAAATAATCTGATCAGACCCTCACTCACATATACACATTGGAGCCAAGTTAAAATCGATCCCTCAAACAAATACTATTATTATATTATTACAAATAAATTATTGTACTTCCAATATGCATACAGGAAACGGGTTCTTTAAATATTTTTAGAACAAGATATTCAATTATTTGACCTTTGACCCCATGACCTACAAATCTAATTAGATCTTTCTCACATACTTATGCATAAACAAAAGAGTTTGAAGTTGAACTATCAGATAATTTGTATTGTGAGAAAAAAATATATAATAAATGACCTTTGTAACCTTTGAACTTGTGACCCAACATCTCATCAAATTAATGTCCCTCCATTGTACTAACATGTAAGTTTGAAGATGATCCCTTAACCCTAAAATGGCCGGGGGGGGGGGGTTGAATCAACCCCCCCCTCAACATTTTCTGCGATCATTCCGCCGCGCGAAATTTTTTTACCGCGCCACTCGCAGTGTTTATACTTTTAAGTCTCGCGCATCTTTTGAGACCAAATTTACGACGCCCGGGTACGCGGTTCCGAAATTACGCAACATTTTGTAAGTGCATGTCAGACCAAAAATTGTTCCAAAACGTGATTTTGTGTACAAAGTCAATGCAAATTGAGTTTTCTCATCTTATTCATAAAGATATGATTATTTTTACTTTAAACAGCTGAAAGCAATTGATTTTAAGGTAATTATGCTTCAAAAAGGTTGTGCAATAAATCTGGTGAAAAAAACAAAGAAAAACAAAAGGTTGAAAAACAAAGAAATACATAAGAAATTCATAAAACAATAAAATACATAAGAAATTGATTTCCAAACCAAAGTTTTTTTCAATTGCGATTGTTAAGAATGCTACAAAGAATATTTTTACCAAAACTTAGCATTCTAGGAGCTTTATTTAGTGAATTAGAGCAAAAAGTATGATTTATGCATAAATTAGCATAATTAATTCATATAAAATAAAATCTCATTATTTTGGAAAATTTTACCATACAGCCTTGTAGATTACATCGCACACTACCAGAGTGCAAATTTTTGCGACGCTCGCGCGATCGGCGGCCGAGATCTCAGGGGGGGGTTGAATCAACCCCCCCCCCCCCCCGGCCACAGAACAGCCAAAAAAGCCCGGCCTAGTTAGGGTTAAACAGTTCTTTTTTTTTTTTCAGGAATATAAAATGACATCTGTTACCTTTGACCCCATGACCCCAAACAATGTAATTTTCAAGTCGATCTATTTTAGTTATAGGCCAGAATGAAAACGAGATGGCCAGACAAATTTTGCGTTGCAGAAAAAATAATTAATAAACTACATAAAACATTGAATCCCCCTCAACATTTTGCGAAAATAGTTGCAATGAAAACGCAACCAGCATATCATTTCATTACTTTCTTAGTCTCCTGCAGATACACTTTGAAGCGTTATGATGCTAAAATCAATTTCAGCTAATGAAAATGAAAGTAATCGCATCTTAATGAATATCGTAAGAAAACTACATTAGCATTTACTTTGAATATAAAATCAGTTTTTGAGCATTTTTTTGCCTGACATGAGCTTACAAATTATTGCATCATTTCCTAGGCATTGTAAATTTGGTCTAAAAAAAGATGCATAAGTTTCGAAAATTAAAAATTTGGCATGGTAAAATCAATTTCGCGCTGCAGAACTGTCAGAAAATGTTGGGGGGGGTGAATCTTTGTGTTAAACAATTCTACGACAAGTAGGTCCAGGGTAAAAAACCAGAGATAAAACTCAATAGGCAAAAACTCTGGAAAACCTTTGGATCAACTTTTGCAGAATAGCTCAACAGAAAGTTTACAAAAATACTAACTTCTTCAAAAAAAAATTAAAAACTACCCGGTATGTTAACTACACTAATATATACAACAAACAATGCAGATACTTTGAACTGTCAGCAAAGAGATAGCTTGGACCTGCTTATTCGAGTTACACAAAAGTCTTTTTCAAAAACATTTAAAAAAGGAGCTTCATGAATACCCTCCCTTGCCAAGTATATGGTCCTATTTACAAATGAACCACAGGTTTTTGGTAAATTAACTCTTTTTGCATCGCAGCATTTTGTTCTGAATAATTCAAAGCAGTATAAAAGAGAGGTAGAAACTGTCCACTTTCTCAAATCATTACCATAAAGTCATCAAAACGCATATTTTTCACATGTCATAAATTGTATAAATGGGATAATACATATGGCAAGTGAGGGTAAAGAATAGCAACGATGATATCTTTATTATTATGGCAACTACCATGGTAACAGGGCTCAGCAGCCAATCACAATCAAGGTTTTCATGCTAGTTACCATAATGGCAAAATCAACCGTGAAGTCTTTATCAAATTAATGGAGCCTAGACATATGTGACCAGCCACCCCAAAACCGACAATATTGTCACTAGGGAAAGTTTGAAGTTGTAAATATAAGTTGAGATATAAAAGTTTTTCACCACTCTATTCTGGACTGCTTCAAAGTTCTACCTAGAGTGCAGCATGCACATCTCATGCTTGAGTGAATCCCGAACCTCAAATCTTGTTTTCTTCTTATTTTCTGAAAGTACTTATAAACTCTCACTGAATTTCTGCAACACTCAAGTTTTTTGTGTGGGTTATTCTTTTATCAATTTTGACAAGTTTTGAATGTGCCTTTTCAAGGTCAATTAAATTCTCATAATTCATATTGGGCGACTCACTGCTGGTAATTGGGGGGTCACAGATCACATATTAGTAAAGGGGGAACCTCTCTGAGCAGCGAATGCTTGCAAATGTAGTGAATTTGGGATTTCACGAAAGGGCCGTTTCATAAAGCTGTTCGTAAGTTAAGATAGACTTTTAGAATGACTGGTGATCCCTTCTTGTGGTAAATGATATTCACCATTAAATGTTCAATGGTGATTATTTAGCACGTAAGAAAGGTTCACCAGTCATTCTTAAAGTCGCTCTTAACTTATGAATAGCTTTATGAAACACCCACCAGGGTTCATAAAAGATTGCAAGAAAGTTCTTTAACATTTTTCGTTGTTGCAAACTTTTTTTCTTATTGCACATGGTAATAAGACGGTAAGGCTGAAGTTTTTTTTTTATTTGCCAATATACTAGCAATCAGTTGGCTCCTGTATAAATTCAACCCACTGATAAATAAATAAGTATCAAATGTTTACAAACATATTTTTTTTCATTTTGAAGCAGTTCGCAATCGCAAATAGATTTTGATGTCATTTACAAACATTCGCACAAGTTTGCATCACTCGTCAGAAAATTTGGTGAATCTCAGATTCCCAACATTTAAAAGCATTCACCGCTCAGTGAGATACCCCCTCAAGTATTTCTCTCCATGACGGGCCAAGTCTGCAGGTGGAGTGAAGTTGCATCCCTCTGATAACGTCATCCTGGATTGTTTGTACAGACCAATGTCTCCTTCATGCTGGGCAAAGTCTTCAGGTAGAAAGCAGTTGCATCCCTCTGATCATGTCATCCTGGCTTGTTTATGTCTCTTTCATGCTGGGCCAAGACTGCAGATAGAAAGAAGTTGCATCCCTCTGATGATGACCGCCATCCTGGCTTAATACAAACCAATGGCCTGGGGTTGAGGTGTGAGGTATGCCCCCATGGGTGGTGTGTTGCCAGAGAGTGCGCTATGTTGAGGATTTAGTAGATGAGGTGGCAGCGTTGCAGATCGGCACCTAATAGAAGGATTAATGATTTAAAGAAAATGGACACATTATCAGCACTGAGAAATTTCCTTATAACATATTTGATATATGAAAGAGTTGATACATTGGATCAGTTTTTCTCTAATAATACTACTAACAATAATGTTGTGGATTTATAGAGCAGGCACACTGTCCAAAGAATCTCATGCTGCCAGCCCAGCAACAATTCTCTTGCATTATCCTAAATACAGAATTCTCCCTATCGAATATAGTCCTTATCAACCTGTGATACTGATAGATTGCTTTTAGGACGTATAATTCCAGTATTACGGCACGGTGCAATATCACCAAGGCCTACATTCATTATATCAATACTGCTTCTTGCACGAGCGAAAGTTGGTCAGCATGATGACCACTTTCACAAAATTCTGCTTTGATTAAAGGACTTTCTAAGTGCAAGAAATGCTCCTACAACCGGTAAACAAAGGAATGAACTTGAAGCTCTAGCCACGAAAGCCGCAAATGTTTACCTTATCAGTGACTGAGTGGAGGTGGTAATATCACCCAAATAACTCTCCTCATCCTGGGATATTTCCCAAAGTTTCTGCGTTTGCCATCATCAGCCCAGCATTGGGCCACGTCACAGAACAATGTCATTTATCAAATGAGATGTTAAATAGTAAAATACCTCTTTTGAGATATTGTAACAGTAAGTACAAGTGATATCATTGGCATACAACATAAGTAAAGAAACCGTGCATTCAGAACCAGGAAGTTTACATCCCCAAAATTAAAGGTAAAACAAGTGGAATGCCTCTGGCAGTCTCACCTGCATTATGCAATTCAATGTAGCAGAATTGCTAACTTTGTTTTCAACTACATATACAATGAATAGTTTTTCAAAAAAACAAACAGACATTCATTTGATACTAGTTGGTTGACCTCATACAACCTTTGACCTTTACCTAGTAATTTAGTAACCTAAAATTAAATTTGTCCGATACCTGATGACGATTATATGAAGGTTTAACGGAATAGAAGCTTATACTTACAAAATCATCTTGAAAAATTCAAAATCCTAACCAGGGCTCCACACTAACCCTTTTTTTCTACTGGTCCAACCTATTCATGTCGGACCAGTAGATACCCAGTTTTTCCATTTTTTACTGGTCCGAACCTAAAATCTACTGGTCCCCCAAATAAAGAAAACATTAAAAAAAGGCGTGAGTTTATTTTGTTGTCCTTTCTTGTTACCCCCCCCCCAAAAAAAATGAAGGAATGAAAGACAAAAAGAAAGCAAGACAAAAAGAAACAAAGGAAGAAATAATAAAAGAAAGGAAGAACAAATAAAAGGTAAAGAAAGGATAGATGTGAAGGAAGGAAAAAAGAAAGAAAGAAAGAAAGAACAAAAGACAGAAAGTAATGAAAAAAGGAAAGAAGCAATAAAATAAGAAAGAAAGGGTATAAGGAAAGATGGAAAGAAGGAAAAAAGATAGAAAGAAAGAAAGAAAGAAAGGAAGAAAAAGGGTAAAGAAAGGATAAATGTGAAGGAAGGAAAAAAAGAAAGAACTGAAGAGGGAAAGGAAGGAAGGAAAGAAAGAACAAAAATAAGAAAGAAAGAACAAAAGAAAAAGAAGAAATAAAGGAATGAAGGAAAGAAAGAAAGAAGGAAAGAAATGAAGTAAGCAATATAGAAAGAAAGAACAAAAGACAGAAAGAAGGAAAGAAGCAATAAAAAAAGAAAGAAAGGGTAAAAGGAGAGATGGAAAGAAGGAAAAAAGAAAGAAAGTAATGAAAGAAGGAAGAAATAAAGAAAGGTAAAATGATAGATAGAAGGAAAGAAGGAAGGAAGCAAGCAAGCAATAGAAAAAAGAAAGAAAATGTAAAATAGATGAAAGTAAGAAAAAAAAAAAAGACCGAAAGACAAAGAAAGGAAGGAATGAGGGAAAGGAAGGAATGAGGGAAAAAAAGAACGAAAGAAGAAAGGAAAGGAAGCAAGCAGTAAAAAAAAAAAAAAAAGGTAAAAGGATAGATGGAATGAAGGGAAAAAAGAAAGAACAGAAAGGAAGGAATGAATGAAAGAAAGAGAGAAAGGGCTGAAAGAAGGAAGAAATAAAAAACAAGAAATGGTAAAGAAAGGATGGATGGAATGAAGAAAGAAACAAAGAATGAAGGAAAGAAAGGGTAAAAAGAAGGAAAGGAAGAAAGAAAGAAGAGATAAATATAGGATGGATGGACTCAAGAATAAAAGAAAGAAAGAAATCAAAAAAGAAAGAGAAAAAGAAATAGAGAAAAATGTTAAAAGGACAGAAAGAATGAAAGAACGAAAGACAAAGAATAATTAAAAAAGAAAGACAGTAACAAAAAAAATTAAAGAAGAGAGGGAAGAAACAAAGAAAGATTGAAAAGAAAGAAGGAAAGAAAGATAGAAAGAAAACAGAGGAAGAAAGCTAAAACTATCATAAATAAATTATCAGTTTCTTTTTGGCTCAATTAAGATATAGCTACGAAAGAAACCAAGTGTATCAACACACACACAAATGCATATGTGGGGCTATCATGTATTCAGACGATATCACTCGAAACCCGATCTCTTTGAACTAAAACAGAAGTGAAAATTTCTCCTTTTACTGCTTACAAATGACAGTTACCCCAATTTTGTGGAAATATGGACATTATAAGAGCTTTTCATTAGTGTGAAATGTGAATTTTGACCGTTCTGTGAGAGATTTCTGCCAGAGGTTTGCCAAGCTTCGCCAAGCTTCGTTCGTGCAGCCAGTAGAAAATTCACCATGTGGGCTGTGTGGCTGGCTAGCCATATGTACACTGTATGTTACCCTAGTAAAAATTGCATGCGATTCATTCTGTGTGTATTCTGTGTGTGAATGACCAAATTTAACGGGAGGAAAATGGTTTGCAATTTGAGTCATGGAATATTTTTTATGTTTATGTTGGACTAGTGAATTTGACCATTTCTGGAAAAGTTACTGGCCCAACAATGGTTTTTATTACTGTTTATGTCGGACCCATAAATCTTGCTGTTTTTGGAAAAATTACCGGCCCGACAATGATATTTTCTTACTGGTCTTGTCGGACCAGTAAATCTTGCTATTTCTGAAAATCTACCGGCCCGACAGTGATTTTTACCGGTCTGGGACCGTCGGACCGGCGCTAGTGTCGAGCCCTGTCCTAACGTTAGTTAAGTTTATGATACATTATGTTCAAAGTTCATTGATCCTAAATGAACTTTAACCTTGATCATGTGACCTGCAACTCATATCAGATGGTCAGTGATACTTATTTACTCTTATGTCCAAGTTTCATGAAATGGATCCATGTAATTTTTAAAGTAATGATGACATTTCAAAACTTAACCTTTGTCAAGATTACAAATATAGAATGAAATTGCTCAACAAAACAGTGAATATACATTGGATTTGGAGTCCCATATTTTGAAAAATTCATGTAATTCAGGAAGAATGTGGAAATTGCAATTTTTCAGGTTACAATTTTACAAAAAGTAAAGTAAAAATAAAACCAAGTAAAGTAAACTGCGTGTAGGAGTTAATGACACCTTTGTCAAGCTCTATCTGTTGCTTTCTGTACATAGAACACGGAATGTAATGTTTAGAACACGAGAGAATACACAATGGTATTATAGGAAGTGGAAAACTGGGGTCTCTTAGACTTCACATCAAAATATTGCATCCTGTATAGGATACAGGGTTGCCATGATGTAGAGTCGAACTTGAGATGGCGCTGTTTAAAGTGGGTGTGGCATAGTGGCTTTAATGAAGGTCTTACCTTAACCCCCCTGCTTCCTAGTCCCCCGATGTATTGAGTGCCTTGGTAAGAGCATCAAAAGCCTTCAAATATTGTCCCCTCCTTGTACATCCTGGTCACCATTTGATATGATTCGTAGGGTCTGAGACGGAGAATGTATCTACAGAAACAAGAAAGGGATTTACAGAGAACTGTCAAAAATAGAAAAAACACAGAGAGCATGGTTTGGGGAAAAAAAACATTTGTAATTTTTCTTGAATAAAAATTGCTTGTAATGATACAAAAGTGTTAAAGTCTACTATGTCTAAAATTTTGGCAGCCAGTTTAAAGATATATGTCAAAGACATCAACAACAAACCTAGAAAGAGGTTAGTAAGGTATACAACATGCTAATCCCAGTTTAATGATTCAATCTCATTATTGTGATGTCTAAATATGATTTTCAATATTGTTAGAAAGCTAAAATAAAAACAAAACCATGTTTCATATCATCAGTATTTGCATAAGCTTTCAGGAGGGACACAAATTCCTGTGACTTGTCGACAGACCTAATATTTTCATTTCAGACACTTTTCTTACAAACTAGTTTTCATTTTTATCCTCAAAAACACCATAACTCCTTACCTATTGTAAATGAGTAGTGTCCTCTTTCTTCTTTTTGGTATTGTCATTGGCATGACAACAATGACTTTAGTGCTGAGATCTTTGGTTAAATCCGAGGTTGACGCCGATGATGATGTCATATGAACATTCAAAAGGATGCCTTGATCAAACAGACCTTGCCTCGTGCTCAGTGGACTCTTCATATTACCTAAAGGAATGAGACAAGATAATGTAGTGATAAATGGAGTTCTTGAAGCAGCCTAGTCACTGAAAATGAATATTACCAAGAAATCTTTTTAAATACACAAACATGGTCATTCTGAAAATCCTCCCAACAGGGGAAACAATTATAAAAACTCTTTTTTAAAGAAAAAGAAAAAGGGAAACACTGTTGAATATGATTAACAAAAGTTTCAAGTGAGAAATTTGATAGTAACTTCTCCATTTACTCTAGAAAAAGCAGACTTCATGTCTGTGATGTGTCTGCAAAATGACAAATAAGCAGTTGCACACTGACCTCCTGCCAGGGCACTGCCTGTGACGAAGGTCGGTGTGGCGGTCAGAGGACTTCTGATGTCCTTCCTGATGTAGATCTTGTCGGTTGATGCAGAACAGTTTCCTTGGGGCTTATCCCTGGTCTTCAGGGGAGACATCTCACATTGTACAGCTGCTTGGGGTGAGAGAAGGAGCTGGTGTACTTATGGTTGTCAAGATAGGAAATTTCAGTAGAACACTTTTTTTGGCATAAGGTAGATAATTTTGTCGCCGTTTGGAGACAAGCCCTCATACCTCAATTTTGAGGAAATACTTTTTTTGTTACTTGATAATCTATCAAGTGATTTCCAGTCTGATTTCAGATTTGACTCTAAGAAGCTCTCTATCCAATGAGAAAATGAAGCCAACAGGCCATGTCAAAAGGAAGATTATTCTGTTGGATGCATTAGGTCAGTGTTGCTGTTGGAGCACAAAACTATTTTGCCTTTCATTTCTCCATCAAATATTCTGATTCGACAAAATTGGTCCAACTTGTATCATTGACAGCTAATAACACATGAGACTTGCCCTAATACCAGTTTCATTCTTATTATGGTGTTGTGCTGGTGTAAATAATAAAAAGGATGAAACAATGTACTTATGTTTTATAATACTACCAGTGGATAAGAAATATATCTACATGTAACATTTTCTATCTGACCAGAAAAGGGTATGTCGACAGGCTCAAGAAATCAAGAAGTTACAAGGAAGTTGTAAATCTAGTAAAACCTGAAACCTTTAAACACAAAACTGGGCTTCATTACAAAGAGGTGGCTCCCGGTCACGGAATCTTTTCAACTCAGGCCTATTCCTATGATTGAATGAGTGGTGGGACAAGGTAACGAAGGGAAGAAATTGAATTTTAAACTTGTCTGGGAAAGGTGCCTACACTAGCTGGCAGTATTATCAATTTATCATTAAAAAGAAACACAAACCTGAGCTTTTTCTCCACAAACTAAGACAGGTTTGGCAATCATCTGAGCCTGGTTCATGCCCTGAGCAGCAGAGTATTTGATCAGGTGTTCTTCTCTCAACTTCACGAGCCTCTTGACCATTGCAGTATCTATCATAGTGACTGTCATCCCCGTGGATGCTTCAACTTGTACCTACTCCTCCACAGTTTAATCGTTGATCTGGACTGAAGTCTTTGCATCTGGAAGAGTAACATAGGGAAATACCTGTAATTTATGATGCTTCTTCAAAGAAGTAGCGCCCCCATATGACAAAGCCCTGAAAAACAGCGGCTTCGAAAGGGGAATCCAGTATGAAGAACGAAAATGTGAATGAAGGGGGCCTAGAGGGAGAAACATGTGGAGCGCCTCTGGCAGTCCCACCAGCATCAGGCAATTCAATATAGCAGCAGTACTGACTTTGAAAACTACTATAAAATAATTATTCACAAAAAAACACCATTCATATAATGATACAATACTACATTCATTGACAATACATGTAAATGACATTTGACCATGATCGTGTGACCTAAGTCTTGTCAGTGATACATGATTACCCCTTTATCCACAATTTATAAACTATATCTATAATTAAACTTTGAAAGAAATGACAGCAATCTAATAATTACCTCCAAAATGGCCAAAGTTCAAAGACCTTAAGTGACCTTTGTCTTTAGTCATGTGACCTTAAACTCGCATGAGATGTTCAGTGATACTTGATTACTCTTATGTCCAAGTTTTATGACCTAGATCCATACACTTTCAGAGTTATGATGGTTATTCAACAAATACCCCCAACATGGCCAAAGTTCATTGACCTTTGACCTTGGTCATGTGACCTGAAACTCACACAGGATGTTCAGTGATACTTGATTACTCTTATGTCCAAGTTTCATGAATCAAATCCACAAACTTTCAAAGTTATGATGGTAATTCAACAGATACCCCCAACATGGCCAAAGTTCATTGACCTTTGACCTTGGTCATGTGACCTGAAACTCACACAGGATGTTCAGTGATACTTGATTACTCCTATGTCCAAGTTTCATGAATCAAATCCACAAACTATCAAAGTTATGATGGTAATTCAACAAATACCCCCAACATGGCCAAAGTCCATTGACCTTTGACCTTGGTCATGTGACCTGAAACTCACACAGGATGTTCAGTGATTCTTGATTACTCTTATGTCCAAGTTTTATGACCTAGATCCATACACTTTCAGAGTTATGATGGTTATTCAACAAATACCCCCAACATGGCCAAAGTCCATTGACCTTTGACCTTGGTCATGTGACCTGAAACTCACACAGGATGTTCAGTGATTCTTGATTACTCTTATGTCCAAGTTTCATGAATCGAATCCATAAACTTTCAAAGTTATGATGGTAATTCAACAGATACCCTCAACATGGCCGAAGTTCATTGACCTTTGACCTTGGTCATGTGACCTGAAACTCACACAGGATGTTCAGTGATACTTGATTACTCTTATGTCCAAGTTTCATGAATCAAATCCACAAACTTTCAAATTTATGATGGTAATTCAACAGATACCCCCAACATGGCCAAAGTTCATTGACCTTTGACCTTGGTCATGTGACCTGAAATTTGCACAGGATTTTTGGTGATACTTGATTTCTTTTATGTCCAAGTTTTATGAACTATACCAATAAAAATTCAAAGTTATGACAATCTAACAAATACCCCACTCTCCTCAGCGAATCAGATTTTCTGTGACATAAAATGATAAATGCAGCAATGCAGAAAAACTAGATATCAAGCAACATCATACACTTTTCTATTATTTGTACAATATTCTACTTCCATGTATAATCTCTATTCTGACATCATTTAGCCTGAATGTAGAACGAGTGCCAGTCAATGATCGAACTGTTAGAGCCAACCTTGAAAACCTCGGTCTCAGTCAAGTTTTTATAATACACAATTACAATATATATTTATTGCATAAATTCAGGGCATCTGATTTTTGGTCTCCTTTAGTTGTGGGTTGTAACTTTAATAGTGTACATTCTTCCATCCATTTTGTAATCGGACAAAAAAGCTCCCTTTGTAATACAGTCCGACCTCTCAATACCCGGATCTCTCTATTATCCGGACGCACACTTGCCAAGATTTTTTTTTTCAATCTAGATTCTAGACCGTGGGGAAATGAGATTTCAATCTAAACTCAAAATTCCTATGCAAACTCACTTTGATTACTTACATTTTCCAATATAGTCTACCTACAGTCCTACAACCACATTATTTTTTATGAAAATATCTTACCTAAATCACTAAAAAGGAAGACAGGATAATTTTCTAGTAAATCAGGGTGCAGCACAACCATTATATCACATTCTCCTGCATTTCTGAGGTTGTCATACACGGGTGGATAGCAGTCCATGTGGAGAGTGACCCCCCCTCGGGGCACTAGGCCTCGATAAGGACAGCGCCATCTATCGTGTTTAAGCCTACAGTCATAACAATGGCTGACTTTGCGAAACTGCGATGCTCACTGCGATGATCAAAATTAAAAACTTAGTTTCATCGAGTCATTCTCTCTTTCGAGGTATGCTCGATGTATACCTCAATCATTTCAGCAGGTAAATTATCCAATAGCTTTGGTAACCAATCGATTTCATTTCCGTAAAAAACGCCTATAATTTGCACTGATGCCACTGACACTGCAGTGAATACTGTCTGTGTACACCCACTACAATAGATTATGTGTAGCTACCATAGGGGAGGCAGCTAGCTGCGTGTATACACGCAGCTAGCTGCGTGTAATTAAAGGTCAAGTCCACCCAAGAAAAATGTTGATTTGAAGAAATAGAGAAAAATAAAACTAGCAAAATGACGAAAATTTCATCTAAATCGGATGTAAAATAAGAAAGCTTTGACATTTTAGAGTTTTGCTTATTTTTCACAAAACACTGATATGCACAACTCAAATGAGGCAGTCGATGATGTCCCTCACTCACTATTTCTTTTGTTTTTTATTGTTTGAATTATACAATATTTCATTTTTTTTTTTAGATTTGACAATAAGGACCTACTTGACTGAATCATAGTATTAAACAATGCTCATTCCACATGTTCAGGGATGAATTATTCATTGTTTCACTTGACAATGAGGAAATAGAATATATCCTATTTCATATAATGAAATACAAAAAAAATAGTGAGTGCATGACGTCATCAGTCTCCTCATTTGCATACCCACCAGGATGTGCATATATAACTGTTTTGTGAAATTAAGCAAAACTTTAAAATGTCATAACTTTCTTATTTTACATCCGATTTTGATGAAATTTTCAGTGTTATGCTTGTTGGGTTTTTCTCTTTTTATTCACATCAACTTTTTGTCGGGTGGACTTGTCCTTTAAAGGTCAAGTCCACCCCACAAAAATGTTGATTTGAATAAATAGAGAAAATCAAACTAGCAAAATGCTGAAAATTTCATTAAAATCGGTTTTGCTTATTTTTCACAAAACAGTGATATGCACAACTCAAATGAGACAGTTGATGATGTCCCTCACTATGTCTTTTGTTTTTTATTGTTTGAATTTATACAATATTTCATTTTTTTATAGATATGACAATAAGGACCAACTTGACTGAATCATATAGTATTAAATAATGCAGTGAGGAATAAATCATTGTCTCACTTGACAATGAGGAGAAAAATAGGATATTCCCTATTTTATATAATAAAATACAAAAGAAATAGTGAGTGGATGACGTCATCAGTCTCCTCATTTGCATACCCAACAGGATGTGCAAATAACCGTTTTGTGAAATTAAGCAAAACTTTAAAATGTCATAACTTTCTTATTTTACATACGATTTCAATGAAATTTTCAGTGTTTAATATACTTGTTGGATTTTTCTCTTTTTATTCAAATCAACTTTTTGTTGGGCTGGACTTGTCCTTTGATATTGGGTCTCCCAGATCCGGATGAATCCCTTATCTGGATTGGTGCTGGTCCCAACGTGTCAGGATAAGAGAGGTCAGACTGTATGTCAAAGAAGAGCTTTTTGCAGTGCTCCCATACCACTCCCCTTAAAACTTTTATGAGAGCTTTTTATTGCTCCTCTCATAAAATTAAAACTGAGTCCCTGCTACATGTACAAACTTCTCACTCTGCTATGCAGGCGAGACAAAAAAAATTAGGTAAAGAAAAAGGAATGGAAGAAGGAAAGAAAAATTACAAGTGCAGTAAGAAAGAGGGAAAATGAAAGAATGAAGGAAAGAAAAAGTTTCCTTCATTCTTTGAAAGAAAGAAAAAGATGACAGAAAGGAAGCTGGAAAAGATTGAAAATAAAGATATAGTGGAATGAAAAAAAAGGCATGATGTATTGTAGGAAGGATAGAACTAGAATAGAAGGATGAAGAAAGAAGGAAAGGAAGAAAGAAAGAAAGCACAGAGAGAAAGAAGAAAGTTGAAACAAAACAAAAATAAATCATCAAGATAACACAAATATATTTGTTTTCAATGAAATACTCTGAAAACATATTTTAAAAAATCACGAAATGGTCACAGCGTGTACCATTCGTTCCAGGGCGTATCACGGAAACGTGTCATCCCCCGTACAATTAAATGGATAAGAAATCGTACGCGCCAGTCAACAAGCCGTCATCACACGGCTCACACTAACCCAGGAGCTTACCGTGTATTTGACCATAGTCACCGGACTAGGGTGATTTATGGTCTAAATATTTCTCCAAATGAATTGTGAAAACAGAAAGTATACAATTACCACGATTATATGGATGAAGGTCTAACGAGTGGCAGTTTCCTGACATCTGGGCACAAACTGGAACCTCAAAAAAACGAAAAGTTCTCTCCTTCTACCCCCGTCTCGATCGGCCATTTTTGTTAAAAATCGTAACAAAATGGCCGATCGAGACTGGGGTAGAGGAGAGAACTTTTCGTTTTTTTGAGGTTCCAGTTTGTGCCCAGATGTCAGGAAACTGCCACTCGTTAGACCTTCAATTTTTCATCCATATAATCGTGGTAATTGTATACTTTCTGTTTTCACAATTCATTTGGAGAAATATTTAGACCATAAATCACCCTAGTCCGGTGACTATGGTCAAATACACGGTAAGCTCCTAGGCTCCCGCCCGCTGAGCTGCGCGGGCGGGAGCTTCCTGGGTTAGGCTCACACTAGCGTATTAAAATACTATTAAACGTGTCTTAGCTTGGCCCTGGGTTTTATTTTTAAGATAACTAAAATCTTACCTCCTCTGTTCCATGTTAACAGCAACTGCAAGTTCCTGTTTCACATCGTCTAACTAGCACATCATCCTTGTCATCTCTGCAGTTCTGTCATTCTGTACCTAATTCTGAGACAATTTTGCTCTTTTTTAAAGTAATTTTCATGTTTGGAAGGGATCAAATCTGCCGGGCAAAATTATATCAACAAAGCTATAGACACCAGAGGGCGCTTCCTAAAGAAAGGTTTGTTGTGAAAATAAGCCTAGCAGAAAAAATAATGAAAAATATCGGTGAAGATTTGAGGAAAATCCATTTAAGATTAAGAAATTTATTAAAATTTTGGATTCGTGACGTCATACACGAGCATCTGCCACATATGACATTGTTATGTAATGTAATATGCATAAATTTCATTTTCAATTGTTCGTGATGACTTTTTTTGAGCGGGTGTGAAATCATTTTAGTGAAGGTACAATAAAAACCATTTAAATTTTTCTGAGAAAATTACATTTCATTGATTTATACCATACGATATGCCGGAAAGCTGTTCGCATATAACGTCACAAATCAAATAAATTAAACCCTTTTTTTCACTCTTCGATGGATTTTTCCTTCGGGCAATATTTATCATAATTTGTTCTGCTGTTTTTACAACAAACTAATTTTATCATTTATTAAAGTTCAAGTCCACCCAAGAAAAATGTTGATTTGAATAAATAGAGAAATATCAAACTAGTAAAACGCTGAAAATTTCACCAAAATCGGATATAAAATAAGAAAGTTATGACATTTTAAAGTTTTGCTTATTTTTCACAAAACAATGATATGCACAACTCGAATGAGACAGTCAATGATGTCCCTCATTCACTATTTCTTTTGTTTTTTATTGTTTGAATTATACAATATTTCATTTTTCTATAGATTTGACAATAAGGGCCAACTTGACTGAATCATATAGTATTAAGCAATGCTCATTCTACATGTTCAGGGAGAAATTAATTATTGTTTCACTTGAAAATGAGGAGAAAAATAGAATATTCCCTATTTCATATAATGAAATAAAAAAAAAATAGTGAGTGGATGACGTCATCAGTCTCCTCATTTACATACCCACCAGGATGTGCATATAACGGTTTTGGGAAATTAAGCAAAACTTTAAAATGTCATAACTTTCTTATTATACATCCGATTTCAATGAAATTTTCAGTGTTGTGCTTGTTGGATTTTTCTCTTTTTATTCAAATCAACTTTTTGTTGGGGTGGACTTGTCCTTTAATATTACATGTAGTCACAATCAAACGCCCTGGGCGAATCCACACACTGGGACGGATTCAACTTTTCCAGCTTTTGCAAATGAGGGGGTGGGGGATTTTCATCCACATTTTACTGAATTCAATAATACAAGAAATGGCAGTCATTTCAACTTCAGCTAACCAGAAAGGATAGGTAGTATAATACTGCAAACATTAAAATTCTCTTCCCAATGACCTGAAGGGAATACGAAACTTTTTCCATTTTAAGAGGAATTAAAGAATATTCTTCCTCTTAAAAATCAAAGGGAAGATGAAACATATACGGTTAGCCTAAATATAGATCACGTTATTTTCTCTTCACTGTCAATTATTTATTGTATATGTAATAATTTTTTAACATTCTTTGTATGTCTTTTTTATATTGTGTATGATATGATTGAATTCATGAAAAATGTTCAGTACTACTACAATATTATGTAAATTAAAAAAAATCTTACCAGAGAAATTTCTTGTTATGATATAATTATAATGCATTGATTTTGCCATATATTCACTACTGTAACCTCATTTGGGGGAATAGCTGCAAGACAAGGCTTGATCATATACTTTCATTGGCAAAAGAAAGCGGTTAGAATTTGTTCAAAATCTGCATATCTTTCTACTGACCCTCTTTTTTATCGTCTGAAAATATTTAAGATAAATGATATTAATACTTTACAAATAGCACTGTTTATGCATAGATATAATTATGACATGCTTCCTCCATGCATTATTCACGGATTTATTTTCATATAATAACAATTTACACTCATATCCAACAAGAACATGCAATAATATTCACTTAAACAATCCCAGGACACTATTTGCACATAAAACACTTAGACATCATGGACCTGATATTTGGAATGCATTGCCAGATTCACTCAAGCTGACAAGATAATTTATTCCTTTAAACGAACTATAAAAGAATTGCAATTAAACCAATACCTAACAAATTAAAAAAGAAAATAATTATCATTGTTATCATTATTTTAATTAGACCTTGACTTTTATCTAGAACATGTATAAAAATTAAAAATCAAACAACAAAACGTGTTAATTTCAAGCAAGGACCAAGCATCTCCCTTGCCCCCCCCCCCCCCGCCCCCCCCTTCCCAGTCCCTCATGCACTTGCACGTTTTATGACACTATTAATTATTTTGGCTATTTTCCAGGGCTGTTACGTTTTCAAGCTTTGCTTTTGTAACGACCCTTGCAACCATCCTATTTATGTATGATATATTTGATGATTTATGTACAAAAGTATTGTTCATTATCTTGATGTCAAAATTCAGATAGGCCTATGTATTTTCTTGTCCAGAATTTTGTTATGAAAAATGTTGCAAAAACCAATAAATGAAATGTAATTATTTTTATATCTTTTTATTTATTTCTAATAATAACTCCTGTTTTTTTTTCATAGTGTAAATAGACCTATAGTTTTACTGTTATCGTAATAGGCCTATACATGTCGAAGACCCTACTTGATATAAGCTTTTATTTCGTGGGTTAGGCCTACACGGGGGCCGACAGCCCGTGATCGATCTCGCCGATCTCAAGGTTAATTCGTCTCATACTGCCAGCTCGTCCACTCAATAGGCTACTTTTATTTAGTCTAATGCCCAAGTTCCGTCCATCAACATTTCGTGTAATTAAATTTAATTGCATGGTCCAATGGGGTCCAATCATCACTTCGTCTAATCACATTCGTCTATATCACCATTTCGTCTCATGACTAGTTGGTCTAATAATAATATCCATTTAATTTTAAGTCATTTTGCACAATTAACATTGTCCATAGACCAAATGGTATATGGACTAGATGGATATTGGACCAACTGGTTATTAAATGAAATGGTGATTTGACAAAAAGACAATTAGGCCATGTGGATGATTGATGGTCGACCAGTATAGACGAGACATTAAAACAGGGCACTATGAGCATGTTTTTGTAATTATTAACAGGACGGCAGAGAAAATAAATACAGAATTTAATTTCAGGAGAATTATTTTGTTATTAGCAACTAGAAAAAAAAAAGCAAAACGTGTTTCCGCCCGGGCTCGAACCGGGGACCTTGAGTGTGTTAGACTCACGTGATAACCGCTACACTACGGAAACCGCTACGATGAAGTAAGTCAAATTTAACAATATATACAAACGATTGTTTTTAATAGAGCGCCATCATGTGACGGTTTGTAGGTTTGCCACGTGTAGTCTGCTAGCGCACAGACTCAAAGTTGACACTTAAACATGTACATGTATTTGGTGCTTATGGAGGCAAAATCTCAAAACCCAATGACCCGTATGCGAATTTTCGTTCCGTTCATGTAAACGCAGTGTAGCACATGTGGACGTACATTAAAGTGGAAGTTCACACTGACAAAAAGTTCATTGTAGAAATAGCAGAAACTTATTGGCGAAGGTTTGGCCGGGGAAACTCCATGCCAAATGTATAGGCCTAAAATTTTAATTATTTGATTTGTGATGTTATATGCAAGCAGCTTTCCAGCATCGTATGGTAAAAATCAATGAAATGTAATTTTCACAGAAAAAATTTAAATGTTTTTTATTGTCCTTTCACTAAAATGATTTCACACCAGCTCGATAAAAAAACATAACTCACGAACCAATAAAAAAAATTATGCATTTTATATTACATAACATTTGGGGCAGCTGCTTGTTTATGATGTCACAAATCAAAAACTTGACATTCTAATAAATTTTCTTAATCTTTAATGGATTTTCCTCAAACCTTCATCCAAACTATTTTTTCTGCTATTTTTACAACAATTAAAGTTTTCGTAGGTAAACTTCCCAGGGATTGATATCGATCAGAGTATCGATCAGAGCACCCTCTCTCGCATTGGCCCCTGCGTGGTGTTTGGCTGCCACGGGGTGTAAATACTAAATCGGCTCGGTCAATAAATCCTCAATGAAACAAAGTTAAGCAAAATGTAACCTGTGTATAAATGCTTTATTTACTCTGATAATATATAGGATCATGATATATATATATGATAAAAATTAATATTACATTCATAAAGTTTGTTTTGTCTGGGTTCGCCAAGCAAATTGCAGCGTTGTTTTTTCCACACTCAGCATGAAGGAGCGTTTTCCAGTGGGGTTCACTACCTGTATATGTATGTATCAAGTTATGAACAAACAAAATATGACATTGTTCGATTACCCCAGTCACTATCAAATCCCGAAGGATCTTTGATTTCCATGTTCTGTCCGACAATACTATAAATCCTTATAGTGTAATTATTTTTAGCATTTTCTCAATTATAATTTTATGCAGGGCGACACTGAAAGATATTGGGGACATGGACCTCTATTTTTACGACCAACATGGAGGGAAAAGAGAAGAAAGGGAAAAACTGAAATATGAGATTATCTGTCTTTATACGTAATAAATCTAACACGAAACTGTATTTTTGTGAAAATTTGCCCCATATCCTTGCCTGCATGGACCCCTTCATAATTTGGGGGATACATAATGCATGCACGAAAAAACGAACGAATGAATGAATTAATGATTGAATGAATGAATGGATGGATGAATGAATGGATGAATGAATGAATGAATGAATGGATGGATGGACGGATGAATGAATGAATGAATGATCGAATGATCGAATGAATGAATGAATGAATGAATGAATGAATGAATGAATGAACGAACGAACGAATGAATGAATGACTGACTGACAGGATTGATTGAATGAATGAATGAATAGGTGTAATTTAGATTGAAAACGCGATTCCATTCATACCATCATGCTATAAAGTTCGTCGTTGAGTCACCCATATGCTTAGGCGTACGGGTCTCCCGAGGTACCCCCCCCCCCTCAGTTATACTTCAATATAAAATATGCGATGATATACATTTTTCTTTCTCCTCTATATATCTCCATCTCACCATCATCCTCATCTTCCTCACCGGTCAGGTCGGGCCTAACATCTATTCTTATATCAGCCCCCGTGCAATGGAATGGGAATTCCTGGCATAGCTCGTATCTCATTACGCATGCGCAATGAGGGTGGTGTATAGTTCAGCTCCTAGAGCTGGATCTCGTTTCGTACATCTATACCTCCTTATGTTTGCTCAATTCGTTTCTTTACGGGTTTGGCAGCATCCATAGAGGAACAGCATCTTTTCTCACTTCTTCTCGGAATAAAGGCAGATAAAAACTTTCCAAAATGGTAAGCTTGTATCTATTTTGATTTCATATTTCAGTTGACTAATAATTTACAGATTTATTTTTATGTTCTCTTTTCATCCTTCAGAAGGGAACAATGCTGATCCACACAATAGAAATTGTTCTTTCTTCTATGCGATTACAGCCATGTTACTTTGTGAAATAATGCAACAAAACTATACACCCACCACGGGATATGTTGATTAATCAGCATACATTATTTGGTATGCATGTGCACCTTCCTTGAGAACAAATTATAACGCTTCATAGTCCTCATTCTTTGATTATTGTTGTTAAGTTCAAGAAATTCTTTTGTGAAAGAGTTGCAATAAAACGTTCATTTTTCGTAAGTGGCTGTACTCACTTTTATTTTATACTGAATAATTTTTGGTAATTATTTGCAGAAGACAATTTCTCAAGGATTTTCAATAAAATTAGCCGACGCTGTATTACTGGATGCCCCCATTCTTCAATAAAATATTTTTGTTCTCCAACAAACGATATGAACATTTTAATAGCGCTGAGTATTTGTTGTTGTTTTTTATATTCATGAATTTCGAATCCTTCCATACACGTTATGCTCATTACAATGTAACTGTATTACAAATTTTATTTAAGTTAACATGTTTATCCCCAATAATATCTATAATCACATTACTTTTTAGGGTAACAGTTGTGACCACCTCATATCACAAATCTATAGAATTCATAGATCCACCTGAAAGATGAATATTAGGAAATGAATTTAATTATTTCAATTTTTCTTCAGTGGCTTGCTAACTTTTGGATGTTAATGCGTTATTGCATAAATCGTAATTGAAAATAATTACTAACATTAGCATTAATTTTTTAACATTATTGACTGGTGTCAATGGGGGTTAATAACTAAAAAGATGCATTTGTTATTATTGGGGGGGGGGGGGCTTCAACAAAAAATAATTTGACGGGAATTTCAAGATTCAAGCTTGAAATACAAGGCCAGGTTTTGTTTGGGTCGCGGAGTATAGGGAGAGGAGAGAGGGCACACCAAAAAGGAATACATACACATTGTTAGGTTTGCCGGAGTTCAGACATTTTTATATATTTTTAGGCTACAAAATGGAAAAAAGGCTCTATAGATAAACCACATTTACTATAAGCCTATTGATGAAGAGTATCTGTATAGAGCGGCCTTACGTGGACTTTTACGGTATAGCCGTCTACAAAGTCATGAGAAATGGTGTATATAAAATGTTAATGTCTGATTAAATTTGTTAACTCGATTTTTTTTCTTCAGAATCCCAAGTTCTCAGAAAGTAACATGCAGGGTGAGTATACCATACTTCTTGATTCTATGAATTTTCCGGCGTAATATTAATATTAGCATTAATTAATTTATAATATTATAATGAATTTGTAACCAATGTAAAGATCTTCAAAATATCAGTTTCTCATATTGAAACACAACGAAGTTTATTATGAATAAATTATGAATATCTATCTATACTGAAAAGCACAATTTTTTAAATGTAGTATTATCTGGTCTATCATTTGTAAGTATGACGTCGTTGAGATTTGTAACATTATGTAGGCCTATATATCACTTTCAAGGATGACGTCATGGCCATATTGACGTAATTCGACCTTCGGTGTTCATTTCATCTTCTTCTTACCGACCATATTCATTCCATATCAATAACTAGATAACATTTATTTGGTGTCATCACTGTAATATCATATTTACTTGTGTAAATTTTCATAGTTAATCAATTCGCTTTTTTATTAACGAAGGTTCAATCTTCTTAAACTTTTTTTTAAAATCTTAGTTTCGTTCCTTTCGTTTTGAATAATCTATCATCACCTACAGTAAAAAAAAAATGGTTTGGTATTTACACATCAGAGACAGCCCCCCCCCCCCTTGAGTCCCCTCCTAATTATACTACTCGGAATAATATTTTTTCATTCAGTCAATGTGCATGGGAGCATGCCATTTTCGTTCTTACTTAAAACTATATTCGTATCGTTGGTTCTTTCTCCATCATGCCATGACTTAAATCCATTTTCCTAAATTCTTTTTATATTATTTTCTGTTTTATGTCCACTCCATGCCCGTTTACAATAACTGAGTCATCATCAATCTCACAATAGACAGGGACATAAAACTCTCATCTTAGTCATGTTAGTGTTATTGAAGAATGGTACTTTTATTGAGATGGGTTTTGTTTGTGTAAAGGACAAACTTCAATTCTCGTGTTAGATAATAACGTTGAAGTGTATCGAGACAGGGTATATTTGTACTATAGCTGAGCTTTATAGGGATGAGCAAGATTCTTCTTAAGAAAAAAAAACACTTTGTTTATTGTGTCTTGTATGTGTTGCACAATAACCTAATTCAAACCTTTCTCATCTTCACATTTTCTTTAATTCAAATAAGACAACTTTATTATTCAGGAAATAAATATCATTTTAAAAAGTTGCTTTGGTCGTCAAGTTTTGAAATATCGATGAGATTTACTATGAAGCATTAGTGGGGGGGGGGGGGGAGACCAGGGGCAGAGGGGTGGGGTAAACAGCTAAGAATTTACCATTTAGGTGGTGAACATAGATGCTAGCAGTTCATACTCCATTTCCACTTCAATAGATTTATTTAAATATACAATTATATTTGCAAAGTGGAATTAGAGCACACAAAAGCGCATGTGGCTTCGAAAATGGTTGCTGTACTTCAATTTCTCCTAATGGCCCATGCACTTCAGGCCCGAGTTTTTAAGAGTTGCGTTATAAAAAGATTTTAATGAAACTCAATTGAGATTGATCGAAATTTCTATCTTTTTACAGAAATACACGATTTGAGATCAATCTCATTTTTAATTTAATTTGAAACTATCGTAAACGGCGGGCCCAATCTAAAGGTCCCCTCTTGCAATTATTAATCCTATCACAATTAATCATGCAGCTGCAAAAACGCTTGCATGTGCAGCTTTAAAATTATCTCCATTCAAAAATGTAATGTGATAAACATAATGCAAAAAGAGTCTGCTGCCTAACTAGTGTGGTTAAAACACGTTGGTATATAAATGCAGCACGAAGTTCGAGCTGTATGGCCTTCTCGAGAAAAAAATACCATGCAGGCCTTTTTCGGGATGCGGCTGACCCCGCTAACGACGCCACATCCCCACATCCAACACAGCTGGAATGTCAAACATCTAAACCGCCATGGTCCATGGCGCATGCGCGTTGAGCTTGCCAAGACTCCTTTTACCAAATTTGGCGGTGCGTGTTGTGTCTCTAGCAGATTGTCGTTTACTTATGACCTTATGCTTGACAAGTTGGTTTTCTTGTAAGCCGATTAGAATCTTGTCGATAACGACATCATGTTTGAGATTGAGATAACATTTTGCCATCTGCACATACAATTTAAAGGCAAACATAATTATTTACTCGGCGCGTGTAAGATTAGATTAGACAACTTTGACGCTTAGTTCTGAAATGTCTAGTTTGTTAATCGAAATGAATAAAACTAATATAGGAATGTTGTTGGTTTTTTTTTCTACAATTCTTAATTTCTCAAACACGTACGCCCCCGTACATAATTTACATGAAATATGACCCAAATAGAATGTTGTCGAAGATGATATATGTTTAAAATGTAATCCGGATTTATCATTGTTGCCCTGAATTCAGTAATTCACACTGGGTTTTAATTCAAATTTCGTCGATTTTCCTTTTGCATTAATTGGAAGATAAAATACACTTGAAGTCACTGACGTACAGATGCTTGGGGGGGGGGCTCACCCCCCACGCCAAATTTTTTTTCTTCAGAATTTGTCAAAAAATGTATCACAAGATTGGATTTTTGTAATAAACATGTCGCTCTCTCGCAACTTTTTATAAATTTTACGCGATACGCCATATCTAGCCCCCTAAAAAATCTGGCTCATTACGCCCCTTCTTGAAGTTGAAGTTGATGATAGCGAAAACGGAAGTTGTCATTAAATGAATTTATAACGGAGTTGTAAAAATGTCAGATTACTGATCACCTTAAAGGGGAATCCAGCCTTGGCCATAAAATGTTGTGTTGGGAAGGATAAAAATAAATTAAACATCAGAATGGTGAAAGTTTGAAAGAAATCGGACAAGCAATAAGAAAGTTATAGCTGCTTTAAGATTGAGATCACTAATACTATGTAGATTTCAAATTGGCAACTGGGTAAGTAAATTATGACAAAGGGCAAGGACAACTTTCCCATAGGCCATGTACTTATTATCAGGGATTTGTGGTTTTCTCCTAAGTACCCATTCCCCTGGGGCAGTAATCTAAATATAACCCAGGTAGTATATTGTTTTATGTCCTCATGCAAGAAAAGTATTATTTGAAATAAAACTTTTGGGAAAAATGACATTTTAGCCATAATATGTATTGGAGTACATGGAAGAGTAGTCCTTGCCTTACATCACTATGACATTCCATATGCGGCCAATTTGAAGTCTCCATGGGTATAGTGATTACCAATATTTACAACTTTTAAAAATTCATAACTTTCTTGTTGTTTTTCCAATATTATTCAAACGTTCACCTATCAACTTGTCTGATTTTTCTTTTCCTTACAAAAACAAGTTTTAGTTGGGTTGGATTCCCCTTTAATTCTTTGTCCCCTACAAGTCCCCCAAGCCCAAAGTTGTGTCGTCACAACCCCCATTACGATAAGAGTTTGTTACCCCCCCCCCCCTCTCTCTATCTCTTTAATCCATATTATTATAACCAGATACATAAGTAAAATGTAATCGAATTAACAAACTAATTGGAAGAAAAAAATGGATGGTTGAAGTAATTCGCAATAAGAACGAGCCAAGCCTATCTTCTGGCCAAATTGAGTTAGGCATGGGATATTGTTGCTGATCCCATCTTGTTCCTAATTCATATCCCGGAATTCCACATACCCTCATTGGACGTAAACAAAAATCATATACTTTTCTTGATTTACTCGAAATGAGCTATCACGAACGTGCAGGGTCTTTCGTAAACCAACTATTGAGCTTTTTATTTAGTTTCTTTTGCAAAGCGTTATATTTTTCATATCTCATCATAATCTGCAGAGTACAAGGACACATTTATGATGTGGGATAGGAAAGGAGATAACAAGGTTGCTGTCCCTCATATTGGACATGTCATGAGGTCGTTGCTGTGGAACCCAACAGAGAAGGCTATCAAGAAAGTCGTCGGTCCAGACAGGGACGAGTGTGAGTACAACTCGGTTTTATACCTGATTATTATTTTTTTCGGGGGGGGGGGGGACACTATTTGAGGGGAGCAAAGAAGGGCGAGTAGGTCATTTTTATACCAAATAAATCTAGTGAAAATGCAATTCATTTTCATACCTCCTATTTTTTTTTTTTTTTTTTTTTTTGGGGGGGGGGTAACACTAGCGTACCTCGCCGAAGGGGGGGGGAAGCGGGTGGGTAATTTTCATACCTGATGAGTGTAAGTGTAAGTGTAATTAATTTTCATACCTCATTTTTTGGGGGGAGGGGGGGGGGTGACAGGCAGGTGGGTCATTTTCATACCTCATTTTTGGAGGGGGTGGGAAATGCAAGTTTATCTGAGGGGGAATGGGAGGATAGGGGGGGGGTATCACTAGCGTACCTGAGTGGTGCAGGGGGTGAATTATTTTCATACCTCATGGGTGTAAGTACAATTCATTTGCATCCCTCCTTTTTGTGGATGGGTTACACCTGACGTATCGGGGAGGGGGGCATGCTGGGAGTGGGTCATTTAATTCATATCTGTTTTTTTTTTACAGGTAATGAGTGTATAGGGGGACAGGGCAGGAGAGGCAGTGTGTCCCTCTGATAGAAGTGCAATTACTTTTTTAAGTAGTGTAAATATTTGCCAATGGGAAAATTAAAAATATAGAGTATGTTATCATTTTATATAATTTTAGACGACCGTGTTGACTGGGAGACCTTCTACCCCATGATGAAGGATGTGACAGCAGGCAAGTTTGGTACCCATGACGACTTCATCGAAGGATTGAAAGTATTTGACAAGGACAACAGCGGGACAGTCAACTGTGCAGAGATCCGTCACGTTATTTGCACTCTAGGTAACGATGTGGATGATAACAACGGTGGATGATGAGGATGACAATGGTGAAAGAGATGATGATATAGTGACATAAGTGGTGGCCGGGGTGGAGGTAATTGTGGTAGTGGTGGTGATTATGATGTTAAGATGATGATGATGGTTGTGGTTGTGGTGATGATGATGGTGATAATGATGATGGTGATGAGGAGGAGGAGAATGTGATGATGATGATGATGGTGGTGGAGGTGATGATGGTGATGATGATAATGATGACGATGATGATAATGGTGATGATGATGACAACGATGGCGATGTTGATGGTGGTGGTGATGATGATGATGACGATGATAATGATGATGATGGTGGTGATGATGATGACGATGATGGTGGTGATGGTGATGATGATGATGATGGTGATGATGATGACGATGATGGCGATGATGATAACGATGATGGTGATGATGATGACGATGATGGTAATGATGGTAATGACGATGATGATGATGATGATGATGACAAATGACTTAATATTATTTTGTTCCAGGTGAGAGGCTAGAGGAAGCTGAGGCCGATGTTATTCTCAAGGGAATGGAAGACAAGAAAGGACAGGTCAATATTGACGGTAAGAACAAAATATCTCTTTCCCCTTTATCCCTGATAACTTAGCGAATGTAATTTGGCCTGTTTTAATTGAAAGCGTCAGAACTCCGGTCTGACGCCACTACTATGGACAGCCAAGCTGGACAGTGCAGACCCATGGAATATGCATATATAACGCGTACGTCTGTTCAAAGACGATTGTTGTCCAGCTTGGCCTTTCCATAGAGATGACGTCGAGCTGGGGTTATGACACTTTAATGATACGGGCCCCAGGAGTTGATATTTGACGACCGGGGCATAAGAAGTGGGTATTATTTTTCTGAACCCCGCCCCAACAAAAAAGGGGGAGTAGGGGTACTCACCTCCAAAGAAGGGATCCATTTCTGTTTAAAAAATAATGATAGGGTGAGGCTAAATGCTAACATTAGGCACGGGGGCGCATACCCCCTTACCCCCATGGATCCGCACAGGATCCCTGATTGATGACTGGTGGGCGCCGTTTTACATTTCATTCGAATGCATCTCATGTGAATTACATATCCAACTTAATTAATTAGGTCTACTATTCCTGGCATTTGACAAAATGAGGTAGCAATCGTGAACACTGTGTATACGCCGACATTGCGATTATGGTAACTGATTTATTTGGGACCTAAAATTAGTCATATTATATTTGATATAGTACCATGCACAGCGTTAATTATATAAGAAGAGATTGGATCTGGGTTTTTTTTTAATGTTTGAAAATTAGAAATTATAAATTTGACCTACTACATTCCATAAAATAGTGTTGAGTGTATTTCAATTATGTGGGTATTTCGCTTAAATTGGTATTTAATTGGGAAATGGTTACTGTTAGAGATTTACAGAATAATTTGTAATCACTGTTCAATTAAGATTAAATTATTTCGTTAAATTTGATGCTCAAAATAATTGTACCTGCACCCACCTAGCATGTTTTCACTGTACGAATGATTATACATTTGCATCTTGAAATCACTGCATTTCAACGAAAAGAATCCCGAGCTTTAAGGCTTTCAACCATTGCAAGATAATTCAGACATAAAATGGCATTTTACAGTATTAACTAAAAGCAAATAAAGTTCATTTAGCATGAAATAAAGTATTACAAAATTCAATGCACATTTATGTCGTACAATGCTATCATTATAAGCAAAGAAGCAAGTTTCCTTGCACATGCATTTATCTTTTTTTATTTAGCAAATGGAGATATGAATAAATCAATCTTACATCAATGATTATTTGCACGTTCTCAATATGATGAGCATGTAATATTCTTTTTTTTCTTTTGTGTTATGTATACACGTGTGTTTAATGTCACTTCTCCTGGAACAGAAATTGTCGCTAAGTTGATGGTAAATGCTTTTGAATAACCATCATCATCGTCAAGGCAAGTGCATGCACCTGAATATGACGTCATCATCATCATCACAATCTGATATCATCATCATCAGAATCTGCTATGGGTTATTACGTAATGATTCCATCACTGTTTCATCTTCAGTATCTTCCGCGTCATTATCAAAATCATTTTCCCTCTTTTCGGTGACAAAAAAATCATCGAGTATTTCAACACCCATTTTCACCAACTGCAAGAGAATGCATTATGAACACTTTTTGGCATGGTAATTTATGGAATGCGCCAGGTCTTATTTCTTCTCCATCAAGCCCGCATTGAAGTCACCATGTCCAGCTGACATCTTTATATCTATTCAAATATAGATGCAAATTTGCAGAATGCTCTGTGATGGTAATATATTGCATTTTCCGTTATGATTGCATCGAGAATGAACACTTTGCATGATAGCAAACATAATTTCTTGCTTGATGGGAAAGCAACAGCCAAGCTTTTTAGTCACCAAAGGTAAACATTGTAAACAGTTACGTGACGTGACAACGTCCCGATACACTCTTAAAACAAACGAGTCAAATTGACTACATCAGTGGTCAGTAGGATGCAACTTACTTGTCGAGTCATATTTCTGACTATATTCTCGTTACATATGACTGGAAAATAGTGAAATAAGACTAAAATAACAGTTGCACGCAGCTGAGCCCATTGAATTTCTGGTAATTGTAACTGATTTGTTTTACTGGTCTTGAATTAAGTTCATATGAAGTCGAAAAGATGCATGTCTGACGAGTCTTTCGTCTGCACGTATATTATATTCACCTTTCCTCTCAATTTAGTTAATGCTACGACCAGAGTTTACAATCCTTAAAAAATGTGTTACACAGTAAAAATATATTAAAACAACATGTCTACATTCTTGTTTATTATATGAACTTATAATTGTTCTTTAAGAGAGTTCAAACATAATGTTTTAAAACATTCAAGCAACAACTTTTAGGCAACAAAATCAGAAATTCGGCATTGTTGTTTAAATTTTAAACAATATTGTTTAAATTTTAAATAGTTGCTGATTCGTTCATATAGTACACCAGGTTGTATAAATATAATGTTTTTACTATGTATGGGGCAATGGTATTTGCATGTTTCACCACCTTCGCAAAATGTCTTCATACGTCATTTTTTTGGCCTCTAAACATTATTGCACATATTTATTATCACTAGACATTGGTAATGCATTATGCTTCATAAATACGAATGTTACTTGTGTAATCAATGACTTACACAGTAAAACGCTGGTTATTTATTTTTTATATGCAACACTGTTTACTCTATGATCCTTACAGTAGTTGTTTAAATAATCATAAACAACAAAATATGATTACCATATTTAATTCTCAACAAATCAAACATGATTGTTTAAACTGTTAGACGACTACTGTAAGGTTAATAAAGTAAACAGCGTTGTAAAAAAATTCAAACGGCATTTTACTGTGTACACAGCATAAACACTGGTGTTGACTTGACACAGACCCGGTAGCACCATTTGAAACAACACCAGTGAAGTAGAATTATAGTTTAAACGCGCATTATATCGTTAATTGCCTATCTGGTGTTAGCTCAAAGCCAATCTGGCGCTGCCTTTTCAATGCTTTTCTGGGGTTTTCCTATATATATATAAAAATATAGATACCCGGTTGGGGTTGACTTAACACGAGTGTTTGTACAGTGTAGAGGCGACACTAGTACGTCGATTTCACATGGTATTTCACTTGGCATTTGTATTGCATTTTGCTCCACTTTAAGAATCTTAGATCAGTATTCTATATCACATAATGTTTTTAATGACATCTTTATAACTTGCACAGACAGCATCCAATATTGCATCAATGCTGGTATCCGCAGAGTCGAAATCAATATAGGCCCCTCCTATATGTATTTTTAATACAACAAAAAATCTACATCATGACAAAAATCTAGATACAAGTGAATTTCAGTTATGCCTATAATTATGTACCAAAATACTTATTTGCATATTGAATCATGAATGACCCATTCGGCGACGAAGAAGAAGAAAACGAAAAGGGGAAAAACCACAATGGATTTTTCTTTGCATGTATACGCAAAACGTTTTTCCTTGTTATGTGATGTTTATTATCAAATTTAAAGATGCTTTTAAAAACTTTCAGAAGCAACGGTTTTTCAAACTTTCAATGAATTATTGTAGCAATGTTTAATTAAATCATTATTTGTTGAATTAGATTTAAAAGTACATTGATATATCCCAGATCAAATTTTAAAATATACATGTACACACTAAAAACAAAAATCAAGAGTTTAACATCTAAGAAGACGGATACGCCTTTGATACATTTTCCTGACATGAAATTGTATTTAAGCATTCAGCTTTCGGAGTGGTTTTAAAGGAGTTTAGAGTGCAATAATACAGGACACAGTGTATTTCAAATACAGTAACATAAATACAGATCATAAGAGGTATATAAACGTTTCTTGGTACATTTTCATTTAGAGAAGTTGTATTGATTTATTATGTTAGGGATTTTATTTCTCACTGTTTTTTTTTTGGAGAGGGGGGGGGGGGGGTGGGGGAAGGGGGTATACACAATGGGCAATTTTTCATTCGTTTTGTATTTTCATGTTTCGTTGTACAGACTATATCTTGCTATTGTATAATATTTGTTAGAGTAAAGCGGCTATACAAAATAAATACTTAATTGTGGCTTAATTTTAAAGAGTAAATGCATATTTTGTACTAACAACAGGTAGCTAGAAATTAGTCGAAATCTTCACCCTTTTATATCCACACAAAGATGGGAGAGAATATTTGAACCTCTCAGTGATCGCTTATGGAGAGGTTATTCCTGAAAAAAAAATATTGTGAATACTGTGAAATTGATTATCTGTGAAAAAAATAAAAACAAGTTAAATCTATATCTTGAACAATGTCACAATTACACAAACTGAACCGATTCCAAATCGACCGACGATATGTCATTCGGAAAAACATTACAACTTTGATCGGACTGGAGTCGATATCGTTGGTGTGACTGCACACATGACGACTGGTCCACGATCCGATTTTGGAACAAATCTAATTTTCTGAAAATTTGAATGAAAAGTATCGTTTTATTTTAAGTTCAAATTAATTGAAAGAATATTAATATAACAATTTTGGATGATTGAAAGCATTTATTTTGTAGTGAAGGCCAAATTGGTTTCAAATCGTAGCCAATCGTACGATTGCTATGACGTCATTACGACTAGATATTCAATTCGTTTTTATTCTAATAAGAATGGTAACATAGTCACAGACTTGAACATCGGTATTCATATGATGATTTAGAACATTGCGCAGTAAAGATATTTCATGTCTCAATATTAGCATCAAATTCTCCTACGTTTTATTCCAAAATCGAGTCGCAGAGCAATCGTAAGATGTGCGGAGGCCTTTCACCACTGATCTGAATACTTTCCAGATCAGTGCCTTACACCATTAGTTCTCAATCAGTGACTTTAACTATATGGTGTCCGAAAAAAATAGTAAATTCGTTTTCTTTACCAATGATAAAATGTTCCTTTACTTTATCAAATTTAACGACAGAATAATATTGCAAAATAAAATTGAGCTCCCCACTCGACTGCAACTTATTGGCTATTCTGGGGACCGTTTCATGAAAGTTGTCTTTCTCCGACAGTTACCATAGTAACAGTCAGAGGTAAGTGCCTCTCAGCCAATCAAAACCAAGGATTTCACTGAGATTGTCAGAACTCACAACTTTCATGAAACATTCCCTGGCCTAAGGAAATAGTGCTTAAGGGGGGATCCTATCCAAATCTGCACCTGTTTTTTTTTCTTCTTTATTCAATGGCATGAATGAATTACAAATAAATGAAAAAAAATTATCTTCTAATATTTTTGACACCATAATTCTGGATGCATTGATAGTCAACGAAATTGTTATTGCATCCTACCACTCCAAGATTTTTCTTAACCAACCAGGTAGGCTACAACATGTACCTACCAACTGTTTGATTAAAACAAAAATGCATGCAAAATGAATTGGCATTTTTAAACCAACGGTTGGTCGGTTACTATTTTAACCAACTTTGGGGCTGGTTAAAATTTTATGAGAGAGTGTCACTGAAGTGACATTTGTGCTGCAGTCGCAAATCACTAAAACAGTGTGAACAGATACAACGCTGTAATTGGCCAGAAGTTTTGAAGTCTGCACTTGCTTGCATCTAAATGTATTTTACTTGAACGTAAGAATAATTTAAACTTAAAGCACGATACACACACTGGAAAGTCAGAAACCTGCACGAACATCCATTAAAATCGAGAATGAATCCACTCTAAAAACAGATAGTAAAATTTTACCCAATATTGGGTAGAAAGGGAACATACCTGTTTGCTGGGTGATTTTTTCCCCGCAATATTGGGCAAAATGCAAGTATAAAGGGTAAATTTTTATCGCAACTTTGCGTAAAATTTACAAAATATTTCGCATCTTTTTACCCCCAAAACATGCATGTTCCCATTTTACCCAATATTGGGTAATTTTTTTTTAGAGTGTATATTCCATTAGAACTATCCTTTAGAGGGGAAGTCCACCCTGGCCTAAGTTGCTTCAATCAAAGCAAAATATTAAAGAAACATAATCAAGAAAGGTTTCGTAAACATCCTCCAAAGAGTAAAACAAGTTTTGGACTTTGAATGTTGGTACCGCAAAAATCGTAAAATAGCCTTAAAAACGGACATACTGAAGCTGATATTGATTCGCTCTAGCGTTCTGGTCATTCATGCGATTTTACTCCGATGAGTGCATGTTGAAAATCTTCAGTATGTCCGTTTTTTATTAAGGCCATATTTCGACTTCTAATTTTGTAACGTACCTGCGAGTATACCGCAGGAATTTCTATTAAAAATGTATTATTCAAACAGCAAGAACCATTAAAGCTGCAATCTATCGCAATTATGGGCCTTGCATGTGACGTCACAACATGAAACTTTAAAATTTCCCAATCCTGCTTTATTCAAAAGTAACTTAGCACCAGAGGGTAGATCTTTCCTTTAACGAGAAAAGCTGAAAATCACAAAAATCTGATATATTTCAACAAAGTTTTAATAAGAAAACACATCACACTTCACCCTTTTCCATTCCTTATCATTTCTTTTCGGCCCCCTTTTTTTGTCTTGGTCATGTAACTTTGGGGTCTATACACATCAGTGACATTAACTCTCTAAATATGGATAATCTTTATTTTGATAATGTTATATTCAACTTAATCATTGACAAAGTATATATATATATATATATATATTGTATCCCTGAAGAAGACGTATGTTTAACGTCGAAAATTTGGAATTCAAAATAAACTGTTGGAACTTAGTACAATGCATTACCACTTTGCCTCATTAATATATATATATATATATATATATATATATATATATATATATATATATATATATATATATATATATATATATATATATGATACAATTCTTCTCGCCCATCATAATAAAAACTTCATAAATCTAGAAATTACATAATTGTGTAGTTGCCAACATAGTTCTGGACTTATTCCATTTTCAAAAATATGGGCACTTGTTTAAACATTGCACCTGTCTAGTTAGCTGCAAATGGTGAGTCAAATTTTTTTTTTATCCTGTTAATATAGGGCCTATTATTAACTAGATCCAAATCAATTAATACTTAGCTATAGACAAGTAATTCGAAAACTTCCAATGGTGTCATCAATGCAAACGTCGTAAATTTCACTTATTACCTTAATATGACTGAAAAGTGCATTCAATTATATAAAAAAATCTGCAAGTTTTCACCCCTTTTCCTATCAAATTATTCAGTAAAAGATCGAGCATGCTAAACTCTGCATAAAAAATAAGAATCTTCAGCATTATTCCAGCATTATTCTTTGCACGAAATGAAAACATTTTGCATGAAAGATCGGTTTGCATAAATCATTGATCAACAACGCACATCAGAAATTTTGCATCCGCACGAAAAATGAGTTTCTAATATTTTTGTCTTTCATTTTGCATCCACACATCTCCATGGAAACAGATGTGGTTAAGAAGATCGAGACCAACATTATCGATTATTAACTGAGCTGAAATCATTGACGTCATCAACATCGTCATTGTCCGTTTTGGGGCGAAAAGGCCGATTGCATCAATTTCGCCATCTCTCACTCACTCTCACCACCACCACCATCATCATCATCATCATCTTCATCCTCTTCGGGTTTTTTCTGATTCGCCTCGCCCATGGGAGAATGAGGGGATCGATATTCATCACAATCACCGCAAGTTCAAAGTGACTTTTTCTCTCTCTCATTCTCACTGCTGTTCGATCATCTTGTCAGAGTTAGAGAATATAAGTTGACGAATAGAAACTTGATCCTATAACTCGATATTTTTCAAACAGTGGTAAGTTTATTGCAGGGGATATGATTCAGAAACGCATACTTATTCAACTCATCCATTCGCTCGCTTTCAAGTCCCCCGTTTTGCCATTTCATATGTGATCGGCAATTTCAAACCCCCATCTCTACATCCAATATTCCATGATCTGACGTGCTGCGCTATAACTTGACTCATGCGCTCGATCATTTTATCAGTTTTCGATAAACCCATATCGATATTGTATCGACATAAAATATGGATATGGGCTTATTACATGTCGTCATCACATTTCCTTGTAAGAGTTCATTGTATAGCATGACGGGGTCAGTGATCCTGGACAAGTTTCATGCCATTTCAAGAATGTCCAGTCATTAATTAAATGTCGTGATTATGTATTTTATCAGACTTTTGGTGTCAATATCTCTTTCTTTTCTCTCTTTATGATTTCTACTTCCTCGCTGTGGACAGCTTTTGTGAAGAAAATCATGTACAATATGTTGGACGAGTATTAATGTCTGGACTGCGTAGGGAAGAGGAGGGGATGGGGTAAGGTTGGCTGATAAATGATCATGTTTCCTCGAAACATATTCGGCACTGAAGATGAGAGAGAAAACCAGAGGATATATAATCATGCAGAATACGAATATGTCGCCTAGAATCAACAATGATTTGATGATCAGTTTTATATCACATTCAAATTCACTTTATTTTCAACAGAAATAATACCGCTTTGTTGGCGATGTGTTAAACACGACTTTGAAACGGGTGTTGGAAGTTACTGGAGGTTTATACACAAGACTGCCGTATGTTTCTGTCAGAAAGAATACCCAGTAATTGTGAAAGACCAATAAATCACAGTATTGGTACAAATTAAAATTATTTCAGCTTGTTGGACATTGTTAAATCTAATAGGGAAGGGTATTATCTAAAGACATGTTTGTACCCAACCAATTATTAATGTCATGTTCTTATGTGTGTAAAGTAAGAGTTGTATTCTGTTAGTTTCAATGTTATAAAATGTTTTATATATATCATACTGAATTGAAAATGATTTCATTTTCTATTAGCTTGAAACAAAGAACCATTTTCTAGAGCATTTCCTGGGTAAAAATGTATCTTCTATTATGCTTGTGTGCAGAAATGTTTCATTACAAGCTAACATATTAGTGTACTGTGTTATGAGAGTGCAATACCAAATTAGTGATAAATTATTGCTAAAATAAATTACAACAGAGAAAATATCTTCAGTCACAACAGTTTCAGATAGAAGAATAATGCGGTGTTTTTATTATTTCTGCTTTTCCTGTACACTTTGTAGAATTTTGCTTGTTACTTTTTCATTGTTTACATGTACAAATTTGTATAAACTTGTTGCCAATTTGTAACCATGATTTTTTGCTACAGATTAAAAAAAATATGTGGCAAATTCTCTGAGGTGTAGATGATTGCATTCTTGCTTTATATTATATTGTAATACTGTGTATGCACACATAAAAATATCACTATAGAATAAAAAAAAAACCACATGCATAAAAGACTGGATGTAACATCAATCAATAAATTAAACAATTATCAATCTACATAACAATTAGACACATAATCATAGGCATAGAAAATGTTCAAGGTTTTTCTTGCCTGGCATTGTGTGATTTCAAATTAAGTGTCGACCCTTTGGTGTTGGTATCAGGCCAGTTTAACTTTTACATCAACACAGCAACAAACTTATAATAAAGTTGGTCCAGGAACAAATTTCACTAGGTGTAGAGCTATCAATGTGTTTTAGCTCATTTTTCTAATCATATATTAGGTGTTTGGACTATTGACGGCAATCATAATTGTGCTTTCAAGGCCAACAAGAACATTGATATGTGTTGGAGCTATGAAGGTATCACAATTGTGCTTCTAACATCAACACCAACATTGAACTTGATTAGGTGTTGTAGCTGGGGAAGCTAATCATAATAGTGCTTCCAACATCAAAATTAACACTGTACATTAAATGGTGTTGGAGCTAGGAAGGCAATCTAAACTTTGCTTCCAATGCCAACACCAACACCGAACATGAAATAATCCATTGTGTAAGTATAACCTATGCATAAGCAATCTACATGTTACATCCAGACAAATATGTTGTCAATGGCCAGAGTACTATTTTTTTTCAATTGGGGATAGCTAAGCTTGGTATTAAAAATCAAAACCTGGGCCTCTCACCACAAAATTTGAAAAAATCGCAAAAATAAATCCGAAGTTCTGATTGGTTTAGTGTTTGGAACATGAATGGTTTAGGGGCTGGAACATACAGCGTATGCACCAATGATCTTGACTGGTGATTCTAAGCTCTGTGATTGACAGCTACTTTTGTGTGGATGGGTCCTTAAAAAAAATGACTTCACTAGTGCACACCATGTACAATATATGTTGATTTAATTTTTTTTCAAATCATATATACAATCACACACACATGGAAACATTCCTTTCACAAATATGGGAATGTTTGAAAGTACACAAATATAAGTTTTAAAAAATGCAACTAATTCACAAGTATATAATGCCGATTATTATATATCTATATATACAAATATATCAATATATACATGATTTTCAAGGTGATTGCATACAAGGCTTATCTCACATAAAATGAAACAATTCGTAATGTCTGTGCAAGAACACCCTTAACACCACACTTTCGCTCAATGAATGCATGCCCTTAGCAGCATGCACAAGTGAATTGTGTAAGGGCATTTCTGCGTCGATGTGGTGCGTGAAAATGTTTTGCTAAGGGCGTTCTTGCACCGACCCAAGGAAATGCGAAAGACAAAGTTCATCAAGCTTAACTTAATTCGAGGAATAAACATATCAATCAAGGAAATTTTTAAATACACACCAAATTCATACATATATATATATATATATATATATATTCATACATATTTGTATACATATATTTTTTTCTTCAAGTCATCGGTCAACTGCATGATTGACAAGTATTCATAATGAATCATTTTTTTTCATGTGTACAAAGTATAAGCATAAAGAAGGCATGCAAACTAAATGAGTGTCAAATTAGTTGTAGCTATATGAGCTTAAAAAAAAAGCACAAAAGTTCAATATTACAGAAAATTTAAGAGGATAATTGATTATAATCACAATTTTTTAGTCAGTGAGGGCAGCTTCCTTTTGCTTTTCATTAATGCCAATGGTTCTATCAATACAAATATTATACAGAAATGCCCATGGAATTCATAACCTGTAAACATATTCAGTCTCAAACATTTGGCTGATTTTGAAGTGATATTGGTCATTCGTTGAAAAACATGTATAAGCACTTCTCATTCAAAATACAGCCTCAGTCAACATGGTCAGGTCTTGGTAGGATAAATACTAACCTCCATAACCAATTTGAATTCATGCCAAACTTTGAATTGAAACTGAATTTGTTCAGGTGGGTGTTTCATAAAGCTGTTCGTAAGTTAAGAGCGACTTTAAGAACGACTGGTGATCCTTTCTTATGCGCTAAATAATCACCAACGTATAATGGTGAACATCATTTACCACAAGAAAGGATCACCAGTCGTTCTTAAAGTCGCTCTTAACTTACGAACAACTTTATGAAACGGGCCCCAGGGATGGAATACATTTTACTTTACAATTTAAAAATTTAGACGTATCAAAAGACCAGGGGCCCATTTCATAGAGAGTTGCAAACTGTTGTAACTTTGCCATTATGGCAAATACCATGGCAACAGGGCTCAGCAGCCGATCAAACTCAAGGTTGCCATCATGGTAGGTGCCATAATGGCAAAGTTACAACAGTTGCAACTCTTTATAAAACGGGCCCCAAGTGCCTAAGGATTTCATCATACTGGCTTTTTTTTCATGCTTGCAAGACACTTTCTCGAAATAACAAAATAGCCATAGAACTCTCGACTCACAGAAGGTATTAAAAAACTACATCTCTAAAACACAAATGTCAGTCAATCATTGCTTTCACAAGTGCCAATATGAAAGCCAATCCTCCTGTGTACATGACATTTCAATAAAAAAATGCTTTAAAAGTAATCCTTATATCTTTGGTTTGAAAGTTGCTTTTTAGCTGGTTGACACTGATCTTATATTGAGGTGTATATCATTCCATGGTGATTACATGATACTGCAAACAGATGAGTTGGTCTCTCCTTCTGTATGTGACAGGGGTTTAACAGGTGAAAGTAAAGAATTTTGCAAAGAAAGAGACGAGGGTAAAAGAAAGAAAGAAAGAAAGACAGAGAAAGAAAGATAGACAATGAGAGATAGGGATGGGGAAAGAGAGAAAATATAAGAGAATGAAAGTGTGGGAAGATGGGTGTGGAAAGATGAGAGAAAGTCAAAATTAATACATGTATCATTACTTTTACTAATCAAAGTCAATTGATTTCATGTTGTTTATGAACAAGATAAAGTTCTCAACAAATTCCATTGAAAAAAGAACATTACTGAAAAAGTAAAAAAACAAAGAAATAGGTAATAAATACTATAAGAAACCATAAAATCCATAGGATATTATACAAAATCTTTCCGAACCACATCTGATCAGAATCTTACAAAAAGTCTGCAGCATGTTTAATATTAGATTTTTTTCAAAGAATTATTACTTTTCAATTACTGTACAGGTATGTAATTTATGCCGTGGATAATGTGCATGCCGATTCTCATCATTTTGCCTGTTTAAACTTTAATGGCTAAGATGTGAGGCGACCCCCCCCCCTTCCATACTCCCCAGTCTTGCTAGATGTCAAAATAACCCAGTATTTTTAGAAAACAAAATTTGTAAAAATAATTTAAAGTGTGTATTCTAAATGAAAGGATTATTGTATACGCAAGTATGAGGTTCGTATATCTGTTCACAAATATCAATCTGGAAGGCCACACCGAAGAATACTTCAACTACATCACAAATAATATTTGTAAAACACAAATAATTTTTCCAAAAGTATCAATAATAATAATAATCTTATATACCGCAAATTCGCAAATTGCCTCTAAGCGGTTAAGAGAAAGGAAATATGAAGTATAAAGGAAATAGAAATACTTTGCAAAACAAAATGTATCAAAACTAATATTACAATTTACAACTAGTTCTCATCTGATCATGAATAAAGAAATACCATCAAATTGGCCAATAAACATATGATATGATCTATTTAAGATGTAAAAAGATGAGTTTTAAGCATAACTTTAAATTCAAACACAGTTAGCATTGCGAATTTGCAGGGGGAGATTGTTCCAAAGAAATGAAGCTGCATAAGAGAAAGAACGCTGACCGTATTGTTTGTAAGAAGTATGAGATCGAGAAAGAAGAGATTGCAAGAAAGAAAAGTGATTGTACTTACTTGGCGCTGGATGGCCAGCATTATTGCTTGATCCACCACCCTGGTCTTTAGGTATCCTTGCAATGACCTTGTCGGCTATCTGATTATTAGATGCTATCATTAACTGTTTGATCAGCTCAACCTGGATGCGCTCCTTGCCGTGACGCTCGGCGACCTCCAACATCTTCTTCATCTGATTCTGTTAAACATAAATAGATGCCAGTTGTGGTAACAATCTCAAAATGAGTTCGAACAGAATCCATCAAATTTCACAATTTCACAAAGCTAGGCTTATGTTAATGTAACAGATCTAGATCTACGGTGATATACTACAATACTACGAACAGAAGCACCCCAAACATTGGAATGTAAGTCTATATCTAACAGGAAAGGGAGAAATTCTTTGTATACATGAAGCACAATATTCAGAGGGGAAAGGGGCAAAAGGGGACAACTGCCCCCATTATTTTTTTAAAGTGATATTACAATAAAGAAATGTGAAGAAACAAGGGGAAGGGGAGAAGAAAAAAAGAGTAGAGGAGTATTCACAATTAATTCACCAATGGGTTACCTAGCCCCATCCCAAAATCTAATATACCCTGGCCCCTACCGCGATCTAGGTCACATAATACCAAGGCACCTTGACAAATGTCTGCGGTATGTTTTTCAGCAGGAATCCCTCTATAAGGATGCTAGGAGTCCTCCGATTGCAGCTTTCCTGCAGTCCCCTTGTTTTGTCTGACGCGACTGTGATGATTTTTAATGAAAAACTGCTTGCAGGATTCCTGTTGGGACGGTGTGACTCTGACTCTTGACAGGGTGCCTTACTTGAGTGGGTCCCACAAGAAAGGAAACAGGGATTTCTGGTTATTGTTTTCCAGCTAAGGCAATCAATATCATGGTAATTTATTTACATTATCATAAAAATCAGCTTTTCTTCTTTATTTTGATACCTAATCTGAAATGAATAGTTAACAAATAGATGAGCAACAAGAGTTTGAAGTTTCAATGTCAAAATTCAGTGGTGCTGAAAAATTGGTAGGGGTTCATTAATAATGCGACTATCTTGCGAAAGAAAAGGACGGCTCCTGGGCATATCTGTTGTATTCTTTATGTTTCTTCCGTTAATCTCTAAATGATATGATTTGTGTGCAAATTCCTTCTCACACATCTCAGTATATACTGTTTTCCCTCTACAAAATGATAACAATTCACGGGGTATTTGGTCTTGAATTAAAGAAGACATTTCATTCTTACTATAAATGTAAAATATATGATTGAAAAATATTTACTGACTGTGATACATGTATTTATTTTTAAAGATGTGTCTGGTTTTTTTTTTATGGGACTCATTGTACAATGAATATCTTCTTTTGATATTAGAAAATAGAAGATAGATAATACAACCTTACCATTTTCATGTCCATGCGTTCTTGCTTCTTCTTGTAGATGGCCATTTGGAAATGATGCGCTACCTTGTTGGTATCAAGAGCCTGAAATTAAAAGAGGAGGCAGAAATGACTTATCAAAATTGTTCAAATTCAGCTGAACATGTACGGGATACTTACAAAACAAAATTCAATAGAGAAAGGTCAATCTCTTTTGAAATTTGGTATAACCCTCCCTTCATATTTTGTGAAAGTTGTGTGAACTTGGTTGAAAGGTTTCAAGAGCAAAATCTGAATCTGAATCTTCTGACGAACATATTTGATGATTCTTTTTCCACCACAAAAACAGTCAAGACACAACATCACAAGATACATGGACACAGAGGTATGCTGAAATGCATATTAGCAACTAATGACTTTTAATGCTTGGCTAGGTTTGCACATAAGTGCAATTACTTTCTAATTTTAAAATGACATTTATAAAATTTCCTGTGTTATGCTTCTGTATTTTTTAATTTGTTCAAAACAACTGCAACTGGATGCAGGATGGACTCTCCTGTTTTGCCACTTTAAAACATTTGCAAATTGAAATGCACAGCAACCTTGTGGTCAGTGATGATTTTTAAATTGTGCAAAATAGCAAGTTAGTAAAAACACATTTTATTGCATAAAGAAACCATCTTAAGCTGTTATAAGGGCTTTAAGCAAACTGTGCAGCACCACATTTAAACAATTTTAAAATTCAGACCCTTCTTAAGGCATTTATCAATAATTTCCCTAAGCAAAGACTGGTGAGAAAAAACATGGCACTAATGGTTAAAAATAATGAAAATAAGGTTGCAATCTTTGAAATATTCTTTCATACCGTTAATTCTTCATGATTTACGTCAGATAGCTTTACATACCAAAGAGTTAACTTTGTTTTCCTTATATGAAGTGAGCTTTCAAAACTGCTGCAAGTAGAATTGGGGGACCTTGAAGATTTTAGTTCACTTAATTTGCCTGCCCTATTTTGGGGGATTTGCAATGCTCAGGGGAATCATGACTTTGTTTCTATAAATATCTTCCTTATTTTAAAGATTTATTTTTCCTTTTTTCTTTATCTTGCCAAAAATAAAGATGATGATGATTATGACGATGATGATGGTGATAATGATGAAGATCATAATGATGATAATGGTGGTGGTGATGACGAAGATGATGGTAATGGTGATGATCATGATTGTAATGTTGATGATGATAATGACCAATGATGATAATGATATTAATAATAAAAAGAAAATTAATGAATATTTAATAGAAATAATAATAACAATAATAAAAGAGTTCAATGTTGCAGAAGTGATATACACATCTAATAAAAACATGTCCAAATGTCATGAAAAGAAATTTGAACACAAAAAATCAAGCATTTGTGAACACATATAGAGAAGAAAATAGTCGTGAGTGAATCGCTCAACGCTGGTAGCAGGCAGTTCCATGAAAAATTATAAAATAAATTTATATTTGAACATGACAAGAAAATCTGATCATGCCATTTTGAGATAAAACAACTCCATGTACATGTATAGAAAATACAAGCAAATAAGGAGATTAGTTGCCCATGCAATGCAACGGCAGAGGTTTGTCCTATATATCCAATTAGGCTTATACCATTCACAATATCCAACCCACACAATAACATATTAAGGCACCACGCACACTATGCAATTTGTTGTGATCCGAATTTGACATGATCATTCCAACCGATAAAATCTTAGCTTTCAGAATAGTGGTAGGAATACTGAAATCGCAATTCAGTCCAGTTCGAGTCTCCCTGTAGGAATGAAAACAAATTCAATTTCAAATCGTAATGACGTCATCATCGGCTGTCACTTGAAGCCGATTTGGACTTTACTCCGACCACAGAGCTTGCCACACAGCAAAATTATGATTTTATAATTTCAAACATTATGCTGAACTTCAAATGAAATAATTTAACTGCTTGGAACTTTCACATTTGATTTTTTGTGAAACTTATTTTAAAAATTGTGTCGCATCGGATTGCATAGTGTGCGCTGGGCTATAGAATCATAGTGAAAGTGCTGCTGTGGTAGGATGTTTTAATATCAAACTTACGCTTCCTCCTTCTCCAGACTGAAGCACCATAAAAAATATAATAAAGTGGCCACAAAATTAATCAGCGCTAACTTCTCATACATGTACTTATACTAGTTAAGGCATGCTCTAAAACCTCACAACTGTAACAATTACACACACAGAGACGTTTATGGTATGGGTAGTTTAAAATGAAAGGTGTTATAGTGGATGGGTTGTATGAATTGTTTTACTTAAAAACTTTAAAAAAGTATCCAATATTTAATAATTAATAACACATAACACATATTCCTTTCAAAAGTGAGACAATTCTGGTTGTCACTACAGACATATTTTCACTATAGATAAGTGGCCACTAAGACAGGTTTGACTATATTACATCTCCCTTTTTTTAAAATAACGATGCCAGAAAAAAAAGGAGAGAATTTCTAAAAAATTTGATAGATTTACCGTCTCCATGTTGGCGACAGAAGCCGAGCTGGATCCCTTGGCAAGCGTCTCCGACATCATGATCTGGGCCGTGTTGAGGTTCTTGGCCCTGGTTGATGTCTTCGGCTCCTGTCGACCCCATATCGCCATCGTCAACATCCCATTCTGAAGGTAGTCCACGAGCTGGGACGTGGCTACCTGGAAGTTGTAGAACTTGCGGAAGGCAAAGTCCGATGATCCGGTGCTGTCTTTGCAGGCCGTCTTGTTCTCCTCACTCTCCAGATACATCTTGTAGGCGCAATATATGTCCTGTAGGTATAGAAAAATAATGTATTCATTAATCAATCAATAGTTTACTTCTCTTCTAAATACATGAAGTAGGGAAATAGATGGTGGTAGCATGGGTGTGAGTGGTCACAAATAAAAAGATCTGAAAAAAGCTGAAGAGTGTTGAAAAAGTCTGAAATAGAAAGAGCTCCCATACTATTTGTACAGAGGAAGGCCAAAAATAAGCTGAAATTAAGCTGAAAATCAAAACAAAAAAATCTGAAATCAGATAAAAATCTGAACTCTCACACCCCTGGGTGGTAGGAAACAGAATTGAATAGCTAAAGTTGTACCAACTGGTCCTTGAAACAGTTCATGTGATTAACTTCATTCAAGAAGTAAAATTTAACTTAACATTAGGTTATTACTAGGGCCGAGTCAGAAAGAGTTTTTCTAAAACCAAATGGTTAGTTAACAAACTAGATGTAGATGAACAAGGATTAGACCATGTGGGATGAGAAGAAAAGGAAAGCAGACAAAGTGAAAGTAGACCATTATCAAAATTACCAATGGCGTTTATACCTTAAATCTGTTTGGAACACCGGTCACCGTCTTAATCTTGATGACAAAGTTTACACATCGACCAATCAGATCCTTGGGGTCATCAACAAAGACGTCATCAGCCTCGGTGAGTTCTTTACCCTTTACGTCACATGGTACGATCTCTACATCCAGCAAACCTTGCTGCTTGCCACGGTAATCACTGATTTCAAGAGATTCTTTTGTCTCGATCTGAAATAAAAATAATTCACGTTGGACTAGACACATTACTGTATTCCATTAAAAGAGAATTTTGAATATCTATGCACTATATATTCTATCCATGTGCTGAAGCACAAGATATGGCCATTCAAATAGGGGTGTTGCAAGAAAATATTTGCGAACAATTGCAAATATTCTGTTGCAATTTTACAACAGATAGATCAATGTTAGCTGTAGCAAATTAGCCTATATGAATGAAAATTTAATCTTATAATTTTGACACATTTTAAGAGTAGTATCATCTTTCACTCATTTTCCTTTCCTTTTCCTTTTTTTTTGCATCCTATGCTTTTTTTCTGTACATATAGAGGGTAAATTATATACATGTAGTTAATTTGACCTAAGTAAAATTTTTTGGGACCAAAAAAACCTGTTCAACTTAGGAGAAAGTTGGTTTAGAAGAGGTTTAAAGCACATGTTTTGCTAAATCTGGTCTAGAAAATTACTTTGACTTGAGCAAATATTTGACTTTTCGTAGGTTGGTTTGTGCAAGTTTACCTGTACATGAATAATGTAATGTAGACACGTACCACAAGCTTATTTGAAAAAAAAGGAGATTACTTTAATCTTCTTAATCATAATCTTACTCACCATGTATGCTATACTTTGAAGATAAACATTGACCACCCCAATCTGGACATTGGTGTTCAATGGTTCTGTGAATGGATCCTTCTCCTGTGCAACACACACAAAAAAGAAAAAGAAAATGAACACCTTATCCACAAAACATCAATTATTTCATATAGCATGAAAATGAACCCCAATCAACCTTGGACCTTGATACCCTACAAACTAAGATCATCATGATTACTTCTTCATGTATACATGGATAAAGTTTGAAGTTAATCCGTCAAAATCTTGTTAGCAAAGTAGCCAACCTGAAGAAGAAAATTTCAGTATTTTGAAAGCTAAAAATCAGTATTTTGGAGAGGAGATCAGTTGTTTTCAAAGAAATCCCATAGGACAACACATAAAACCGCAACTTTAGAAATTCAATATTTTGCATAAGATCATCAGTATCTTTATTTTTCACTACTACATGTAAATACTGAAAATCAGTACTAGTTGGCAAATCGGTGTTAGCTATCAAGGGAATGAAAACTGGACGGACCGAAGCCCACAATGCCACGATTGATGAATGAGGGGGTCAAGGGTCAACTTACATCGGGAAGTTGCCAGTCAGATCCCTCAGCAAAGTTCTGATACATCTCCTGCATGAGGTACTTGCGTCTGACGAACTTGTCTCTGGACCAGACGTACTCCAGCTCATTCTGCAGGTTACGGAGCTTCACACAGACCTAGCAGAAAACGATATAGGGTGATTTATTACATATGTACAGCAAGCAAAAACATTTTTTTTTCGTTTTTGAGTGCTACTTTGCACAACTGCCTAAATCTGCAACATCAGACAAGCTTTAGCATTACAATGAATGGGGATTTCCACAGCTCCATTTTGGGGTTGAAATCGAGAAAAGCCCCCATGAAATTTTTTCTCTGATGTACAGAATCTAACAGGAGTGAGTACATCCCTCATAGGTATGTTGATTAATAAGCATAACTTAAAGGGAGGTCAGTTAGTTTTACTTACTGGACATGACAAGAAGCCTCATACGCACTGTACAAAATTAAACCTAAAAAAGTCTGAAATAGGAAGGTTATGAGATGGCGTGTATATGCTGATTGTATCATTAAGATAGTCAATTAGATGGCAGGAACACGATCTCCAGAAATCTGCAACATTGGACGAGCGTTGACATTGCGGTGAATGGGGATTTTCCGGGGCTGGGAGTCATTTACCAGGGCTCTTTTGATCATTTTGGGGGCAAAATTGCCACGAGCCCCAGTCTATTTTTTCCCTCATAGACACATAAATAGATTTTAAACTGAATGTGTTGTAATAGAGGTAACCAGTGGAGCTCTTGTAGTAGGGGTGGGGTACGAGTTTGGGATCCAAAGCCCAAAATTCACTGTCACATTGGGTATTTACCTCGGTGCGGCCATGAGATAATCCTCTAGCCTTAGGTGACATGACAACAATTTCAAACTTGACCTTCCTATCGAGTTCTTCACTGATTGCATTAGCCTCCTCAACCATGGGAATCATCTCTACAAGTTCCTCTTGAAGAAGTAAATCCTCTGGAAAGAAATAGAAAGGAAATTTATTGTAAGCAATGTATTTTCGAAATTATTTATTTGTAAAATGTTTGAAAACAAATATCACATAAGCTCAATCAAGAGAGCTTAGAAATTTTTGTTATCATCACCCTCATCATCATCATCATCATCATCATCATCACGACCACCACCACCATCATCATCGTCATCATGATCATCACCATCATCATTCTCATCATCACCATCTTCACCATCATCATCATGATCATCATGATCATCATCATATCATGATTCAAACTCATCAGCGATTAGTGAAGTAATACAAATGGTAATTCCTTACATCATGATGAACATATTTATAAATTGAGAAAATAGACATGCATGCAAGCAAACTTGCAGAATTTAAACTTCAATAAGTCAAATATTTGCCTCAATCAAAGATATTTTTGAAAGCAGATTATAAAATAAGCTGGTTATATAACTCCTTTCCATTGAATTTCTCCCAAGTTCAACAAATTTCAGTGGTCCAAATAGATTTTACTTGTGCAAAGTTACCTTTATCTCCCAATTTTTAATATTCATTTATTGATGTATTAATTTATTTTTCATTTATTTATTTTATTATTATTATTGTTTTTTTTTTGTTTTTTTTTTTTGGGGGGGGCATGTCAAATGTAGTCATAATTCATTACAACATGATGAATATACTGTATATTAAATCAATAATTTGAGAGGATATTCATACATACCCCCAGTAAGGACATGTCAAATATAATTATAATTCATTAAATCATAACAAATATAATAAATTAATAAACTTAGAAGACAGGCATGCATACCTCCTGATTTCTTTGAGGACATGTCAAAGCCATTCTTCTCTGCGATCTCTTGCTGAGCCTGTTCATACGTCACCACCGTGTATGTTTTAGGGCTAGCCTTCTGCAATGCAGGATGTTGGAATACATACAGATGATTGGATCCAAACATCACTCTGAATATATAAAGAAAAAAGGACAAAAAAATGAATGTATTTTGAAGATGATATATTAATTTGATACAAACATATGAAATGAGAATTTCACTTCCAGCAACTTTTTTTCTTCTTCAAATGCTACCACACAGTTACAAAATTACAAACCATTGTGCTTTCAGTGATTATTTACGTGGCGGTTATAGGCTCTGACCCAGCTATATCGGTTGACTGCCATATCCAATTTTGAAATAAATTCCATGAAAATATCCAAATGGGAATTCATAACATATGCCACTCAGGTAGTCTAGAAGAAAATATTTTTCATTTGTAGCAATTAATAAGGCATTCTTGAATTGACTTAAAATATCATGACTTCCAATAGGATCAGCAAAAGAAGTTGTAAAACAACAGCTATTAAAGCGTAAGAGTAACAAGTTTATACTTAAAAGTGAGTCTCTTTGATTCGATTCAGCAAAGATGAAATATATGATCTACATATTCAGTATAGCTTTAACATTGATTGAATATCCAATACCAGCTCAAAAATAAATGAACACCTTACCTATCATTATGATCAAGTTCCATCTTGGACGTAATGGGGTCACCATTCACAAGAAGTTTCGCCATCGGACTGACCTTCTCGATGAAGACTTTACCTCCTTCATTTGTGATGACAGCGTGCTCCTTTTGAATACTGTGATAAAGAGAAATTGAAGACAAATTAAAGCGAGTGAACCAACCAACACCACATGGTCTCTAATTGACTGCGTTTTGTATAAAGCAAATCTTGAAAAATACCTATTTAAATAGTCATTGGTAATACAGAGAATAAAATTAGGCTAAGAATTTATTTGTATAGGGAAACTAAAATGTGTTGAGGGGGGAAGTAACCGTTTTGCTACATGGTAACATAATTATTATGGAAGTATGAATGTATTGAGTAGTGAAATAGTATGGCATCATTCAAATGGGTCTACAATATAAGACTACACAGTTCAGAATGTTGCATTAGGGGTTAGAATTCTAGCCAGATTTGAGTAGTTGAGGATGTGGGGTGGTGCAATACTACGCTGCTGCTTTAAATTTAGGATCCATAGATGCAAACAGGGTGAAATCCACTTACCTCAGTCCATTGAGTACAACTTGAGGTTTATTTTCTGCCTTATCACTGCCAATGTTGTAACTGCCAGGAGCGAGGATGTGCACGATCATGCCAGAGAGGGCGGGGTCCACGTTAAGATTGAAAAGATGAGGGGTGTTCTTACGTGCTTCTTTCTTGGCTCGCTCGGAATCATCACCTACATTTGCAGCCTAAAAATCCAAAATAGATTTCATATTCTGATCATACTCATTACTTCATGGAATATACTCCACCTTCTTGAATAACCACCTGTATATTAGAAGGACCACCTGTCCATAAAGACAAAAGGTGGTTTCCCTTGAAAGTAATTTCTCTTTTATGGGCCATTTTTTGTGATTCTCTTTATCAATTAAACTAAATTTATTTACATTCTCAATAAAAACAGGAATAAACATATTAACATTATTTGCAATGGTAGGAATTACGTGTATAATTAAAAAGATAAAATTGTACTGCAAGTATCGAAACCATTATAGTGCCTTCCCCCCCCCCCACAAAAATATAATAAAATGGGCAAATCATGACATATTCTAAATTGGCAACACCACATCATACATGAAATATGATTAGAAAAGGAAAACAATGCATTGAAGAAATTGATACGATTTCCAAAGCATGACGTAGAGCCGTTGCTAAAATAAAAGCCCTTTAAATTGGGCAAATTATTACAAACTCTAATTTGGCAACACAAGATCATACATAAAATATGATTTAAAATAAAAATATGCATTGAATTTTTTATTTCCAAAGCAGGATGTAGTGCCATTGCTGAAATAAAAGCCGTTTAAATAGGGCAAATTATTACATATTCTAAATTGGCAACACCTTGACAGAAGAAAAAACTTCTTTTTTACACACCTGTGCTAGTCTTAGTTTCTCTTCCCATGTCTTCTTCATCTCTTCCATCTCCTTCTCATTATCGGAGAGTCGAGCGGCCATCTCCTCCTCCATTTCTTTCTTCAAACGCTCCTTTTCTGTGAGAGAAATTTACAAAATTATTGTCATTTATTATCATCACGACCAGTGAACAAAATCACAAATTTCCTCAGCGCTATAGAAATCCAGGTGAATGTTTCATAAAGCTGCTTGTGAGTTAAGGGGGACTTTACCAGTGACTGGTGATCCTTTTCTTGTAATAGGTGATAAACACTATTTATTTTCTTGATGTTGATTAAGCTCTTAACAAAGGATCACCAGTCGTTTGTAAAGTTGCTCATAACTTCTGAACAGCTTTAAGAAACTCTTAGCAGTTATTAGTATTATTATCTTCATCCTGATCATCATGTAAGGGAAAGTTCATATTGATGTAAAATTTGTTTTAATTAAAGTTTAAAAACAAAGTTAAACACATCACTGAAGGTTCGGTGAAAATATGTCAAAAAATAAGAGTTATTTATTTTAAAAACTTTTATTTATGCCATAATATGCGAGCAGCTCTCCCATATGTCAACTTCCCTTACAAGCCATTTTCTCTAAAAAATTGAAGGCATTCCCTGTACATTTAAAATATCATCAGATATGTTATTTCCTACCTGCTTATATAAGAAAAATATTCTGTTACAATCATGAATAATTAAAAATGTGAATAAAAAAAAGAAAAGAAATGTAACATGACATATGGGGCAGCTGCTCGCAAATGATGTCATAAACTTTAAATTTCTGGGTGGTGTTTCACAAATAGTTCAGTGTGACTTGGAGTCATGCTTAAACGCCTACACGTAAGTTATTTAACACGTAATCTTATTGATGGATAAGCAGTAGAGCGCGTTCCGTGCACATGATCTGACCAATGATGTGATGCGTTATACATGTGTACCACAAGCAATTGAAATTCAACTGCAATTCGAATGGGGTGTTGCAAGAAATTTGCGATCGATTGCAAGTCTATTTTAGGTTCCAAAATCGATTGAAAGCCGTGCATTTCATTGCATATTTGCAATTGATTGGTGGTCAGTTTCTTGCATCAACAAGTATAAATTGATTCGCTTTAGTTAAAATTGATCCATCACTCGTAAATCTGCATATAAAATTTGCAATTGATCGCAAATATTTTCTTGCAACCCCCCCTTAGTCACTTAAATATTCTTGAAATACCACCCTCCCCCCTGGAGTTGAGATTTGAAGATTATGAAGATAGATATTATCAATCTTAATCTTTTAAATCAAATATCTCTCTCTTTTGATTCTAGGATGGATAGCATGAGCCTAATGAACAGCATGAATTAAATATGAAAGTCATTTTTCCATAAACAGCTCCTCCCCTAAAAAGAACCAACAAACAAACAAACAAACACACATTCAAACCCGGGAAATGGTCATCTTAATATCATACTTCAAAATAATGTGTGAATTGACACAGCAATAAACAAACACTCCAAAATCCATATTTTGTCATGAAGATTCCAAAATCTTTGAAGGATTAGGAATGAGGGGAATGAAGAAACTCAAAAGAGCATCTTTAAAGACAAATACTCCGTTAAAACAAGGCAAGGGGGTAAAACTAGAGAACTAACAAAGAAAAGATATTAATGACTATTGCCATCACAATATGGACAATGTAAAAAACAGAAGTCTCCCTATATAGCAAACATCATTTTATAAGCCAATTAATATCATAGAGTGGCTCTGTCGATTTTTTTATATAAAAACCTAAAATATACCCCAAGTTAAAAGGGTTAAAAAAAAAACTCTTTCCACATACTGTATTCATTCTTATTTTAATGAGCATCAATGATAACATAACCCCTGGAGATCAACAATAAAACAAATGACAGTACGTACGAATAATGCATTAAAAGATATAAGAGTTATAATAAAACACCGAGATTGAGGTGGAATGGAAATGAAAGGGGGAAAGGGGATTGAAGGCAGCACAAATGTGAAAGGCTAAAGACCAAGAATTGAGAAAGTGTTGCAAACAACATTTCTTTCATTTGTTAGTGTAGCATTGTCCTTGACATATTCATACAATAAAAATTATATGAATTACCTGCTTCTATTTCTGTGAAATAAGGTACATTCATGCAGAAATGGGAATTAGAATAAAAAGAAACATTAAAAATCATGATACTGATATAAAAACAGTTTGATGTAATAAAGAGAAAATAATTTCATGAGAATAGAAATGAATATTGTGTCTGAAAGAATGAATATATAAGTTAATTTGACCTTTTTTTCTTTTGTTGTGGTGTTATTTCATTTACATCCCAAAAGGCAGAATTTATCATTTGAAGCAAAGAAAAAGAAAAAAAAATCAACAAGTATTATCCTAAATATGCAAATACATGTAAATAAGGAGAAAAATTGTTGCACTGTCAATCCTCATTGAACAAGTTTTAAAACAAATTATTAGATTATTATTGCTATGACAGGCAGCCATCTAAAGTCCTTGTTAAGCAGATCTTTTGAATAGTTCATCCTATAAACAGTTTTACATAATTTCTACTCTATTGTATACTATTAATGTAAGTGTCACAAAGAAAAATATCTCAACTTTGTTGAATAAAGCTACACGGAGATGAAAAATAGAGTACTCAAATACATTCTAATGATACAACAAAAAGGGGGAAAAATCATACACACGTACCAACTATCTACTTTTTTTTACTAATTTACGGAAATTGTGTATGATACCTTCTTCTGTCATTCCAGCGGTTTCTTGATCACTAGGGGCGACGGCCACTATGCCTCCTTTCTTCATTGCTTCTAACAGCCGAGCATTCTCCTCTTTCAATTCCCTGATCAGCTTTTCTGTTGGATCTTCATTCACTATAGCAACGGTCTTGATTTGCTTGGCACGGTCAGCTGATGGTCAAAGGTCATGGAGCAAAAGATTACAACTTGGTTTTATTATGCAATCAGTGTCCGTACAGTACAAAGAAAAGTGACATTCAAACTAGGGCTGAGTCAAACAGAAAATTTACTAAGGCACAGATTATCAAAACAAATCCCTTTATTTGCTTTGATTCAGAATATCGGGGGTGTCGTGGTCTAGTGGTCATGTCCCTCATCTTCCAATCCGAGGGACATGGGTTTGATTCCTAGCCATGGCATGTTTTTTCCTTCAGCAAGAAATTTACCCACATTGTGCTGCACTCAACCCAGGTGTGGTGAATGGGTAACCGGTAGGAAAAAAAATCCTCATAATCCTCGAGTGTCTAGGTAGCCGAGCTACAGCTGGGAGAACAGTTTTCGGAACTTAACTGGCTACCCTGGGTAAATATACTGTTATTTTATATTATTACTATTATTATCTACAAGAAATCCAGAAATGAGCGTAAATTCATAAATTATCATCAGGAGGCAAAATGACCTGTGACATGGAGTTGAAAAGCAGCCTACTCACCATATCTCAATGTGGAGAGTGTTTCATCATAGTTGATATCTGCAGGACTGAGGGCAGCAACCATAATTGTCTTGCTGTTACCGCCGAGGGCATTCTTCAGCAGCTTCGTCAGTGCGGAATCACGGAATGGAACTACATATTGAAACAAGGATACAAGAAATAGATGAACTGCAAGAACCAAACACAAGAAGACATTATAATGTGGCCCATTTTCCGTCTTGATTAGTTCAATTTTGGATTTTGTTTGAGAAAAGTAATGGGAAGTCAAGCAGGAAAAAAAAATTACATTGGAGCTCGAGACAATTTCGCCACTGATATGCTCAAACGAGCCAACGTTACAGACGCATATCTAGGATATGCGTCTGTAACGTTGGCGAAGAACAATAAGAAACAAGATGGCGGCGCAAAAATCGTGCTAGTTTCCCCTGTCTTTTCATATTTTTCTCGTTTTTTTAATGAATTCTTGTTTAAATCAATATCGTAGAAATGTCGGAAATGAAGTTGTATTTCATTTATATGATTTAGGGCTAGATCTTTTAGAAGGAAAGTAGAAATTTCGGGGGCATAAGTTTCATTTTTCTTGCGGTACACGCACACGAATGGGACGCAATCCCTGGCTCTGTGGAGAATAAGCATACGTTAGTAAATGATTTTTACTCTCTAGGAGCCTCCTGGCTACTCGCGAGGGAGTGCAGCGTCCTGGTGGGCGTTTCATAAAGCTGTTCGTAAGTTAAAAGCGACTTTAAGAACGACTGGTGATCCTTTCTTGTGGTAAATGGTATATTCATTGGCGATGGTTTAGCGCACAAGAAAGGATCACCAATCGCTCTTAAAGTCGCTCTTAACTTACAAACAGCTTTATGAAACGGCCCCCAGATCTCATAGGGGTGTGTATGAGGGGGGATGGGGTTCCCGTGTTGTAGAAAATCTTGAACTTTTTAATAGGCATTAAAGTCAGAGGGGCACTACCTTTCATGAGAAATTTGACACCATATGCATATAACTTACACATGGTTGAAACATGGTCGAACCATGGTCGATCACGATTTATTACTAGCAGACGTTATGTTATACCCTTAGAAGATGGCCTTATGGTAAATTCCCGGGCCCGACACTGTTGCCTGAAGCTAATGAGGCTTTGCCGCTGGTACACCAAGTTTGCTTTCCCCAAAAGATGTCTCTGTTACAGGTATTTCCAATGCTTTTTACAAAGTCTACGGTCAGCAGATAAAAATCCATTCCCCATGAAATCCGATGCCCAACTGACTTTAAAATTCAGGTTTCAATGCATTTTGGAATAACATTTTGAGGATATAGTACAGTTACCTGCTCTGCCTCATTCGCTACATATTATTAAAAAAAAAAACCTCCTGAGGGATAACTCACCTTTCACATTTTTGCCCTTTGATTTGTCTGCGAGAGCTGATATGACGTTACCAAGCGATGATAAAGATTGGTTAATAGCGGCTCCTTCCTTCAATCTATCACCGGTAGCTCCTGTGGACTCTGCTCTCTCACTGACGGTTAAGAGTGCAAAGAGGGGAAAGTAAGGAACTATCCATTAATTACAGTGGCAACCGGTCATATGGCTGAGGGATGGTCTGGTAGGAAATGTTAACTATAGTAGCAAAAGGGAGATGAATACAACCCTTTCCCCGAGGGACACACTTTGAAGACAATCTGGTCACATACAAATTCAAAGTTTATTCATTATTACTTCTAATTATGAACTTGTTATGTAAAATGCAACAGTATAGCAAATAAGGACTACATGATATGACAGTAATATCAAAATACCATGCCATCAAAACTTCAATGAGTAGACAATATTGATTGATCAATATATCGAACCTGATAATATTGTAAACAATTGACATATCAGTTTGTGTCTGAGATCTGCAATGAAATGCTTTAGAACACAGACTCTGTCAGGAAAAAGAAAGGCTATATTCAACCTCTAGGCAGGAAATATGTGTTTAAAACAAGGAATTGTGAGACAAAGTCTCTTACCTTCCAGCCAAATCCACAAGATTGGCAATAGAAGTCTTAGCCATCTCCTGGCCCGCATCATTGATGGTCTTCTGTGTGAAGATGATGCTCATGATGGTATGGGCTCGACTGCTTGTAGCATTCATCTGGGTCGCAGCGACGGTTCGGTTGCGAACTCCTTCGTCCATACGGGCTTGGATCTCGGCATAGCTCTGCACAGGTGTCTGGCGAAGTTGCTCAACTGAAAAATATTGATAAAGGTACATTTGCATCAATATCTCCAAAAGTTTCAATAACAATTTAATTTCTAAGTTAAAACAAATTGCGATATGAGAAAAAAAGATGAAAAGGTGAATAAAAACAAGAAATCTTTCTTGAAACTGACAGTTGTATCTAAAGTATATTGCTACTGGAAACACAAAAAAATTAAAATGGCGACATTTCTGCTCTTACCCCTGCATTGGATACGAGAAGGGGGAAATTTCATCTCCAGAGTCAGAGGTTGAGAGGCCTGCAATTGTAGCATTTCTACTATTCACTCCATTGTCAAACCAAAATTATTCTTCTCCATGTGTTTTTCTTTTGACCACCCTGTACTCACCATAGAATCCCTTCTTGGGATGCTCTCTGATCTTCAGACCGCCCTTCTTGTTGGATGCAGGATTGAGTAGATCACGGACCTGCTCGTTGTAGATCTCTAACATGCTGTAGGATACCTCATACTCAGCCTTCGCACCTTCCGACTTCTTCTGGTCTATCTCTTGGAAGATTCTATCACAGAAGATGGGTACAATACCTAGACAAGAGACAGATTTGACATTCTTTACTTTCCAATAACCTTATCTTTTGATTGCTATATCCTTAGAGCTGTTCCAAGTAAATGGATACTGTAATTTCTGTTAAATTCAATGACGCTACAGGTTTAAACATTACTGGTTCCATGGTTTGTTTTCTTTTTCAGATTGAAAAAAATCAAATTTACTTATATATTTACACAATATATATTCTCTACTGCTTCACACATCCAGACTGAGATTAGGTTATGTCCATATATATATGCAGATTGCTCCCTTTCTATATATTTAATTGATTTTATATTCTGGCCTATATTTTTATAACTGAGTCACTTAACTGTCTGTTTGCGATACCTTTCTTATTACAGGGCCTACAACTATTAAACTGATGTGACATTTATATTATATTTTATTTAGTCATGATTGCAAAGAGTATAGTGAACAGTCAAGTTAATATGCAGTTAGTATAAAGTATCCTCTGTTATTATCATCATTATTATTACTGTATGGATACGACAAATCCCTAAAATCTGAATTCTCTGAGATGTCAAAAAATGTATTCTTACACAGAAAAGAAATTGAAGTCTTACATTGCTTTGCTTTAAAATACGACATTACAATGGATAAATGTGTTTTGTTTACCTTTATTTTCTCCATATCCTACCATGGAGTAGGATTTGCCTGATCCCGTCTGCCCATAGGCAAAGAGACAAGAGTTGTAACCTTGCCAAGCATTGGCCAAAACACCTTTACCAAGATCTTCAAACACTCGTTTCTGCAAACACAAAAGAGAGAAAAAAATTGTATTACAAAACGAAGTCAATAGAAATGAAAGATTAAAATAAGTTTAAAAAATCCACATTTACTTCAAAACTTGATTAAAAATATCTTCTTTCGCATGACAGAGATGTTGCAAGGTGTGTAAAAAGGAGAGGGAGAGGGGAAATTATTAAATTGCAGAAGATGAGTAAAGCCAATAATAACTGGGGGTGGACCTGATACAAATTACTTGAAATATAATGAATTCAATACTTATTATTGGTTTTGTTTACCTATATTTTGCACTTGCATTTTTCTTTATCAACACCATCCTGTTATTCCCCTTATTGCAGGACTGGATGCAGATTTTTTTTATAAGAGGGGGCAGGTGGGTTACCCTATATAGGTAAAATGTCTGAAAAAATAATACAGAAGGGATAGAGAGAAAAGCACCCAAGCTGATTTCAAGGATGTATTTTCTATGCCAAATTCATAATTGATGGATTTGGTGCAAAATTTTATTTTTCCTTAATTCTATATTTATTTTTTACAAACTGACTGGCTTGACTCAGACCTGATACAACTATCAATACTGCTGTACTTTGGCAAAAGGAGGCAAGTTACAAAGTATCATTTCTTGTAAATGAGCAATGAGTGTTCGTCTTTTACACAGGCGTCAATGCAATTTAACAGCATATTTTCTTCAATATCTTTCCATAGAACGACCATTTCTTCCCCAAATTTTGCCTGAACATGTAACATACAAAGGGTATTTCAGAAACAACAATAACTCAAATTTGACTGATGTGTCACTTGCTTCCTTTTGCCAAAGTTGGGAAGAATACTGGAACTCCTTCAACATCGCAAGTATAATTACTCCCTCTCGATTCACAGCAAATAATTTACCTGATCACAGTATTTGCTGTTGGATGGTTCCAGATAGCCATCATCGGTAGCCGGTGCTTTGTACCCATCATGTGACCAATAGCTGTAATCAAAGTTGAACTTGCGGGGCTCCTCCTTGGGGTCTTCAGGATTGGTGATGGTGGTCGTATTCCCACTCATGTCGATGATGAGCTTGGCATTGCGAGCCTTCTCTCTGGAGTTGTGCACCGGAATTAAGGTCAACTTTACAGAAATACTGGAGCATACATATATACTTTATTTCTTTTCAGTAAAAAGTTGAATTGGAAATATCATCATTAGGCCTTGACATTTTTCATACTATAAAAAAAAATGTTAATTGGAAATATCATCAGAAGGCCTTGAAATTGTTTGTTCTTTGAAGCTTTAATGTTACTACAGGTACCATGCAAGTCAGGTCAAAACGTTATCAGTATGGATATTATATTTATAAGGACATATCGTGGTGCCTTTCTGGAGAAACTGCACCAATGATAACATATGGATTAATATATGTTTAATGGTGGTGCATGCTGGCTGGCAGATTATTTTATTCTTTTACAAGTATCAAGTTTGTCAAATACAGCTTCTTGTTTCCAGTTTTACCCTTCCCATTTTACCAATGCCATTTTTTGTCTGCAATTTTTGCCTGGCACCATCAATCATATTCATATACCCTCATCCCATCCCTCGCCAGTAGGCTATGAAGAAGATGAAATTATACTTGGATGCAGGTTATGAGGAGGAGAGATTTTGCAGATTTTGGAAGCTGTCAAGCAAAACTGCATGTTTACTATTTGATGAGGAGTTTATTCCATTCAGGGACAGATGTTGGGCAAAGGCATATTTGTCAATATTGCCTCTTGGACGGTACATGTATGTCTGAAAGCACTTGTTGTGATTTTTCCTGGAGACAGTCCAGCTTAAGGAAAATAATTTGTCTTGGGGTATTGCAGCAAGGTCATTCACTATCCGGTACACCCTGCTAAGTCTGCTTACAGTGCGTCTTATAGACAGGCTAGGTCAAGACTATAGACCAGAAATTATTGAATTCTGTGAATGATGAAATTAAATAATTAAATTCAGGGGGTGGGGGTCTCATGTCCGGACAGTCTCTAAGCAAACAAATATATCATCCTTTGCTCTTCATTTCTAAATCTTAGTATCATCCATCAAATAGCACAAATAATTAGTCTACAGTGAAACCTTGAATAATACCTTGGATGTTAGACTGATAAATCCGATGTTTCGGATGAGTTTATCAACATTTTCTGATTTTTTTTGTCCTCCTCCTACACAGATGGATAATGGCCATTGGGCTCGTAATGGTGGAGCAAACAACTGCCGCGTAACTACAGGGTCCATGGAGAAAGGGTGCATTTTTGCACCCTCCTCGATCACTCCTAAATTTTGCTTTTTTGACAAGGGAAAAAGGAAGAAATATTAAAGATAAATTTATATCAAATACAATTAGCTTATCACCTTTCTGAAAAATATGCTGGAAAATCGTGAATTTTGATGACAAACAGATCGGGATCAGCCAGGTTCTTCTTCGATCGCCGGTGTCAGCTACAGCTGAGCGTAAGGACGCGCCAGCAGATTGGCTTGCACGTTCGTATTAAGCTGTGTATCTTTGGCTGTAGCTGACGGCGATCGAAAAAGAACCTGGCTGATCCTGATCTGTTTGTCATCAAAATTCACTATTTTACGGCATATTTTTCGGAAAGGTGGTAAGCTGAATGTATTTAATGTAAATTTATCTCTATTACTTCTTCCCTTTTACCCCGTCAAAAAGCAAAATTTTAGGAGTAAACAAGGAGGGTGCGCCATAGACGCTGCATGTAGTTAAGTAGTCTGCTCTACTATTACGAGCCTAGGGACAGTGATTTTCCGCGATCGTGGAAAACGGACGTAATTCACGGAAAGGGCCTTTTGAAACGGAAAGTGGTATTTCAAACGGAAAATCACGGAAAACGTATTTTTCCTCAAAATCTACAGAACAGCAACAGAAATTACTCCAAAATCTCAACAAAATATGAATATCAAATGGCCACAAAACCCCAGAAAACACGATCTCACTTCGCTACAATCATAACAATTCACACATCGTGACTGCACTCGATATCATCACACTCGATCGTACCCCGTACCCGTACCCGGCCGGGCGCCGGGTTGGGCTTCACATGCACACATCGTTTGAACAACACGGTCGTGTGTTGCTGCCCTCTACCTTCGAAGATGTAACAGCATGATATCGAGGTCTTAAAATCCAAAATGGCGGATAGACGAAAGTCGTTGACTGCTGATAACGATGTCCAAAAAAACCCAAAATTATAAATGAAATTTAATTTAACCGTAAAATAATGCTAATAATGTGAAAGGTGAGGATGTATTCATGTTAAATGTGTTTGTCAAAATAGTTTGTGCACCCGCATAGATCCGATTAGAATGGATTCTATTTCGTTGTTGGAACAGTGGCAGATACAAATTTTGACCAGCGCGAGTGTTGTGATATTGCTATTCAATGGGTAAACGGAATTGTCAAAGTTTTTTTGTACACAAAGTCTATGGGGAAACGGAATTTCCCTTTTCTGACATGCTGAAACGGAATTTAAGATTTCTGAAAAGCAAAAGGCAATTTTATGAAACGGAAAATCACTGTCCCTACGAGCCCAATGGCCGTCATCGGTCAATTGAGGGAGGGGATGCCACAGAGCCAGACAAAGTCTCAGCAGAGCATACCCCTAACAGATATAGACCTATTTATCGGTCTACTTGGATGTAGACCTCTAGTCTAGGCATTTAATGTTAAATTTTAATTTAATGACTCAGTCATTGTCATGACTTCTCATGAAGTAAAATTTTTTGTATCATGACATTCATTGTCTTTTGTTTTTATTTAGGCCTATTTCATATCCTAGTCTCCACACACAGTAAACACTTGGTTTTGAAAACTCAAAGTTAAAGAACTGCTAAAGTGAGGCCTAGCCAATGTGACTTTTCAGTCTTGAGACGACTTGCATTTGCATGCATTGGCCAATGTTGCAGGAGTCGAATGTCTGACTCTGAGTCTGAGCAAACAAGCTGTCTCATGCACCAGCTGGACAGACAAAAAAAAAAGGTAGAAAAGGCCTTTATATAGTAGATCAAGGCACACATAACATATCTAGACCTGCAATTAAAAATGTAAGACCGAGGCCAAGGGTCTACTTTTATTTTTTACTTTTTTTGCCCAAGGCCAAGCTGTCAAAGCTCACAGCACAGACAGTCACAGAGGCATAGCCATAGCCATCGACATGCGACACAGACAAAAGTCACACGGGCAGCTCAGGCGTAGGACAGCCACCATTTCTCGCTACCAAATTATGAAAAAGGATATGAATGGTCGACATCGCACCGCTACTTTGACACTTTCTGCCATCTCGACCTCTTTTAAAGGTCCCAAATTAGTTGAACAGGTCCTTAAAGTCTTACAAATGAAGTATCCTCAATATTCTTTGCTTGTAACACGGTCAAAATATGAGTTTTCCACTTCAGAAAAAGAGCTTATTGCGTAGCGGAACTCACGTCCATTTTCCTATCGATTTTTCATGGTTGACTAGTTGTTTACATTGATCGCTATAGAGACCCATGCACAGACTGGCCCCGATGCGAGATCTCCATTGTCAACTCGCTCTCAGTTTGGGCTGTTGGGAACAACATGCATTTTCCAGAGCAGAGACTGCCCAATGAGCTGTCACTTTCTAAGGCAATGTTTACATAAAGGATGATGCCCTTAAATTGCCTCTTTCCATTAGCGAACTCGTTTATAAGATATTATAATTATGTTGATGGGAAAGATGAGAGGACAGGGAGAGAAAAGATGAAGAAATTAAGAAATATATATATATATATCTCTTAATTTTATCTCATCACATATATATATGTGATGAGATGAGGGTCAACTCTATTAATGAGTAGGAAACCATTCTTAGCTTTAAATAGCTTTCGTCTTTATGAAGACTTTGTCAGAAGCAGTTTCCTGCGTCATCTTTTGAGTTTGACCCTCATCTCATTATGTAGCATTCTCTCATCTCAAGAGCGTTCGGTACATAAACTTGGCATCACAATATATAATATGTACATGTATGTATACATATATGTGTGGGTGTGTGTGAGGGGTACAGCCATAATTAGTATACATCTCTATGGGTACAACATACAACAGTTAAGATTGTCATGGTATCTCATAACTTTTACTTCATTATAATAATGAAAAATGATTAAAAAAATATAATCAAAGTGAAAAATAAATATGGTTTGCATTTCAGATACACTGATGCTTGATTTTTAATGCTATTTATCAAATGTAAATTTCAATTTTGCACATCAATGGGATTAAAAAGTTATTTGGATCAAGCAATATGCTAATCAGAACAAAGGTTGTGTTTGCTTTGTTATTGTCCTACGGGGTACTCCAGGCTGAACATAACAGATGTAAAATCAGACGAAACCAAGCACTGACAATTTCTTCAAAATCAGACAAGAAATAACAAAGTTATCATATTAAAGCTTTGCACTATTTTGATGAAACAGTTCTAAGCATGTCTTCATGTATATGCAGTGAACAAGCTGATGATGTCATACCCCCATTATTCTTTTGATTTTATTTACATGAAATTATATTTATCCAAATTTGGTCCACCAAAAATGAAAAAAATTAAAAAGATTGTCAACTGATCTCATGCGCAAGATATTAATTGCTACAAATCATTTCGTCACAAGGGAGACACCATGAAGACATGTATGGAAATATAAAATAATTGTGAATTAATGTAATAACATGAAGGAAAACTGGGGATATGGCATCATCAGCCTACCAAATGAATCTTCATGACAGGCATGCATGTAACTGTTTTCACAAAAATATTGTATAACTTTAAAATCCAATAACTTGGTGATTTGTCATCAGATATTGAATAAGTTTTCAGCAGTGAATTTTACTCTATTTTTAGATGTAATTATTTTCAGCCAAGCAAACCCCTGTAATATACCATGTGGCTGCTCCATCTTCTTACCCTACGGGCCAATCTAACACCTTATTTCCCGCCCCACACACATACCCCACCTTGCTCTCTCTAGCTCCAAGAAGGCTAAAACACCTTTTAACTTGAGATCTCTGATCATCTCTCTTTTCTAAAGCTCCATGATCTCTATTCAGTGACAGTCTTCATTTTCAGTATCCCACCCCCCCACACAAACTGATCTGTATATGATGTTAGTATACAGATCCCCCTCTCTCTCTCCTACAAACACACCCACACACACAATCATGCCTCACACATACCCATGCATCCTTTACACACATAAGCACCCTCACACACAGGCACACCCTCACAATCACACACCCTCACCCACAGATAGGCAGTCACACACCATACAAGCACTTTCATCCACACTCTGGTACTCTCACACATATAAAGTCCCCTACACACATGTATTCTCACACACACCATACAAGCACTGTTATACATCACACTCATGCTCCCCCTCTCCCGTATCACAAATCAAATCACACCTAAGAAAGGAAAACAATGAAATTAAATTAATCTAGTTTTTCTTATAATTACAAAACATTCATATAACATAAACATAAAAAGCACAGCAATCTATCCTCAAAGAGAATAATGCAAAAGATACACATTTACATAATATATTACATGCCAATTTCTCACTTACAGATGTGATCAAATAAGAATCTTCTCAGTATATCCTTCCTTTAATGGAACATAATTCAAAGGACTCACTTGCACATACACATATGTACAGTCATATGAGTGAAATGGAAGAATAGCGATAATAGAAAACATGTTTAAAACAAGCCCATTTCTAAGAAAAAATAAAAAATGTTTATACCAATAGTGAAGCATATCAGAAACAGTTTTGATACAGTATTCAATAATTGAATGTAAACTAGCAAATCCATATCTTTGAAGTCTCCTACATGATTTACCAACTCTCATGTCAGATCGCATGGCCTGGCGTACCATTGTTGATTCATTCTCAGATGCATCTGATTTGTAGTGTAGGAGTGAAGGCTCCTTGCAAACCAGACTACTTGACAGCATTTAATTTTTTAACCAAAGACAAATTTTTTTAGTAGAGTAAGCATTTTGGCATATGTATTTGAAAAAAAAAACTCTGGTTATTGTACCTCAAAATTCAGTTGGTGTTTGGTAAACATATACCCAAATATGACTGTGAACATATTTTAAATTCTGATATTGATTTGCATGAAAGGATCAATAGCAAACCGAAGATCAGCACAAAACTGATTTTTAAAAGTGACATACTTTCCAAATACACGTAGAGATGCCCACATTAATAAGACATAATTCATGAGCAGTACATACATGTAAATATATTAGCCACCAATATACTAAAGCAAACACAGCATGTGTTATTTAGTAAATACATAGTTGTTTGGAAAACATGGTGGAATTATTTGACATGAGAACAAAAATGTCCAAATATGACAGCATTATTTACACATAAATGCCAGTTATGATAAGGGTCTGAATGAGTTCCAACAAAATCCAATAAAATGACCACCAAAGTGTTTATATATAATTTAAAAAATGTGCCAAATGATTCTGGGAGAAAATGTGTAATTGCGGAGAAATAGAAAAAAACAAGTGTGGTATTCCGGCCAGATGTCAGCCTTTTTCCAAGCGATAATAATACGCTGCCCCACATATGGTTATCTATGTTGGTGATCCCCATTGTGGTCACTTTTCTGCTTAGATTTCATGATTTCACAGTGTAGATCTATAATAATAATAATTGGAATTTATATAGCACTTTATCAATCTACAACTGTTCAAAGCGCTTCACAATTATTATTACCCGGTCACTGGATTCATAGCATTTCAAGCAGCCTGTTAGGCGCACACTTGCTAAACCATCTACATTTAGATCTACAAAGATATGATGACAATTGACCTTGATTTTGCAGACTTCACCATGAAATCAGTGTTTGTTGCATTTACATTCCTTAACCTTAAACAGGCACCTTGCCCAAGGTTTAATAGAGCTGCATCTTCTTTGTGAGTAACCCACAAGCAGCTTTTCCAATTCCTTATATTTCAGCATCTACAAGCAAAAAATTGGAAAATATGGGAAAGCTTCTCTTAAAAAAAGCATGCAAATGCAACACCCATACATGTACAGCAGGATTTCTGAGAAAAGATGAGGCAAGGACCTTTGACAGGGTTCCTTACAATGGTTGCTTCACAAAAGCAGATCAATTTAATTAAACAAAACATCAATTGCAATGTACAATGTAGGTCAGTAAGCATACATTGATGCAATCGAAAGGTCATAGGACCCCTGTCATACTGAAGCCAGTCTTGGTCACCCAATCACGAACTTTATGGGCCCCATAACATAAAACTTTTTGTGGAGTTGATTTCCAAAATTCTTCTAAGAATGATCATACATTATAGTCATTACAATCAATTGCAGAAATCAGTCTCGCAATCAATTTTTAAGCTTCATGTTATGGGGGCCCTCATCACTTGAGACTGCAAACTCATACAAACCCATGTGATATGCTTGTTTAAAAAACTGATGGTAAACCTAGTCTACAAGCACAGACTCAAATTTGACACTTTAACAAGTTATACCATGTCGAGAGTGAAGATTAGGCTCCAAAATGTCTGTCTTGTAAAGGCAGCAACAGAACATGAGTAAAATCTAGTCCCTCTATTTCAGACTCGTAGTGTGCACTATCCGAAAACCAAAGGTCTGTGCCTGCAGACTACGGTACAACCTCAAGTGCACTGTATCTGCTACTACAATATACAGTATTTTTATGCAGCATTAAACTAGTCTGCAGGTACAGACCATTGGTTCTTGCAATTTGCAGAGTCTGAAGTAGTGAGACTAGACTCCTTATGTAATGTGGCTGACACAGACAAAATGTGGAGTCTATTCTTTACACTAGACATGGCATAATTGGTAAAAGTGTAAAGTTTGAGCCATTGCTTGTAGGCTAGCATTGAAACACAATGGCCCAAATTCACAAAGGTGGTTTTGAAAACCATCGGTTGAACCCGTGGTTTAGGCAGATTTCCTGTATAAATTACGCTTATTCACCGCATATAATAAAAATGTCCAATGCTGATGCGCGCTTTTGTCACAGTGCGCCAAATTGACGCTTGTTGTCATGGTTAAATACGCTATTTCATTCATGAGTCCACTGTTTGAAGAACAGACTCATTAATTAATAACAGTTGACTCGTGAATAAAATAGCATGGATAACCAAGGCAACAGGCGTCAATTTGGCATATTGTGATAAAAGCGTGCACAAGTATTGGACATTTTTTAATATACGCGGTAAATAAGCGTAATTTATACAGGAAATCTGCATAAACCGTTGGTTCAACCGATGGTTTTAAAAACCACCTTTGTGAATTCGGGCCAATAGGGTCAAGACTGTATTCAGTGGGCTTGGGGCATTAAACTAAGATGCAAAACAGAGAAAGTGACATGTAATATCTTAAAAAATGAATAGTTTATACACTATATTAAGAAAGAGCTCATCTCTTTTGATCTCCTATGATTTTGCTTGCTGTGACTGCATTTGTGCCATTTGAGCTTGAATCTTCATGTTCATCACTTCTGTCACAACTGCAACAAAGAAAAAAGCACATAACAAAACTTTAGAGTAAGAGTTATCAATTCAGAAAGAAAAGGAGACATAAAATCTAAACATTTTAAACAATATAATGTCTACAGCCAGGGAAATAACACAATACCTTTATACATTAAAGGGGAAGTTCACCCTTAAATTTTGGTTTCAATAAAAGCAGAAGTATGTGAGAAAAATATTGAAAGTTTTATGAAAGTCCATCCAAGAATAAGAATAAATAAGGAAAAAAAGCTATGATATTTAAAAAGTTTTTAATTTGTGATCCAATGCGAGCAGCTCCTGCTATATCAGAGAATTTTTAAAGAAACATGATGAATACATAAAAATTCTAATAGAAAGGGGTATGAAAATGATGTGTCTAATGATATATCTCCTGCAACAAAAATGACTTTCAAAGTTTTGAGAAAATTGCTTTTCAAAAATTTCTATCACACATATGGAGGAGCTGCTCGTCTGTGACGTCACAAAATGAGAAATTCTGTAATTCATAAATTTGTTATCCTTTGATGAATTTTCATCAAACCTTGATATTTTTCTATTGAATATTTCTGCTTTATTAAAACCAATTCTTAACTTCCTCTTTAAGAGCACGAGAGTATACAGGAGTCCAGTTTATATACACTACACAAAGTGATCATTTCATAAATTATGACATTTTCAGAAATTTTAGTGCTAGCATATTTTTTGTTATATCTGAGTCATATCTCTCTAAATGGTTTTTTAACGCAACATTTGGGCAAAACTTTAAAGTTCAATCTTAAAAATACTGGTAAACTTTCACATGTTTTCCTCACCAATAAAAAATCATTTATCCTTTTTTACAGTAAATTTCCATGAATGGAATGGGGCTTTTTCAGAAAATAACTTCTAGCAGCTTTAATTGATGGCTAAATTGTTTGGGACCAGAAGTTTAAATAACCCAGGATATTAAAAAAAAAATCTCAACTTTAGGGACATTTGCAACTGTTGTAACTTTGCCATAATGGCCACTACCATTGTAACAGGGCTCAGCAGCCAATCACAATAAATGTTTCGCTGGTAGTTGCCATAATTGCAAAGTTACAACAGTTGCAAGCCCTTTACGAAACGGGCCCTAGGTTTTTTCTTTAATACCATTTTTTTAATGTGAAAAATATTTGCGAAGATATGGAAGAGTTAATCAATTTTTGAAAAATGACAATTTATCTAGAATTGCCTCGTGTATACTTTTGACCCTGAAATATTAATGTATCTGCATATAAACTAGCTGAGCTATATCTCTGAAAATAAATTTGAATTGGTACAAGAATAGAACTTCTATATTTCCAAATAGGCTGACAATTTTTGAGATTTGCAGAATTTAAACAGTAGTGCTGTGTATGGTTATGCATTCCACTATAGTATACAATCATTCACTTCATTGTTCTCTTTGTACAGATATTAGTGTAATAACTCAATTAATATATATTCTTTTCATGTTTTGACAGTTCCTATGATAGGAATTCTATTTAATATTCATATGTATTTTTTTATATGCACTGTTAACTTTTAAACAAACAATATTTAAGAGCATTTCTTCCTCTCACATTGAAGGACTCTAAATTAGAAGGGGTTTTATAAACCACTTCTCAAGCATGAAATGGTAAAAAAAATCAGAATATAATATTTGTCTGTAGGTTTTTGATATCCAATCACTGAATTTGTAAAATCAAAGCTCAAAAGGGTAAGTTCACATTTTTTTTATTGTTCTTTGGGCCTGATGTTGCCATAAAAAATGATGAAAAGTGGCCCATAATTGCTAAATCATAAACCATGATTACAATAGATAGATAGTTTTTACATCAAGCTAATCAAATATGAATTAATAAAACTCTTAAATCAGTTTAAAGAAATATCGAATAATAACGAAAGATCATTAATATATCATATCATAATGTAAATTTAAACAAATAATAATGGTAACAAAAATCAATCGGCAAGTTAGATGATACTTGAGCAAAATTCACATTATTGACATTTATTAAACCTTTGGCCAAACCTTTAACTTACCTTGTCTCATCTTTGATTTCTCTATTAGTACTGGTTGCACTTTTTCCATTTGTTTAGTGACAAAATCTACTTTTCTTTTGAAGTACTTCTTAGCTTCCTCAAGTGACTGTAAATTAAATAAACACAAAGAATAAAACATCAAGCCTAATTCTTTAACTTTTATTCGTGCTTTCATTTTTTGAGGGATGTGAGACTTGGGCACCGAGCGATATTTTCATACATGGCATATTATTATCTTTATATTTTCAAATTGTGCAATATTGTCAGGATAAGAAAGTTTTCCATATGAAGTAATCAACTCCAGTCGCTTTCATTCAATAAGAATACTGACAGGTTTTAGTTAAAGCAGGCATGATATTCCCCTCTGAAAAAAAATCTGAAAAATAGCTCATGGTCGCTAAGTCACTGCCGAAGTCCGAGGCGCCCCGGACGGGGTTACAAGCTCTTGCACAGTAAAGAAATCGAAAGTGATTTTTACATGTAAAGGTGAGTCTGCATGATAGTTATATCATTTGACTTTAAAAAAACAGTAAAAAACATCATGAGAATGTTCTAGGCAAAGGATTTCATGTTTAAAAAAAAAAAAATCTGAATAAAAAAAATTATAAAAAAATCAGAATTCTGATTCTAATATATCATGCCTGCTAAATGAATTTGAGTGTCAAATGAGCTGTTGATCATCTAGAGGTAGAGGTTTGTGTCAAAATTGGCTATCCATAGTTAAACCAGAGTTTAAATCAAACCAGAGTTTGGAATATGGGCCACTGTGTCAAATGTTTACTCAGTAAAATGATGTACATTAAAAACAAGTTGAATGCCTCTGGCGGTCTCACCTGCATCACGCGATTCAATGTAGCAGCAGTGCTGACTTTGAAAACTACTATCAAATAATTATTCACAAAATACACCATTCATATATAATGAAACAATACTACATTCATTGACATTTGACCTTGATCATGTGACCTAAAACTTGTCAGTGAAAGTTGATTACCCCTATATCCACATTTTATACACTATATAAAATTTGAAAGTAATGACAGCAATCTAATAATTACCTCTAAAATGGCCAAAGTTCAATGACCTTACATGACCTTTGACCTTGATCATGTGACGCGAAACTTGCACAGGATGTTCAGTGATACTTGATTACTCTTATGTCCAAGTTTCATGAATCAGATCCATAAACTTTCAAAGTTATGATGGTAATTCAACAGATACCCCATTATGGCCAAAGTTCATTGACCTTTGACCTTGGTCATGTGACCTGAAATGCGCACAGGATGTTCAGTGATACTTGATTACTCTTATGTCCAAGTTTTATGCACTAGACCAATAAACTTTCAAAGTTATGATGGTAATTCAACAAATACCCCCAACTTGGCCAAAGTTCATTGACCTTAAATGACCTTTGACCTTAATCATGTGACCTGAAACTTGCACAGGACGTTCAGCGATACTAGATTACTCTTATGTCCAAGTTTCATGAATCAGATCCATAAACTTTCAAAGTTATGATGGTAATTCAACAGATACCCCCAATTTGGCCCAAGTTCATTGACCCTATAAAATGACCTTTGACCTTGGTCATGTGATGTGAAACTAAGGCAGGATGTTCAGTAATACTTGATTAACCTTATGTCCAAGTTTCATGAACTAGGTTAATATATTTTCTAAGTTATGATGACATTTAAAAAACTTAACCTTAGGTTAAGATTTGGTGTTGACGCCGCCGCCGCCGTCGGAAAAGCGGCGCCTATAGTCTCACTCTGCTATAGATGCAGGTGAGACAAAAACCTCTTCAGTAATAATATACATGTGATAAATCTATATCTGCTTCTCGAAAACTTACCTTTTCTACATAGTAGCCAGTCCCTATATCTATTAATACATTATTGACATCTTGCAATTTGCCTGGTACATAGAGCTGTGTAAGTTTAGAGTCAAGGAATAATTTTCACAAAACCAAAAGAATGTGAAATGACAGAGAAAACAATAATACAATATCCAAATTATCATATAGGGGTGGGTGGAAGGTTGTATGATGATGAAAATAACAGTTGAGCTATTGGAAGAAAAAAAAACGTCTTTCATCTGCATGGACTCTTTTTTTTTTGTTGTTGGCAGAATAGGAGCACATCTCTATAAATAATCACAACCCTCTCACTTTTAGAAATAACTATTTTCAATTTGAAAAAGAGTTTTGACTTCTACTCTTTATTCAAAAGATTTGTATACCTTGCAAAATATAGTGAATATATTCCTGACTGATAGCCCTGCCCCCAAAGAGCACATTGTACATAACTTTGATTCTCAAATCAAATTGAGCATGCATTATTCAAAAGTATGATTTAACTCTTCACTAAATAGTCCTATACCTAGACTAAAAAATTACTCACACACAAAAAAAAGATTGATAAGATAAAGGATACAGATGATGTTAGTGGAACCAGCATCTCTTTTCCTGTAGAATAGAAGATATCAATCAAAATTTAGAATTTATCCAGTTATATACACATCTACTTGTTTAGTCCATAGATGTGTACATTAACCTATTCAGTTTATTTTCATACACATAATGAATGCTAGCAATCACATAGAATATACATGTAATGAGAAAGAGAAAACTGGCTACATTTCCAGAGCAGGTAGAGTAATCATTACACTCTGAATAGGCAATATGATGATTTCTTCTAATGAAGATTTAGGATGTGAGATTCAAGAAATATTTTTCATTTCTATCTTTTTTTACCTTTATACCCCCAAATCTAATCAGATCACCACAGTAGCATACACAGGATTTTTTAAGGGGGGGGGGGGTTCAAGCTGAATGAAATGTTGACACCCCCCCAAAAAAAAAGGGGGTCTTCACCACCAATTTCAGGTCCTTTCGTACCTCAAAAAAATTGGACAAGCAAAAAAAATAATAAAATTTTAGGGGGGAGGTTGAATTCTTAGGAGGGGGGTTTCGGGTATCAAAAAAAATCAAGGGGGGTTGAACCCTTGTAACCACCCCCTGCGTACACTTCTGGATCACCAGGCTCCTACACATCCATGAGCCAAGTTTCAGGTTGATCCATCCAATGGTTTTCTTTTGGTTATCGCGAAAGTAAAATTTGGATAGACGGACAACCCGAAAACAAAACACCTCCAGCACAGCCCAAAATGGGCGGAGGCATAAATAAATAACCCCACATGATCTTTGACAGATTTCAGCACAATGGAATTCTCTACCGATGGCTTTACAAAATATTACCCAGCTTGAGCAATTCAAAGTACAATTAAAGACCCAACTCTTTCAGAATGTTTAACTAAGTTAGGTTCAATCTATGTTTTAATATTCTTTGATGTTTATAATATAGAAAGTGGAGGATGTGCACACATTGTGTGCAGGAATGACTGATTGAATCCGATGACCGGGGTAGACACGTCGTTCCGATTAAGCGCCATATAAAAGCGGATTATTATTATTATTAATTATTATTATTTGATATTTGATTTTAAATCTACAATTCTAACCATATTTCCTGCTTTCCTCACACGCAGAGAACTGTAGGTGTTATGCGTCTATTAAGAACTGTACTATTATTATTATTATTTCTATTTTCAGCTCACCTTCATTATCAGAATTTAATTTGCCTATGCTTTCTGATGATTCCATAAACCGAGACTGGGCCATCTTGAGCTGCTGCAAGGAACCCTGCATCATCTCCACCTCCTGCAATAGAAAGAGAGACAAATATAAATTTCTCTTTTTCTCTTTAAGGGTGCCAAGTCATGAATTGAATCTTACCAATTGCAGTGCAGTGAGTGCACCATTTCATAAAAGTTGCTATGATAAAAAGTCTTGCTGGAATGTCAACTACCATGACAACATTGAAAGTTTTGCTTTTTGATTGACTCTTCCAATGAAAGGTGATATTCCAGCACGAGTTGCTATCATAAGCCACTTTTTTATGAAATGAGGCCCAGTGGGTGTTTCACAAATATTTGAGTGTGACTAGAAGTCACACTCAAATTCATAGTTGAATGCTGTATAAAACACATTGTTAGACAAATCTGCTCAGAGGAATTGCACTACTGCACATTAATCAAGGAGATTGAGTGTAAAATATCAATTGTTCCTCGACACTAAGCAAGTCAAGCTTAAGTCTTGTAAGACACCTTTCCCCCCCTGGAATGACAACAGTGCTTTTAAAAACCAATCCAGGGCCATCAACTGTCATGGTCAGGGATCACGTTGATACCCTGTTGACTGGCTATGATGACCCTCTCATTGGCCCTTTCTCCTCTGAAACATCTTCTATAAAATGTGGCCTTGCTCTACAGAGCATCTCAAAAAATTACACACTGCTGATGTCAACATGACGGTTAAAATGGAGCACTAAAAATGCAATTCATGTTCACTCATGCATTAATTTCAATTTAATAATTCATGAAATTTACTCAAACAACCAAAACTGATCATGATTGATCATTAATTTACCACAACACCCTCAACTTTGCGAGTTCCAAAGGAATCGCCTACCAATAACCACTCACACGTATTGCGAGGTTAGTATTAGTATACTAACCTCGCACCACGAACCGCGTTTGGCAGTGGATTTCTAACTAGTGGGTCGCGCGTGCTGGGATCTCACTTCTTGGGTCCACAACACACGACTTCTATGGCTTGATTTTTCTGTGCGCGGTGACATGTAATGAACCCTTGGGTGACCAATAACTGGCCTCAGTCAAGTACGACTATACTCTGTAAAGAGGACTGTAATAAACGGAAGAAGAAGAAATTGGAAGGCTAATTCCAGCCAAGCCTAATTTTCTTGCCCTTTATTTAAGTGGGCATTGGTCACTCAAGCATGAATAGATTTGCTACTTTTTGGTGTCATTTGAAAGTTGACATTATTTGCTTTCCATCTAGAGCTCTATAAAACTTTTCCCCCAAAGTGATATATTTTTATGTGGCAGCCATTTCAAAAATTTCAGACGCACTGTATATACCTGTTACAAGATTACTTCAAACTGGTAAAATCAAATGATTTAATTCAGTGTGGATCCCCCCTTTTCGACGATGATCTTTAAGACAGTCAATTAGACTTTAATCTCTGCGATGAGGGCACCCAATTCCATTGTGGTGGCAAAATAAATATGCCCACAAGTTTTGGTCAAAGGGTATGTATGGTAAGCACAAATAAGGAAAGGATTTCACAATAGCAATGCGTAAATTAATAGGATCAAGGGCATTGAGGCACCGCCACCGGGAAGAGCCCAGCACACACACAGTGTCACAGCCACAGGACACAGGGCCCCGGCGAGCTATGAATAGTTACCGAAAGCATGATTTGACCAATAAATTCATGTTTATCAGACATTAGTTCATTTAGTTTTAAGCTGTTCAAATATTCTCCCCCCCCCCAACAAATGCTTTCACCACTCAGTCATATTCATAGCAAACCACGCACAATCAATGTGTCATCAACGGTGATTTAACTCCTGTATAATTCCAATTAATCTATCACAAAATTGTGAATATCCCTATTGAATATGTGTGTATTAGAATTGCATGCGTCAGTTATCGCATTGGCCTTTTTGCGAGTAAGTGCTTGTTCAAGTCAGTAAAAAAAAATTGAAAGTTTACCTGATCTAACTGTTCTTTAAGACCATTTAGCTGTGGAATCGGAAGCTGCATTAGGTCCACTTGCTGTCCTCCTTCAGACATGGTTACTTCTTTGATCGCAACTCGTAAAAAAAACTGTAACACTAAGTCAGTACCAAAGTGACTGAAACTGAAAGTGAAACTGTGACTACACTCCCAACTCAACTTCAAAGTTGCAATCCGCGCACGAGTCGTGAGAGATGTCTAACTACGAAAGCCGGACAAACTAAACGCACAAATATGGCAGAAAACAGTGCTAAATCCGAAACTGTGAAGTCCAGAAAGGAGCGTAGAATGCAGTAAGTAACAACATATTTTAAGTATTTTTCCAAGCCTCAGTCATCATCAAGTCAAGGCATTTTGACACAGCATCATCACCGATCATGATTTTTCCAAAAAATAATCCAGGCACCACATATTGAATTTTGTGTAAGTAAGGACATGTAAAAATTGTAATTTAATTTAACATAATGCAAGCAATGCCAATGCAATGGCAATGTTGATGGTGTTTCCTGCATTGCATAGTTTACGTATATTCAAAAAGCATTATTAATATGTTTAAAAATGGGAATATTTTAGTTGTTGTAATGTTAGTGTAACGTTTTTCCATTCTTCCTCAAGTTTTCAACTTCAAGAAATAATGAAATGTCATGTCGCACTATATAAGCTTTTGACTCCGTGCCTCACCAGCGGCTCATGAATAAACTTGAGTCATATGGTATTACAGGTTGTATCAAGACCTGGAAACACGACTGCATAAGTAATTGCATTTTTCCAGTAGATCCAGTAATAAAGGTAATAATCCTGGCCGTAGTCGTAGACAGTTTTGCACCAGCCGACTTTGAGAGAATTTCCCCACCATATTAAGTTAACATTAAAAGTCAGATCTAATAATTTGCAAATTAGCAAGTCTCTCAATCACACCTAATGTACCTAGCGCTTTTAAGAATATCGCGATCGGGAACGTCTGTATTTCGGTTAGATCTCGACGAGGTCATTGTCAAATTCTCATTCAGACATCACTTTGCTTGAATTGGTTTCACGGTAGTTTTTTTATGGAATGAAATTAGCGTCCAGAAGATCAGCCTGCGGCCGCTCACCTGTTTGTTCACAGCATAATGGCATAATTTTGGTCACTAACTTCAGACCATATAAATATAATAGGGGAATCCCACTCCAAGCGAAGCGATGTCTTGACTGAGAATTTGACGTCGAGATCGAAGCCGAAATACAGCTGTTCCCGATCACGATAATCAGAAAAGTGGTGGGTTTATTGACCTTGAAATGTGATTGAGAGACTTGCTATGACATGTGCGAACAATCTGATTGGGAAATCCTTGTGAAGTCAGCCGGTGCGAAACTGCATTAGCATTGGCCATTCCGACTCCTGAAGCTAGTCAACACTTTTGTTTTGGTAGATATTTTTTGTAAAATTCAAGTCAGTTAACTATTAGGCCTACCCTTTTTTAATACATCTATACAGATTACAGTTCATTGTGTGATTTAACTGAATTGATTTTGTAAAGTTTCCTAAATAAAAATACTTTTTTTAAATTGAAGATGGTGGAGTGAGCATCAGCCACAGCAGAATGAACAAGATAAACAAGGTGATTCCACAGGCAAGTCATAATTTGATGATTCATATTAATTCAATACCCTTATTTTAATACCCCCCCCCCACCCCTTCCCATACTGATGAAGAAATGTATACGTAAGTAAAATGGAAACTTGAGCAGAGACTGGTCTTTAAAAAAATTTGAAAGTGAAGCCAGTTATATTTTTCTTTTGGCAGGTACCAGTATTTTGAGCCCTAAAACTGGTGAACTTATGAAAATTTTATATGATTTGTCTGCTTAATGTTTTGTTTGCATTAATAGGAAATACCGAATTATGATTTTACCATGCCATCAGGTTTTTATAACATTTTATCCAATATTTGTCAGTTTATAGTGTAATTAATTAATTTGAAATAATGTATTTCACCCTTAGGATCAAGTTCAGCAGCTGTGAAGCCTCCAGTAAAAACAGAGAGTGTGGATGCCCTGGAAACCCAGGGGAAGAAGTCAGGAAAGACCTCAGGAAAAACCTCAACCAAGAAGTTTTATGTGCTCTTTGTTGGTCAGATTCCATACAGTGCTACAACAGAGGATATAACCAAACACTTCTCTAAAGCTGGTAAGAAAGCATCGTTGTAGCGGAGTCGTCTAAGGTGCCTGACTACACCATTGCAGTCCGGAGTATGATTCCCGGCACGGCCGCAAAAAAGACATGTTATCTCTAATGCTGTTTTATCTTGCATCAAATAAATGATAATGCAATGTGTTAGTAATACCAGCATGTGCACTTAAAAGGAAAAAGATTGGACATTGCCTGAAAAGCTCAATTGAAGGGTTTGGAGGGGGGGGGGGGGGTAGTTAGTTAGATATTTTTTTGAGTTCTTGTAGTGTGTCCCATTGAAGTAATGTCTGAATGATGTAATAATTGAATTTTTAGTAAAGGAGGATATTCAAAATCATAGCAATATAGAATTTGGATTACATGGCTGGCTTAAATAATGTTTCATATTTGTCATTTTCACACGGCAGGTGAATTGAAGTCTGTGAGGTTAGCAACACACAAAGACACTGGTAAATCTAGAGGATTTGGCTACATTGAATTTAAAAACAACAAATCATACATGGTGAGTTGAATATCTATTCCCTTGATAACAATGAATATCAGTTCTACTGTGGGGTACATTATTTCACGACATGTTTTATGTCATTCAATTCATTTAAAGCTCAGTTCGAGTTCTGGTTTAGAATTATTGATGGAAAATGGTTGGAAACAATCCTTAAGTGTTTATCGTATGCCAGAATGCTTATTTACAACAACATTTTTAACAATTCTAGCTTGCTTGAAATGAATTCATTACCACATGCGTTTCATGGTGTAGCTAACACAGGAAACAACATTTGAGACCACACTGTATATAAACAGCATTTTTCAATATTTTTGTGATCTTCCTTTGCTCATTACTCTGTAATTATATGTTTTCCTGAAAAAATGTTCGGCAGATATCATTTGTTTATTTTTGTATAATTCTGTTTAAGTTTTGTTCAAATTCTGTGAACACTTTATTTTCTGTTGTTACCAGTATCAGAGTTTATGAAACACAGTATCAACGTTCTTTTAATATTCCATTTATTCTTTTGAAGTGGTCTGGCGAGAATATATTACGTTAAATCTCTGTTTGCATTTCCCAATTTTCATTGGTTTCAGGTTGTTTATTCTGGGAGATACAAAACTATCCAAAGATGAATTAACCTTGATATGATCTGAAAAAAATATTGTCACATTGGTATGCTACATAAATTTTTTTGTCTGCTTTTCAGAGTGCGTTAGCAATGCATTTGAGTAAACTTCACGGGAGACCCATCAACGTTGAGATCACCTCTCCAGGACGTGGTACCAGTCTCTTCAGGAAGGAAAACCTGAAGCGTAAGAACGAGGAGATGGCTCGTTTTCGTGGACTCAAGGAAGGAGACGCTGCAGGTGGCGCTATGTGCATACCATCGTCCAAACCACACCCTGGTAACAAGAAACAGAAGTTCAATAAAGGCAAGAGGTGACCTTTGAAACGGTGTCGTCATGGACAATAGACTCTATTTGGAAGAATCATTGTGGAGTTACGACCTGAGCTGTCATGGCTTAAGCTGCATGGTCATGAAAATGATATTGGAATTATCTGCACATTGAAACTTCAATGAATAGCCAATATTGGCTATTGCTTCAGGAAATATTTTAAAGAATGGGGAATATTAATGTTTCAGACATAAAATTGAAGTAAAGCAACATGGCGTAGAACAAAGACATTATAAAAAAAGGCTCTGACCCATTTCTAGATGAAACCATATTGTGCAAATTTTTTAGAGATTTAAAAATCAAATGATTCTTTCAGGAAAATAACTATTAGAATACTAATGTCAACATCAGAATTAATGGCAAGCAGTTAATATACAGTGATGGCCGAATATGCGGGAAACCAGTGTGTTGGCTCAGTTGGTAGAGCGTCTGTCTCACAACCAGGAGGTCGGGAATTTAAATCCCGGTCGCGTCAGACCAAAAGATGTTTAAGTATGTGCTGCTACCCTGTTTGCCGTTTAATGATTAAAGGGATAGAGCCTCATCGATATGGCTGCACAGCAGCTGCCGGGCTCATGATTAATTGGGCAAAGCAAATTTTCAGAGTATTTCATTTCATGTCTATTTAAAAAAATAAAAATTGGGATGGATTTTTTTTTTAAGCGTAGTGAATGGTTCAATTATTTTTATGTTCTAAAATGAATTTGCTTTAATACATGTGAAGAGGAATAAAATATTAAAAATCATCAATTAAGTTTTAATACGACCATTCAGAACTTTGGACAGGAGTTTGCTCCGTATTTTTATCTTCTCATCAATTGATATGTTTAATTCCAAATTTGGATTGTTGACCAATCATAAGGGGTGTTGGCTTCAATCTAACTCTCCAGGGTCAAAGGGGAAGGGTCACATTCAGTGGTCAATCCTAAAAAAACTCCTTCTGAGTCTCTCTTCCAATTCATCATTGTCCAGTGGCAGGCCAAGCGGGGTAGGACACAACACCATTACAGGAGTAGTATTTTTTGTAAAGAATAGTCAGCCCCTCAAAATCTATTGTGTCTCAGCCGTCTGGATCTACCCCATGATGTGTTTATCTCGGCCAAAGCTGCAGAAAATATTGAATGTGATCATTGTTTGATATTTATTGATCATGGTGGACATTGTAATAACTGATCGTGATAGTAGGGCTGGTGAAATTCAAATCTTGCTATCATACATTACTTGAAGCTTGATACAAAATACATATATTGGGATTCCAGTTCATGTGTAACAAAGTGTGTTTACCTTCTGGGGGTGTTTCACATAGATTTATGTTTGACTAATATTCCTACTTAAATGTGAACTGATCAATGCGGTGATGCGATATACCAGTATACAACACATAACTGGGACTGCATTTTTCAGTCAGACTTAAATCTTTGTAAAGCACTCCTTAAATATCAAAAGTTTTAAGATTCTTTGCCAGTGTCAAGCCGAGGGTGAAATGTGGGTCAACTTGGGAGATTCCATGGAACAGTGATTTTCACCCACTATTGTTATAAGCTAGCAAAATCCTTGCATTTGATTGGTTCAAAGCAAATTTGTTGGTGAATATGACTATTTGTTTCATGGAAAAAACTCCCTAGGTCTCTAAGCAGAGTTTACAAGCATCAATATTTAATTTCCATGAAAAGTGATGGACAAATCACAACATGTAACTATTTTGTAGAATTCTACTGAACTCATTCGAGTTGTTGATTACCATTCATGGCTATTAAACATTCTTGTGAATAATTTGTGATCTATCTGTTGAACCATGTTTCATGATATCTCTAATCGATTACGTGATGTGATTTACCAGATGCTACACCATTCAAATTATGTTGCTCGAAATCCCATTAAAAAAATTCATAGGAGAAAAGTCTTGTGCATGTTTTTGCTTTTGTTTTACTCTGGCTTAAAAGTCTTTGAGAACATGATTGTTATTGTAAGTAGACTAGAAATTTAGTCAACATAAGTCATTATAATTTACTCTGAAATTGAATTAAAAATTAAAGTCAATACCAAATTCAATACCAAGAGCCTGGTTTCTAGTACAAATTAACTGGGAAAATGGGTAAATTGCCAGTCGGTCTACACCCGCTACATCTACTTTCCCATCCCACATGGTCTTATCTTAGTCTGTCTACAATCAGTCCATTTACTATACTGCCCATCTTTGGCAAAAGGAAGCAAGAGACATCAGTTGAGTTATTTTAGTTTCTGAAACACCCTTTTGTATGTTGCACGTTCAGGCAAAATTTGGGAATAAATAATTGTTCTATGGAAAGATATTGAAGAAAATATGTTAATTTGCATTGACGCCTATGTAAATGATGAACACACATTGTTCATTTACAACAAACAATACTTTTGTAACTTCCTTCCTTTTGCCAAAGTATGGCAGTATAAACCATTTGGTCTGATTGGGGGGGCCACTTCCATTGAAGAGTGGATACCATACGTGACCAAGGGGTTTCGAAAAGCACCCTTAACAAGTATTTTCCATGTTTTGAAAATGCACCCCTTAGCAAGTATTGGCGTGTGAAACAATACCCTTAACAAGTATTGGAAACAAAACGGTACCCTTGACAAGTATTCCCTAAATCAACCCCCTAAACAAGAACGATATATGAATTGTTATGTCATGGACGTGATCACGGACATCGGCTTTACCTTTCATTGGGTTTAGTACCACCCCACACACCTCGCTCAAATCGGACCCTAAACGCGTAGTGTTGGGACAAAAAGATATTTTAGTCTTTTTATACCGTCGCATATTGGACCGTAAACACATAGTTTTCCTAGCGAAATATATTCCCTGGGTTAGGGTTGGGTTAGCCCTAACCCCCGGGGAGGGGGGGGGGGCACTCCCATTGACGAGTGGATACCATGCGTGACCAAAAAAACATGTGGAAACAATCTTTTTCAAGAGAGGGCACGATACATACGTAATAAAGGTGTCAAAAATAATGAAAAAAGGGTATCTATTTTGCTAGGAAAGCTATGTGTTTACAGTCCAATTTGTGAGGGTATAACAGATTATAATACTTTGAAAGGACGAACTTTTTTGCACCAACACTACGTGTTTAGGGTCCTGTGTTGAGATGGGGTGGTACATACTCAGCGGCCTTATAACTTTAACGCTGATGTATGTTAACCGCTTTGTCTGTGTTCTCTGGTATTGCAACTCAAATGTGCATAATAATGTCCATAGTAAGGGAATACTTGTTACTGAAGGGTACCGTTTTGTTTCTAATACCACTTGTTAAGGGTAGGATTTCACACTCCAATACTTGTTAAGGGGTGCATTTTCAGAACATGGAAAATTCTTGTTAAAGGTCAAGTCCACCCCAGGAAAATGCTGACTTTAATAAATAGAGAAAAATCAAACTAGCATAGTGCTGAAAATTTCATCAAAATCGAATGTAAAATAAGAAAGTTATGACATTTTAAAGTTTCGCTTATTTTTCACAAAACAGTGATATGCACAACTAGGTGACTCAGTCGATGATGTCCATCACTCACTATTTCTTTTGTTTTTTATTGTTTGAATTATACAATATTTCATTTTTTTATAGATTTGACAATAAGGACCAACTTGACTGAACCATATAGTATTAAAAAATGCTAATGCCAAATGTTCAGGGAGGAATTAATCGTTGTATCACTTGACAATGAGGAGAAAATTAGAATATTTCATATAATAAAATACAAAACAAATAGTGAGTGGATGACCTCAAAGTCTCCTCATTTGCATACCAGCCAGGATGTGCATATAACTGTTTTGTGAAATTAAGCGAAACTTTGAAATGTCATAACTTTCTTATTTTACATCCGGGAGGGGGGGGGGGCACTTCCATTGATGAGTGGATACCATGCATGACCAAAAAATCATGTTAAAGGGATCTGTTTTTTTAAGATAGGGAACGTTTTGTAACGTAATAAGGGTGTCAAAACACTAAAATAATGAAAAAAGGGTATATATTTCGCTAGAAAAACTATGTACTTACGGTCCAATTTGCGAGGGTACAAAAATACAAAAATACTTAATAAAGGATGTACATGTACTATAGAGGATGCACTACATGTTTATGGTCCTATTTGAGCGAGGTGTGTGGGGTGGTACTAAACCCAAATGAAAGCACAGGTAAAGCTGACGTCCGCGATCACGTCCCTGACATAACAATTAAGATATCGTTGTACTTGTGTAGGGGGTCAATTCAGGGAATACTTGTCAAGGGTCATCGTTTGTATCCAATACTTGTTAAGGGTAGGGTTTCACACGCCAATACTTGTTAAGAGGTGCATTTTCGGAACATAAAAAATACTTGTTTAGGGTGCTTTTTGAAACCCCATCCCATGGTCATGCATGGTATCCACTCGTCAATGGAAGTGCCCCCCCCCCCCCCCCCGGTTCCTGCATCAACAAATATAAAATAGTTAGCTTTGACAAGTGTTCTATTGTAGATTTGCAATTGATTGGAAATATTTTCTTGCAACAATAGTGGGTAATAGACCAAATGGTAACTAGACCAAACTGATAGTGCAGCAAATGAAGTTAGCCCATGTGGTATTAGACTGTCTGAGAAGTAGATCAACTGCTTGGTATCTTGGTCAATATAAACATATAATACAGATGACTCTGCATAAGTCTAATCCACTGAAAGTGGATCACAGAAATCTGTTCGACTTAAAGGGGGAATGTAACCCTGACAATAATGAAGTTTTAATAAAAGGGAGAAAAAAATAGATAAATATTGAAAGTTTGACAAAATCCAAATACGAAAGTGATTATTTTCTTTTTGAGGTTTGAGTTTGTATTCACAAGCAGCTTACCCAATAGACATGTAATATAAATTCATCCACAACTGTTGATATTTGATGGATTGTTGCCAAATCTTAACCAATGCTTCTTTTGTTTTTCTGTTTTCTTATAAAACCAACTTTCTGTCAGGGTGAAAGAAGTTTGTCTTGGAAGATGCAAATAATGTGTTTAAGTCTGAAATATTGCCATTAGTTTGGCATTTTTCACTTATGGAAGGTAGACTTATGAAGACCCAACTCTATTTTTGTTCTTTTATGCAGCAAGCAAAAGTTATTCCCTCTTAAATCTATGCATGACCAACACAGTACAAGACTAAAAAAACATCACACTGGACATTATTCTGTTCATAATAATTTACTTTTTTCTCCATGTACACATTGCACACTGACAAGAAATAGGATGTACATAAAAATCTCACGATATATAGGAACACAGTCCATAACAAATTTACACAGCACAAAAGAAAATATGGGAAATAGAAATCATAAAGTGATGCTGTGTTCTACACGTACAAAACAAGAAGGAAAAAAACACTTGATATTTAACCTACGTTTCATCTATTTGTTCAGCTACAGTACTTTTGCCATAGAATACATTAGAATTTCCCTTCTTAGCTTGCTTACATATAACATTGAATTTGCAAATACTCAAATTTTTTATCAGGTGTTATCATTACAGCAATACATATTTTGTTTTTATTTTTTTCTATAAAAAGACACATAATTCCTACCAAAGCACCAAAATGATGGAAAAGATAACTAACTAATGAACCGGACTGGTTAAATATACCCTGCCAAATGATTAGTTGCAAAGGATAAATACATTGAGTAAATTTAGTGAAAGAATTCCATCTACTCTACTGGTTATTTTATTTTGCCAAGTTGAGTTCATCACATTATTGGGTTTTGTTAAATGATTGGCTACAATCGAACTCACTACTAGTTCATGGCAGTGCTGTTCCTGTCACAAAATAATTTCTTTATTTCATTCCACCGTATTGCAAGAAAAAATTAGGAATATAAAAACTAAAGAAATATAGGCCACTTCAAATTGAATTACATTTTAATTAGCTCTGTGCATAGTCTTTACTCTTCAGGGCATTTTCACGGTAACTGACGTTACACGTTATAATTTTACACACCTTTCATTGTGTGTATGATTATCTCTAAAACAACAAATGATGGGAGTTTGCTTAAAGCACACTCCCATCATTTGTTGTTTTAGAGATAATCATACACACAATGAAAGGTGTGTAAAATTGTAACGTGTAACATCAGTTACCGTGAAAATGCCCTTCAGTGCAATATGGAATAAACTAAAGAATCTTATGATGTTTGTTATACAGTGCACACTGAAATGACTTGTATGTGAATATGCTACTCCTCTTCCATGTATTGGTTAAAAAAATAATCCTGAATATTCTTTAAAGTTGTGCAATACAGCCTTATACTTAAATAGAAAAAACCTAATCAGAAACCCCATATGATATAAGTGTCTACAAGGTTTGACATACAGTAGTTCACTAACAGCAGCCCTTTTTTTTTTTTGGAGGGAGAGAAGAAGATCCAGCAAAAGTGCCAATTGTAAGTACAAATTGCTTGCAGCATTATGTATCATAATAGAATTCATGGCTTTTATACATTCACTAAAGGAAAAAAGTCACAGTGCTTACACTTTCACATTAAATATAATGCAAGGAAAATGTACTTGTCACCATATTTACTTCTTATTTAAGTCACTCTAAATACAGAACTCAACCTATTTTGATGTCTCAACCTCATTATCATATAACTCGTTTTCCTTCGAGACATAAAATCTTCATTCTATGGTAATCAAATATAGCAAATTTATTGTCAACTTTTTCAAAAACGATCCAAAAGGGTTTACGGGACAGAATCAAAAGATCAATTCAATCAAATTTTAATTTAGCTTTCGTTTTGTGGCTATGAAAAGTAATTGGTTGGGAGTTTTTTTTCTGGATTTCATTTTTGTATACCTTGATAAGACAAGGATAGCTTACTGCACTTATAAACCCACCATAATTTGAATTCACGAGTCCAGTTTATGTTAAGTAATTTACATAAACAGTTGGCTAAAACATCAAGACATCTTAAAAAATTGTATGTAAAGGCGAAAGTATTTCGTCATACTGTGGATATATCTCTTTTCCTCAAACAGAATTTACATTCTATTTTATATATTCAAATATTTTAGGAGACAAAAAGTTGCACATTTAATGATTCATATTCTGGGAGAAAGAAGGGTTATGCATCTCAAGCTACATACGCTCAATCATCAAACATGTGTAATTCTCAATTTAATGATTCAGCACCGGGAGTCATCGTTGGAAGCATCTATGGATGGAAACCATCAATCAGACCAAAATTAATTCATTCGCGAGTATCCCTTTACACAATATGTTTATCATGTTAAAATAAATACACAGGCTATCTAAATAGTAATGCTATTTTGTGCTCAGAACTGGAAATAAGAATAATGAAACAAAAACCCAACCCAATGAGGCACTTTAATAACGACATCTAAACAATCCGTAAAATGACTACTAAGTAGTGTCTTTAAAACAAAAGCTAGGCCAGACTAATGTAACGTATGGAAACAGGGAAACACATTGATAAGACAATGGATACACACGTTCGGTGACTCACAATTTACTTTTTCTCCCCCTACTAGTTCAAAAGGAGACAGCTGCCGTAAGGTGGGCTACTCTTTAAAAAAAATACATCAAAAAAAGTTTACATCAAAAATCAGTTGTATTTACACATGGAAATTCAAGTTGGAGTTGGTGTGTTGTATTTTCCTTACATGGTGTATGTAACGTGGTTTTAAACTTGCAGCTTTGATCACAAAATGCAGTCATTTTTTTTTTAATTACTGTAATAGCAACACCGAAAAACACCCAAACTGTGACAATCTAGAACGAATTTCACCAATATTACTCAATATATTACCTAACTTTGAACTCAATATCAATTTAAAGCAAGCATGTTTCTTTAATAGTCTGTAGTTATTGGCACTTGATGATATATATATATAAGAACAATTAATATTGTTGTCATCTATGTCAACATTCAAAAGTCTAAACACAAAACACATTTACACATCTGCACTTCTGAAGTTTTGTTTTCTAATTCTAGTACAATATCGAATTTTATGTTTCTTAAAATAGAGAATTTTTAGATTCTTTTTTTAAAACCATATTTCATATCTTATCACCATTATCCTAAAATCACTTCTCTGCTTTAGTATAGACTTAATCAAACTTTTGTACATTTTACATATAACTCTTTTAAATAGTACACTATATATTTAGTCCATTCTTAGTTTCTGATCCTCCCCAACAACAAAGCCTATGAAATATATTTCTCTATCTGAATATAGAAGCTTGTGGAAAATCTCGAAATGTATTACCGTTTATAGTAGACTTCAACTAGTGAGGATTTCATCTTTTGAGTTCCTTCAAACACAAAAATAGATATCCTATTAGCAGATCTTGATTGTTTTTTCCCAGTTGATTTTTTGCTGCATCCGTCAAAATAAGAGCATTACTTTGTGCACTCAGATCACCCATGACATAATGTAAACATTTTCAAGGCCACATTATTTAAGTAGTACTTATTGTCATAAGTTTGGTCGACTACATGTATTCTCTGTATCCAGATTCTCATTTTCTTGTTACTGAAACATCAACCTTACAAGTTGCATCATTGCATTCTTAATACTTTGTTTCTATCCTGTTGCTTAGGCCAAGAGATGACATGAGTTTGTTACAGAGAACCAAAGTGCAACATTATCAATGTGTTCTTAATGGATTTCAGCATATTCATATTTTAGTAGAGCATTATGAAAAAAGTTCCACACACGAAATCTGACATAAATTGGTTCATGGTGGCCCAAAGGATGGCAAAATGAATACCGTAGCTAGGGATTTTGAAATCAGTGTAAATTGAGCTGGTTCATAACTGTTCTGGAACCATGCCCAATATGTACTGATTTTAATGGGGAAAAAAAGTTTTTCAGAAGGCCATAATATGCATCTTTGTCCCCAATGGACCGATTCACATCAAATGTGGGTTGTGGATTTGTTTTTTTATCGTGAATATGGTACAGACACCCACTGAAAAGTAAAATAGTTTTTTTGTGATGTCATTGCTTCAGTATAATTCTACATGTAATTGAATAAAGACTGTTGAAGGAACTATCTTGACTTTTCCAATGCCAGAGGAAAGGGTGAGGCATGCACCCTTCCACCTTAAATAGCAACAGAATCCAAGTGTTCTAGTATTACATGAAAATGGAACCAAGCAAATTTCTCTATCAGCAAAAGTGATTTGTAATATCACTGGTTCCTTTCCATTCATTCAAAGTATTCATTAAGGAATAGCAAAAAGAACAATTTAATCCAAAGGCATTACCCTACAAAAACACAGATTGTCACTTAGCTTAATGAGTTGTTTTAATAACAATCGACACCCAATTCGCCCATCCAGTCTTTATTTTCCTAAAGAGTGCATGAACAAGCCTTAGTTTTATTGAACATTTGATATCCTACAGCATTTCTTTACCCTAGGTATTTCACATGTACACATTAGGCAGTGAGAGACACATGGAGAACAGGAGAGTTTCACAAAGATTTCAGTAAATTCCATTTATGCACAGTATATAATGCATCGCCGCACTGTGAGGAAGCTCTACCGTGCATTAATCAATAAGATTGCGCGCTACATATCACTTGCATGTCGACAAATTTAAGCATGAATCTAAGCTACACTTAAATCTTTGTGAAACACCCCCCTCCCAGATTAATACAATATGCATATGAATGAATATGAAAAAGTAGAATGAACAGAAATCAGGGATTAGAGGCACAGATGTTTATTAAGGGAATAAGGGGAAGGGATGTTTTCTATTTTCCATCCTAAATTTGCTCGAATCGATGAACAGCTGGAACGAACACGCACTCGACAAATCTTTAAACAATCAAAATTTGAATTCCAGCTTCAAATCTTATTATCAAATATTCAAAGTTCTGTGATCAAGCAGGCAAACTGTGATATTGCTTTTGTTTTATAGAATGAGGGCAAGGAGAAATATAAACGAAGGATATCATGTAGACTATTTCAAACTGGGCATTGGAGACAGGCAATTATAGATACAAAATATTTTACATTCCTTGTATTAAAGTTCATCAGTCTAGTAAAAATGCTATAAATACCTTACAAACCTTACAAAAAATTCTGAAATTTCACCAATCACGGAGTTCTCAATTAATCATAGAAATATTTTTATAAAGAATGCTAAAAAATATTCTTCAATGAATATTGATATACAAATTTATTCATACTGAACATAAATTCAGTGATAATTTTTTTTTGCAGGTACAGAAAGAATAAGATAACTTCCATCAGATATTTTCATGTTAAAAAAATTAATTGGTCAGTTATATTTACCATGTTCGGATTGAAGGGCAAAGTCGATTTGATTGTTTGTGAAAGTTCACCTTTAATATTAAACAAGCACATGACTTATACTGGAAGTCTACACAAGGGCTGCACAATATGACAATATCAAAATACTTGATTTTGAATAAATGATATTGGGTCCACTGTACATTAGTCTGCAGCCACAGACCCTGATTAAAACTTTGATCGACATGTGGGTCTTGAGAAAAAAATTAACAGAAATACAACTTGCGTTTTCAAGAGCGTTCCGAGTGATGTCATCCTGCATGTGGAGGGCTCAACGATAGGTAACTGTTCATCAAACGGTAATAAATCAAATCATAACTCCGAGGGAAATGGCCATGAACATGTTGATCTTCAACAATATCTTCTCCTAATCTACACACCTGTTGTGTTGAAGAAAAAGTGGCATGTGAACATTGTTTGAGGATGTCTGACAATTATTCAAGGGGGCCTTTCAAGGGTGTAGGCTGGTTTGAGCATAGGGAGGTGCACATCCTGGGGAAACTAAAGTGGTATGGGGGTGCACTGGAAAATCAGCAGTTGAAAGCAGAAGAAAGGGTACAAATTTCATTTTGCTTGTCATTGTTGTAACTCCTCTGCCTCAGCGGGAGGATGCACATGCACACAGTGCACCCCCCACCTACGCCCTTGCCTTTCAATCACTATATCAACATATTACAGATGTCAGGTATTCAGGTACTGATATATGCAATAATGTGCAGCCCTACTCTAGACAAGGTTATCCTTGCACGCTTTCATCAAAGGAGTCTGTATCCATCTAGCATTCGCTCTGATCCTACATACATTATCCAACAGAAGTGAAACCACCACCTATAAAAACGCGAGACTAAATAGTGTAGCTCTCCACCAAAATACTTTCTTTAACTCAAGTAACAATTCTACTTTGTAAGCCTAATTGTTTGGAATCATGTATGGGTCGCACACCTGCTACCGATCAAAATGCCACAAATTCAAAGCAACAAAAGCTTGCCATTCAAATGCAAATGAGCACCACTGTGTACATAAGCACAACAAGCATGCTCATTCATCAGTTTTCCAAGTGACAAAAAGGCTCGTCCTAATCGCTTACGAGGGGAAAAATACCTTCTACATACGGAAAGGAAAAGGTGGGCGCAACAAGATTCCTCAGATTAGGCTATACTTCGTAGAATCATAATGAAACTTTAAGTATTGAATTATATTTAAATCTCTCATTTGATTTACGGTTTCATGAATTGAGACAACATGACATGATACCTCATTTATCACGACCATGAAGCATTTGTTCCGAATCAGGCTGCATACAAAGCTATGCATATAGCAGCAATAATGATATACAGTTTTTGTATAGTGCATAATGATACAACATCTCAATACGCTTCCAAATGACTTGGATACTAGTCAACCTATCCATGAGGGGTACATGTACTCGCTTCTGTTGGATACTGTACGACCAATATGACTGGTAAGACATACCAGCAATAGATTTACTTCTCTCACACACATTCCGGGAATTTTTCTTGTGTCTTTTTGTTTGTCTTAGTCCACATGGGTGTTTCATAAAGCTGTTTGTAAGTTACAAGCAAATTAACAAACAACTGTTGATCCTTTCTTGTGATGAATGATACACACCAAACTTCCATTGGTGTTATTCAGTTCTGAAGAAAAGATCACCAGTCATTCTTACAGTCACTCATAATTTATGAAGAGCTTTAGAAAAACCCACCTGATCTTACTAAGATGGACTAAATCGAAAGGAAGAGTGGAGGAAATAGATCACATTTCAAACCATGAATAGGAACCCAAATCATTTCCAGATCCCAAAGAAGAAAGCTTTCGATTCTTCTGTAAACTAATTCATCACTCGAGATTACATTTTTCTAAGGGAATTCTAGTATTCAGTACCCATTTTACATTACATGTAGGACCTTAGTGTAGGAGGTGTCATGGTACACCATGTATCTTTCTTGGGCAAGTGTTGGTCCTGACACCCAATTTCGACAAGTGTCTTCTTGTTGTCTTCAAGACCTTATAAAATTCATTATCCCTAAATTGAGTAAAGACTTATTTAGAGCAATAATATTGGCCTAAAGTACTCCTAACTCTTTCTCTTAACTACAATTGCATTGCATATCATCCCTTTTCTTCTCCAATTCACACAAATTATTGGATAACACGGTAAATGCAAGATGCAAATTAATCTTTTCCCTTTGCATACAAAAGTATAAAATAAACGTCAGCCAAAATTGCCTCTTTCAATACCACCAAGCCAAACTTCTGTATAGCTGGCCGATATTTATCATGTGTAAGTTAGATTTGATGCATAAATTATTACAAAGAGGTAGGCTAAAATCACACATCGCAACTGGATATACAAAAGATATAAACATGAGAGGACCTACATTGGTTAATGGTATTACAGGGTGATTATTCAATCGTTTCATTATTTTATCAGCGAGTATTCATTACACTTGATTATCAAAAACATGTAGCACTGTTCAAATTCTATGATTAATTTTTGGAGTAAAAGCATAGATATATTTGTGCTATATAGATCCCCGACAGAAAGTACCCTTACACTGGGTTTTACACCTATTTGTCTTTGGTTCTCCATAATATACTTTGGTAAAGGGCTTGGATTAAATGATCAGAACAGATACATATCATTTCAGTATGAACTTACAATACTGCTAAGACCATCAGTAAAAATGACACCCCTTTAATATAATGAATAAAAAATAAAAAAAAATGAAAAGAATTAAACAAATGAAAAAAAATACCTAAACAAACATTTATTAATCTAATTTAATAGATGAAAATATTTTTTTTTAAATGTAAAAATACATAAATCCTGAAGATAAATAATCTGAATATAATAATCTCTGGATTTAGCTAACTAGGACTGATGGAGAACAGCATATTAATTCATATTTCAAGGGACATTTTTATGCAGAACAGCCTATAACTATTTGTTGTATCAATAAGTTTAGAATCAACTTTGTATGGTTAGTTACTTCAATTGAAATAATGATTTGTTTGAATGCAATTTATTTGCAGCAAAGAAATTTATTAAAGAAAATCAATCAAGTTTTGCCATCGTAAGGAAGCTATGTTGCTCATACAACTTGCACAATGAGTGATTACACATGAAAAAGGGACATAACGAACAATGAAAACAGATGATTTAAGACAAGAAATTCACTGACAAAGACTTCTAAGTGTGTATACAAATGTCCTAGGCATGCAGGGTACAGTGAGGTTATGATATAGGTGGCAGCGATGACGACGACGATGACGGTGAAGAGGCAAGCGATAACCGCATCGAGTGGTCTCGTTCAGGCGGCCGAAGAACGTAAATGGGGTGGAGAGGTCGACTGAGGGCGCTCTGCGCGGCTTCGGGGACTGGGAATATAGCTAGTACCACGTAGTTTGAGCATCTGTCGGCAGAGTCTACTTGGTGAGACTGCAGAGCCTGGGAGGCTGGAGTATTGTTGGGCAGCCAGCGGAGGTCTGCTCCTACTCGTAAAAGGTCATCTAGGCTGGCCAATAGGGCTCCGCATGTGGTATCACCTGACAATGTACATACTTCTAATATCTCAGATGGACCTAGGTTTCAAAAGAGAAAAATAAGACTGTGATATCAAACTGGACTGAATAATGTATTGCTCTTCTTATCACTGATTTATCTTTAAATTGTCTAAATTTAAATTTCCATACATGTAGAATCAGCACCTTGAGACATCATAAAATCACTTACTATATTTGTTATTACTGTTAAAGTATGGACATACAGTCCTTTTTTAAATTTTGCAAACGTATCTGCTGAAAGCTATAAATAGTAAGGATATTAAAGGCCTGACTAAAGTTTGTAATTTGAACCCAAGAATGATAATCTAGGAGTGCCTCACCATGTGATTCTAGACTCTCTGAGACCATTAAACTATCTCCTTGTTGCACTTTACGTTGTCTCCTGGGAGCTTTGGATTGCTTGGATGATTTTGAAGGCCTGATACCTGCACGATGATCATAAAATAAACAAAAAATAAATTCACGAGTAAGAAGAAAGGCATTATTCAGCATTATCAGGGTTCTTGTTCACACAATGTAAGCATTTTGATAAGAGATAGGTTTATATAGCTAAGTCTTAGGTCTGGATTGATGAGCAGATTGTCAGTTGGAAGAAATGTCAGGGGGGTAAATAGGGATTCGAATTTGAAATGCAAAGAAGAAATAAATACTTGATGAGAAAATCTAAATACTTTGAGAAATGGAAGAAAGTACCTTTGTCTTGAATGCCAGGTCTTGGTAGAGGAGGTCCAGGACTCTGTGACGGTGATGTTCCAGGGCTATGTATTCCTTGAGGTAGCATACCAACACCAATACCTGGTGCATATAAATCCCTTGACCTGACACCGTGCTGTTCTAGACTAAGTCCTCTCCTCTGCTGTAATGGGTTGTATCCCATCTGCGATAGAAGGCCTGGACCACCAGCACCTGTGTTTCCTGGACCAGTAGAAGGCACAGACTGGGGATATGACACACCAGGGCCAATGATCTGTGGGGATTGGGGACGTTGGTTACCTAGCATACCAGGCCCTTGACCCAACATTTGTTGCTGTTGTTGTTGCTGCTGCTGCTGGCCAACAACAACCGTCATGGGCAAGCCATGATGGATTTGCTGGGAGCTCGGTGAGGTAGACCTTGGCACATCCCCTGGGCTAGGCAGGGTGGGGCCATAATGAGGAGGGGCACCCCCACCCTGGTGCATCTGAGACTGATAGAGTACTGGTACACCCTGGTGGGAAGAGCTAGAGGGCTGGTCCATAGGTGACTGGTAAACGATTTGGGGCTGTCCTGGCTGCTGGCCGGGCGGTTGTTGAGGGGACATCATCCCCATGCCAGGGTAGCCTTGCGCTGTGTAGAACCCCTGGGGTGTAGTAGCACCGCCTTGCTGGTTGGAGGGGTACATGATACCCCCCGTGGGCTGGACAAGCTGGGGTGGTTGGCTGCTAGAAACTGGATGCTGACCATGGGCTTGGGACGGGGGCATACCTTGGACGGCTTGGGGGTTGTAAAGCTGGGAAGCTGAGGAGGCTCTGTATGCTGCAGCTTGTTGGGGCTGACCACTATATAAAACCTACAAGTAAAAGAACAAGTACAGAAAATAAAACTACAAAATATACACAGTAAGTACAAATATAAGTTGATGGGTTTGTATTGAAAATCAATGCACAAGAAAGGACATAGAGATCTGACAAATAACTGTATAACTACACAGATTACAAATGAAGTCTATGGTCGAATCTAAATTGCATGTATATCTCAGTGCTTATATATCCATCTTCATCAAATGATTATTATAATATTTCAGTGTCTATATATATTCAATACTTAACTATTAATCAATAAAAAAACAAGATCAAGGACACATCTCAAAATCAGGGCTCGCAAAAACATTCTTACAGGGCACTGAGCTGAGAAGGAAAAGCAAACAGAAAAAGTGATAGAAAGACCATATCCGGGAGTGGACAGGCTTTAGGCTAAGTTACATTGTGAGGGAGACTGAAGAATGAACATGATGGCAAAAATTGGTTGCCAGGTCATGCAATGCCCCTACAGTCTATCAGATAATAGGACAGAAAGACAGACAGACATACAGACAGACTTGAGGACAAGTTGGACGCACCTGTTGGTGTGATTGCGGAATGCCTTGTTGTTGTCCGATGCCTTGAGGCTGCGGCCCTTGGTGGTGCGAAGGGGGTTGTTGAGATGATGAAGAATGTGGATGAATGCCTTGTGGTGATGTAGGAATACCCCCTGCTCCTCCTCCCCCTGCCCCTCCACCACCAACACCACCACCTCCTCCTCCCCCTCCTGGTCCTCCAACCTGCCTGATCATAAACGGTTGGTTCAAACCTTGTTGGGGCTGTATCTGGAGGATGGGCGGTTGGGGTTGCTGCTGTTGTTGCTGCTGATGTTGTGGGTGTGGTCCAGGATGTTGCTGAGAGGACTGTGGTATTGCACCCGGCTGTTGCTGTTGGATTGCTAGAGGTACATGCTGGCTTCCACTTGGTACCGGTTCTGAATCGCCTCCCGATATCTGCCTTGATAGGGTAAGACCCTGCATCTGACTGCTCATGTCAGCAAACTCCTGTCATGGAAAATATGGCACAGGACCCAATTATACATGTATTATGCCGAAACATTGGAAACAATTGAAATCAAATGTACTGAATAGTTCCATAGCAATAATTGCTTTTAGCCATTTTGTTTCAGTACCTCATACAGAACAAACAATGCAGGTTGCTATTCTCACTTTTAAATATGTGTTAATCATTTTCCATTCACTTCACATTCATTAAATTCTTGTTAATAAAAAGCAATTGAATGATAATGACATGGTTCAAATTCTTCATAAAACTTATGATGACTGTAAATAAAAGTGATTATAACTTATAACAATTGAATAATAAGTACTTAAAAATATTCAATCATTTCTTTTTAATAATAAATCCATGATCTTTACAAATGAAAGCTTTCACATCTTTAGCTTTAATTCTAACAAAGCTGCTACAAGCTCATCTGTAATGAAAAAAGCATGCAGGAAAACAAATTGAATAATAACCAATTGGGTTTTCAGTTGGGGCCCATGCATCACAGTTTAACATCTAATGTACACTAGAAATGTATGACATTCATACAGGGATAAATTCTGTTGACACTCATGAAAAAAACATAAAGAATACATGTAATACCCCCAAGTTGATACTGTTAACTCGAATGGTATTTGTAAATGGACCATACAGTTCCAGTGTGCAACAAGTCATTCCAGGACTAGAAAACTCAATTTTGATAAGAGAATTCAATGAATTTTATTTTATGTAGGAATAAAACATGTGATGATCAGATATTGGACAGTGTCCAGAGAAGTCAATATCAATTACAAAGAATTTTTTTTTTACATCTTGGAAAGACTTGCGAAAAAAACTAATAGCATGATGTTGACGACGATGCCGTCAATGCAGTTGGAAAAGCAGTGTCTATATGTATGTATTGCTTCTGCAATCCAGGTGAGACAAAGAGGTAATTTACGGAATTTATATTATATCAAATATGACTTTAAAAATATTAAATATTTATAAATTCATAAATCTTTAATATCTTTGATGCATTTTCATAAAATCTGCTGCAAATTGTTTTCATATTACTTCTGCTGATATCATGAATAAACTCTGTCACAATGAACTTTGACTCTACAGGCATTCTTTCCTTTCTAAGATGGATGTGAAGTTTTATAATCATTAAAATTCAAAGCTCTTAAAAAACAAAATGATATGTATGACCTGGCTTTAATAACTCTGTTTCTTTGCCTTCTGTCAAGTTTTCAAAACTTCCCTCATGTCTCCTTTAAAACTCTGAAAATGGTCATTGCAAAACATATCACACTGTACATCACACACATTCTATGTAATTTCTGCATGCAAATTACTACTGCTACTACTACTATGACAACGTTGGCGGCAGCTGCTTCTGCTGCTCTCGCTACTACATCTACTACTTCTACTACTACGACTACTACTACTACCGTACTACTACTACTACTAAAGTACTACTACTACTACTACTACTACTACTACTGCTGCTTCTTCTGCTGCTGCTGCTGCTACTACTACTACTACTACTAATCATACTGCCATATTAATTATTCATACACGTTTCTATTTTTTAAGACTAAAATATTCAAAGGCCCGAGTCAAAATGGTAGTACCATTGATGCCTAACTGATGCTGCTGGAATTTGTTTTGCCCGTATGGATTTTGGTTGCAGTCTGTTGCGAATGTTTGAAAAATTCAAAGTACCAAGCTAGAACACAAGGCAACTGCGTAAGTCTGCATATTGACCTCGTATATTTATTGTGCTGCATGTTGTGTTTAACCGTGTTTGTCTGCGTTAGGGTAATCAACAGCTGAACGCAAGCTCACGACAAAAAGGAGAGATTCAGGCTTACAATGAGCAAAATTACGATTCAGGCTTAATTCAGATATTAGAAAACTACAGGAATCAAACAATGTAGACAAAACAGTGCTACCATGTAGGAATTGATTCTACAATACAAGATACAAACAAACCTACTGCCATGCAACATTTATAATGAGCAGTGCATAAATTCCTTCTGATAATCATGCAAATACACTGTGTACAAATAATCTCCACATTGTACACAATATACTCTTTTGCTTTGATCTTTATATTTGCCAATTTTTACAATCAATACACAAAATGGAGTTTTACATGAGGACTTACTGATTCCAAAATGCTAAATGTAATTTGTGGGCCTCTGCATATATTGCAGGGATATATCACTGGCTTTCAATAGTAAGATGCATTTCGATTTCATATTAAAAAAACAAAATCTCTTTAAAGTTAATATCGGAAGGGACTAGCACCGCCCACTTAAAGGGGAAATTCATTCTGATATCAAGCTGATTTCAGTAAAATCAAAGACAGAATAAAGTAGTATGTCAAAAAAGACTTGACGAAAAACGCTCAAGAGAATAAGCCAATTATGGATTTTTTTATTTTTGTGACATCACATGTGAGTAGATCATTTTCTCAAAAAATTCAATCTGATTAAGCCTTAAATCTGATTTTATTTGGTCATTCAATAATTAAGAGCAATTTATAGGATTCATATTCAAAGAAATATGGGGGATGAAAGGGGGGGGGCACTTGCATGTGACACTGAATTTGAAAATTTGTTTAATTCTTGATGGATTATCATCAAACCTTCATTAATAGCTTTCTCTTATTTGATTTCTCTGATTTTCATTAAAACCAACTTGATGGGAACTTTCCCTTTAACAGCTGCACTAAACAAACACAACACGAAAAGCCGACCATGACGTTGGTAGCAAGTATAACTATACACATGACCATCCAAAGCAACATGCCCCTACCCCAGAGTGCTGGTGTGGGACCATTGCTGCGGTCTGCTGCTGGGTATGGTGCTGATGTGCCTGGTAGGAGGATGGGTGAATACCCCCCTGGCTGGGGGTGTGTCCGAAACCCCCCACCCCGCCGGCTCCGACTACAGAGTGGCCATAGCCCAGTAGGGCGGGATGGGTGGAGGAGGAAACCTGGTATAATAGGTGAAGGAGTTACGACCTGTTATCAACGAGCCCATCGAGTGCAATTCATGGTGTGGTTATTAAGTAATGACTGAGTGTGAATCCCCTGGCACATGACTTTATGCATGCCATTAATTAAGTGAAAGATAAGTAGTATATAAGTTGATCTAATATTGCTATATCCAACAATTATATGAAACCAGTTGATAAATATGCTCACACAACAAGATCACTTTACAGCTAACAAATTTGCAAATGCTCTTGATTTAATTATAAAGATGTGGCTTCAAAAATAGAATGACAAATTAAAAATCATAAATATTACAAATGAAACTTCCATCATTTTAAATAACATCACACAATTTGAAAAGTAAATATTTCATCTATCTTTATCATGGCTGTGACACTATTAATGAAAAAAAAAAATAGTGATGTGTTATGAAAGCATATGATTGAATAACAAAAAGGAGCATGTATAAAAATACTCTTCTAGGGATCCCATTCAGACACGGTGTAACAAAAAGCTCAGCAACATTTCATGTACACAATCAATGAAATATCAAATAAAAAAGACAAGAATAGTGATTTCCTTTACTTATATCAGGGACTACCATACACTAGAATTCTGTTAGACATTTTACCATCAACTGAAATCATAAAAATTCCAGTTCTCTGGATTTCCTATAAAATACTTTTGTTTATTAAAAGGTCATTGTCAGAATGATGTGTGGGCTTCAGTTTAAGACTCATGAAAACCATGAAGTTATGTTATAATTGTTTCTGCAATAAGGTTATGCAATATTTTCTGAAATGGTTATAAGAGCTTACAAGCCTCTGTGAGAGAAAGAAAAATTTCGCTATAGCAGGCAGGTTCAGGGGGATCATTTTTTTTAAATTCATTCTCTCTTATCCCTTTTTTAAAAATTTTATTTTTAAACTGATCTGTTATGGTTATCTTTTCATTTTAAAAATCAGTCGCAAGACATTTGCTTTTTGTCTATTTTATACTACCTAAGATCAAGGTTATATTTGCATATTTCTTGCCTGTTAACCAACATATTTTGTTTCTATTGTACAGGGCCCTCAGTGATAGATTTTTTTTTTACCAAAGAGGCAAGCTAACCTGTTTCAATAAAACTAGGAAAAAATACATATTTAATATTCATAACAGTCAATTTTTTGTCTTTTCAGTGGCTGAATGAATAACAATCATCAATGGTTTAATAATAGAACTTACCATAGGCTGGCTATGTTGAACTAAGCTTCCCTGGCTGGCTGCTAGCTGCGGGCCAGTCTGGGTAGGAAGGGAGTGGCCTGATGCATTAGCCTGCAGCTGATTAGACGATGGGGGTTGAGCGTGAGCGTGGGCGGGGGCTTGGACTACCATGGGCGTGCCATCTTGATTCAGGAATGGAGAACCTGTGTCATCAAGGAAAAAAGTTAAAAAGTTAAACCCAAGTGGATCACTGATCGAAAAAAAAGAAATAACAGAATCAGATAAATGAAAGTTTAAAAGTGAATATGAACAAGTAGCCTTGTTTAACATCACCTCAAGTGCTCAACTTCTCAAATGTGACCATGCTTATAACCTATAATGCAATATTCTGAGCAATGTGGTCTTGTTATACAGGCCCACAACAGGATCACACACCAATTCACTACTTAATACATTCATACTGCAATACTTATGTTACCAAGTAGCAAGGTAAATACTTTTCCTCTCAAAGCATCTTGGTTTCTTTATACAAACAAGTGGAGCACCTCTGGCAGTCTCACCTGCATCAAGCGATTCAATATAGCAGCAGTGCTGACTTTGAAAACTACTATAAAATAATTTTTCACAAAAAACACCATTTATATAATGATACAATACTACGTTCATTGACAATAAATGACATTTGACATTGATCATGCGACCTAAGACTTGTTAGTGATATTTGATTACCCCTATATCCACATTTTATAAACTGTATCTATAATCTTTAAAAGTTATGACAGCAATCTAATAATTACCTCCAAAATGGCCAAAGTTCATTGACCTTAATTGACCTTTGACTTTGGTCATGTGACCTGAAACTCGCCTGAGATGTTCAGTGATACTTGATTACTCTTATGTCCAAGTTTCATGAATCAAATCCATAAACTTTCAAAGTTATGATGGTTATTCAACAAATACCCCAAACATGGCCAAAGTCCATTGACCTTTGACCTTGGTCATGTGACCTGAAACTCGCACAGGATGTTCAGTGATACTTGATTACTCTTATGTCCAAGTTTCATGAATCAAATCCATAAACTTTCAAAGTTATGATGGTAATTCAACAGATACCCCAACTTGGCCAAAGTTCATTGACCCTAAATGACCTTTGACCTTGGTCATGTGACTTGAAACTCCGGCAGGATGTTCAGTGATACTTCATTACTCTTATGTCCAAGTTTTATAAACTCGATCCATACATTTTCAGAGTTATGATGGTTATTCAACATATACCCCCAACATGGCCAGTCCATTGACCTTTGACCTTGGTCATGTGACCTGATATTCGCACAGGATGTTCAGTTATACTTGATTACTCTTATGTCCAAGTTTCATGAACTAGACCAATAAACTTTCAAAGTTATGATGGTAATTCAACAGATGCCCCAACTTGGCCAAAGTTCATTGACCCTAAATGACCTTTGACCTTGGTCATGTGACTTGAAACTCCGGCAGGATGTTCAGTAATACTTGATTAATCTTATGTCTAAGTTTCATGAACTAGGTCTATATACAATCTAAGTTATGTCATTTCAAAAACTTAACCTTCGGTTAAGATTTGGTGTTGACGCCGCCGCCGCCATCGGGAAAGCGGTGCCTACATGTACAGTCTCACTCTGCTATGCAGGTGAGACAATAAAATTGTAGGCTAATTTATTTTCTATTCCATTATTAACTATATCGTAAGGTACATTTTAAGATTAGCTAGTTAAAACACTCGGTCAATGAGATCTCACGTACAATGATGGTCAGTTAGCTCACTTTTAAAACAGAATCAAGCATCAAACATCACCTACCAGTTTGTGGATTGATGATGAAGCTCCCAGGGGGTACATTTTCAATATTGGAAGTTGCAAAGAGCACCGGCTGTCCGATCCCTGGCCCGGCATGCTGCGGTATGGCTCCTTGCTGTACAATGAGCGGCACTCCGGTATGGGTGTGGGGTTGACCGGCCTGCCCTTGATGTTGCTGCTGCTGTTGCTGTTGCTGCTGCTGCTGTTGAGCTGCCAGAGGGTGTAGCTGAGGCTGTGACTGTAAGGCATGACCCCCGGCAGACATGGGGAATGAACTTGTCCAGGTGACCTGAGGGCCTTGCTGGAGGGAGGGTTGGGAGGAGTAAGGTGATGTAGGCTGCTGGGGTAGCTGAGAGGGGACTGGTGGTGCCTGGCTGATGGGACCGAGGGTGGGCTGGTAAGGGAAGCCCGTAGGGAACCCACGGACCTGACCATGTGGGCTACTTGCTCCACGATCAACAGAATCTGGTAAAATAAATACAAGACGGTAACAACTACAGTCTCAACTCGTTACATTTTCTCAAATCAAAGCATATATAAATGGATGATTTTCTAGTTGATGAGAGGATAGAAAAAAAAACACTTGCCTCATTAAAAATGAAATTATTGATACAAAATAACATACATCTTACAAAATATTAGTAGGCATAGTTACTTTATCCAAAGCAATATTCAAGGACCCCACTAGAAATAAGCTTTCAAGCTTTCATAGGTTACCTGTTTAAGCCTACTGATTCTGATGCTATAGAAAATATTCTGGTGACTCGGCACATGAAATCTATCAAACAACATGACATGACAAAATGGGACTTTGGTCTTCTGGTTGCTTGCTTACAATCATTCATGCTTTCTTAGCAATCAGGTAAAAAAAATCCTTACTACCATTTCTACCCAGTCTAGACCTACCCATTGGATGGAGCTTCCCAAGACTGCCTCTGCTGCCCAAACTGCTGCTGGATCGACTACTGGCGCTGCTGTCCGTCCTCAGGAGAACCTTCTGGGAGAGACTTCCAGCGAAGCTGCTTGCCTTGGTGACGGCAGGGATGGAAGGCCGTTCCGAGCCGCTGGAGTCCACGCTACTCCAAGGACGATCCTTCTGCCAATGGGACGATGAGGAATCATCAGAAGTGCCACTGTTCTGCCTGCTGGTGGCCTGCAGGATGCTCTTTGGTCGATTGATGGGTGGCTCTACTGTTAAACCTTCCGGCTACGGTCAAAGAAAAACACAATGTGAAATTCACTTGCAGTCTATCGTTTATAATGAGAAAGGGATTCTGTGTTTCCTAACATTGCTCCCACAGTCCAATGCTTCTGGCACTGTTGAAAGCCACAGACAATTTTGAATCAATAGAAAAAAGAAAACCTTATCATTTGTCAAAGAACCATGGCAACCATGGCTGTTTTGTTGAATGATAGGGGTTGATACTCTTGTGTCTATTGAACTGTAAGCTTGGATACGTTGTTTGTTTAACGAGGAGGTGATAAGTAACAGCTATCTAACATACCTAGTATCAACTGCTCGTGCCCACTGTTGAGAACATGATCAGATAACAAAAATACTGGATGTGATTTTTCATGAATCAATGATTGACTATTTCAGAGTGCATGCAGAAATTAGCTTGTCTGAGGAGATGTCAAAGCATGCAATAGCAACAATAACAACTGCAGAAATAAAAGATGCAAATAACATGTAAATGCACACAAATTTAGAATCAGTGAATCTTGATACCAACATGCAACTCTCGACACAAAGCAATGCAAATAAATAATGTTATAATCTTATGTTAACTAGAGTTTCTAATTCAACAAATTTTTACACCCAAAAATATGTGCTGCCTACACTATATATACCATATTAATTACGCAAATGGCAGAACATTAATTAATGTTTTGCTTTATCCAGAAACCACAGGTATAGACTGGAATAATGTTATCATTTTTTCTATAGAGTATTTGTTTTTAATTACTGGTAAAGTTGAAATTTTTTGCAAGATATTCCTAGAGGTCTATACTGATCTATAAAGGCACATACCGTAGTCACTTCTTGGTTAAAAATTCTGGCTCTTGCTTTCTCATATTCCTCATGCCTCTCTTCAAAAGACTTGCTCCTTTTATCGTCTTTTAATTCGCCCTTATCTCGGCCCTATAAAAACACATTCAGAAAAAAAATGAACGAAAAATGGAAAAAAAATCGAAATGAAGAAAATAATAATACACACACCTCTGAATTTAAATGAAAATATGAATAAGACAACTGTGTTTGGAAATCATGCAAATGTGCAATTTTGCAAGAAAAGGACAGAAAACAACAATTTTCTCTCACATAAGACAGAAAACCAAAGCATCACAACGAGATAGTGGTTACATCTATGATTTGACAACCTGTGCTCTTCAGAATTCTAATTTGCTATGATCGACTGAATTCCATAATAAAATCAAATTCTTATAAAAGGGTTTTTACTAATGTTCCTTTTTTTTAAGACAATATTTCTATTAGCAGAAAAAAATCTCCTTAATATCCCCTCCCCTCAAAAAGGTGTTTGTTGTTGCTGAGGGACAGTACTGGGTTTCATATGACATCTCGCCATCTTGGCTGATTCTGGAAAAAAGCATTTCTGTCTCATTGCCAGTCTCTGTATTGGGTGTCCCTCTCTCTGTCACGGCCTTAGTCTCCGTCTTGTACTCAGTCTTGGGTATCATTATCTTTGGTCTCAGTCTCTGTCCCTTACTCTCTGTCTCTGGTACTCTGGTTCTGTCTTGGACTCTGGCATCATTGTCTTTGGTCTCGGGAACAGTCTTGTGCGTAATTGTCTTTGGTGTCTGGTCCCTTTCTCAGTTTCTATCTTTGCCTCGGATTCAGTCTTGGACATCATTGTCTTTGGTCTCGGTATCTGTTTCTGGCTCTCTGACTCTCTCTCTCATCTCAGACTGTACCAGACCCATAACTGATAAATAACAACTGCCATTGAGAAGGCCTCTGTCATCAATGTACGTACCTTGATTTGCAATCCAAGCATCCAAATATACATTCTGAGTATGCACAGAATTTGTTAAGTGCAACATCAACCATAATACACATTATCTGGATAGCCAATCACATCATATTGCTGATTTATTGTTTTACATGTAAGTCATTTTGTTTCTTCGACCATGATGAAGCAACAGACTGATTAGAGTACTTGCAACACATGAAATCTTTTATTCCAATATTCTCAAAATGAAATCTTGATTATTTAAATCAATTTTTAATCTCCTTAATGACATAGTCCATAGGCTACAAATTTTCTTTTGTCACATATATTATGAAAAAGAAGCTGCAAATTATCTACACATGCACACCACAGTTACCATGCTACGGTTTCCATGCACAAATCTCCTCTATGTGAATACTGATAAGTGAATTGTACACGGCCATTACTCTTGCAATGAAGTGACAGATAGATGAATGAACTCAACACTAGAATTTAAATTCTACATTGGATGAAAGCTTCATATATCAATTCATGAGTCTAAAGCCTCTCTTATGCTTTGGTAAATAATACAAAAATATGTCACTGTTCCGGTTCATTAATGCAATATATGAAAATGAATGTACATATACTTATACTTAAACGGAGTTGAATGAAATGAATAAAAAGTTGTTAGTGTATCTATTTTGGTCAAAATCCCAACCAAAATCAAATTAAATGTGTATTTTTATTTTTGATACAACCCAACTTGTCAAGCCTGGAATAGGTTGATACCTTCAGGATGAGCTCCCTTTATAGTCTTCTTAGAATTAAATCTTTGTAAAACACTCTGATATTTCTGCTCTGCTCACTCGGTAGCTTCCCCACACTATCACCCCTTTATAACAAGCCTTTAGATAGCACCATAACAACACAAGGCATAAGCAATGTTGTCTCGCCCAGTTGTGGAAATAACAAGAAATATTGTGATTTGTGACGGCATGCAACAGAATTGTATCAAAAGTTCAATGTGAAATAACTGGGATGGAAAAACATTAGTTATATTTGTCATAAGAAGTCTTGTGAGTAAAATTTAATATTGACCTCAATATAACCTTTGACCTTACCATGTGAACTCCATATGCATCATAACATGCAGGTCTCCTAAGTCCTTCTACCAAGTTTGGCTTAAAAGTTACTTATGGTTGCGGAGTTATGTGTCAAAAGAAAGTCTTGCATGTAAACTTTATTGTTGACCTGAAAATGACCTTTGACCGTACCATGTGACCTCTGACTGCACCATAACATGCAGGTCTCCTAAGTACATCTAACATTGACCTCAAAATGACCTTTGACCTTACTATGTGACCTAAGACTGCACCATAACATGCAGGTTCCCGAAGTACATCTACAATCCAAGTTTGGTTGAAAAGTGACTTATTGTTGCAAAGTTATGTGTCATAATGTTTGTGACGGACGGACAACATTTGACTCCCTTAGTCTCGCCTTCACCTCTGGTGGGCGAGACAAACAAATCTTATGCATCAAATATGACTGCATAATATATTTCTTCTGAATAATTCTTTTTGATGAATTCTCCAAACGACTCAAAAACTATAACTACAAATCATATAATGAATCCCTGGATGAATTGAACTTTACTCACTTCTCTATGAACAAAACAAAAATTGTTATATATAACAGTGCTTCGCAGCCAATCAAAATCAAGAAAGTTGTTAGATCTGACAACTTGTCAAGACAAAACTGTTGATGAAACGCTCCCAAGTGCTAGTACTCGGACTTGTACTGGTCTTTGGGTGGTCCATTGAATGTGTTTTGGAGATGTGACAGATAAGATGTAACCTCCCCCATCTTCACTGATCTTGCCATAGACACTTTTTGTTATTGAATTTTATATTTCTCTTTTAGTTTCCATTACACTACTGACATTATTTCATATGACCCTGTCTAAACTTTTGTTCCCCTCATCTTCCACCTCTCCATCTCCCCTCTTCCTTCTTCTCTTTCATTTTTCTTCTTCTTCTTCTCATCCTGCTTCCTATGTTTAAATGCCTTCTCCTTGTCTCCTGCCCTCCTCCTTTTTTCCCATCTTCTTCCTCTTGTCCCATTTCTTTCTCTCCTCCCCCTTCTTCTTCCTCTTCCTTTGTAGAAAGACGTGTGTTTATCTGGCTCCAGTGTATTGTGACTTTTTGTAGTGTTTTATACAGTATTATATAAAGTTTTCTATACTAAGTGTTCTTCTTCCTCTTCTCCACTTCCTCCTCCTCCTCATCCATCATCTTCTTTGTTCTTCCTCTCTTTTTGACTCTCCAGTCTCCTAATCACTTTCTCCCACACTGTTTTCTTGTGTCCTCTCCTTACTCTCTATCACTCGCTCCCTTACCTCATCATCCTTGTCATCAAAGCTAGTGGTATCTCTCTTAAGGATCTTCTTTGCTGTGCTTTCTAAAGGCTCTTCTTTGATGTGTTCCCGGAACTTCTGCTCAGGTCTGGTGAAACAACCACACAATATTAGAATCAGCACACTATATAGCATTAATATACATGAACATTCACACCTCATTAACACATGTCACTATGACAGATAAAAATAAGGGTGCGTTACTGCTTACTTGGCAAGGACAGAATGAGCGTTTTGAAACGTTCATTGAAAATGCACTTCTACAGAGAACTGTTCATGTTCTGTTTTTTTTTCTTAGGTAAATGCACTGTTGACCCAGGAGAGGTCAAATTGGCAAGTGCAATTTTCATAAAAGAGCACCATATCATGTTGCCCTCCCGATTAAACCTGAAATGTGTCTTTTGTAATGATGTCATTTATACATGTTTAGAACCAATGTTGCATTTATGCTGCTCAAGAAACCTTTGTTCTGTAGAAACGCTTTTCATAAAGTAACATACCTTTTTTGTAAGTTTACAATCTGCAATGAAGACTGGTGCTTAAATTTACGGTTGGTGTTTAAATGAAAATGAGAGTACACAAACATATTTTAAACTAAATTGCATAAAAATCTGATTTTGGGCCTGAAAATTAGAAGCATAAATGAGCTTAAGACTCATTTCCTGAAGATGACAGGTTTTAATCATTGAAAACTACTTCAAAATATGTCTACTGACAATGCATTTTCTCAATAAAAACCACATCAACTGTTCGATGAAGAAATATCAGCATTTCACTGTAGACATTGATGAATTCCCCCTGGATTCTTTCAATGCATGAGATATCTTGCTTTGAATGAGCATCCAATTCATGCATCTGCTCTTCAAATAATCACATTCCTTGATGACAGCAACATCAGAACGGGATGCATTATGTTTTGAAAACGAGCTTTTTCCAGATTATACAGTATTTGTTTTTATGTAGATTTATATCAACAGCCTTCTGAAACTTACAAATTTATCAATAATAGACTGATTGTAATAACTAGGTTTTAACGAGAAGGGGATGTAGTACTACTTCTCGAAAGCAAGCTTTTTGCTTTTGCCACGTACAGTTTTTTTATTTGTGTAAATTTTGTGTGTCTTGACAACTTTTGCCTTTTTTTTATTGGTCCATGTCCATAACACAAGTTTCATCAGAAGGGGATATACAATGTATAACCTTTTGAAATCAACTTTCTTTCTTCTCTCATCAAGTATTGGCTATACTGTTACATTCATGTATGATTTGTATATATTTTGGTTTGTATATTGATTTTTTAAATGATTGAATAAAATGAATTGAAATGAATTTACATCAACAACTATTTTTAATACTAGCTTTTCCTTATCCATGTATACCCTTTTTACACACGCTAAAATTTCCTTAACCCCGTACTATAGGTGGGGCTAAATTGCCATTTAGCCCCACCTATAGTACGGGGTTAAGCTTAGCCCACTTTCTTTTTACACAGCATTTTTGCAAAGTGGGCTAACCCCACCTTTAGTACGGGATTATTTGGCCCTCCAAAAAAGCAGGGTTATCCCTGCAATTGCGGTGCAAAGAGCGATAGTATGGGGTTAAGATCGCTAGTGTAAAACGAAAGTGGGCTAAGCGCTCCCATTCATGCCCCGCAACAGAGCCGGCCCTGTTGTCCAATCAGAGGTAAGCATAATGAATATTCATGAACAGCGAACACGGCGATGAGAATCAAGCAAATAACGTAATTAGGTCTATCATATAGCCGGTAAACAATATCCCATTGAAGAACTTGTAATACGAATGATCGACAAATGTATTTAAAGCGAGCGCAATTTTGGATATGACCCCTCAGTGCGCTCGTGAATATTCATGAGCTACCACTAGTGCGGGGTTAGTGAGTTTCGTGTGTGAAAAGCAAGCATTCCTTATCCGGGGTTAGCAATAACAATTTGGCATGTGTGAAAGGGAAAAAATAGTACGGGGTTAAGGATAGTACGGGGTTAGCGATAGTCCGGGGCTAAGAAAATCCTGTGTAAAAAGGGTAGTACAGTATTGGCCTTTCCCTAAAGTCATATTGACAGACATGAATTCCTGTTTGTTTCAGGTGTCTTTTTGATAACAACAGTCTTTTCTGAATATTATAAGGAGTGTATTACCTTTTGAAACCAGGATTTTCCATAATGTATTTGCATTTATGTAATTTTATGTTTAAACAAAACTTTTTGAAACTAACATTCTTTTGTTTGGTGTTTTGTTGACAACCTCAACCTTTACCCACTGGTCCATACCACGAATGCCAACTCAATTTTCATCAGAAGGGAATGTATAATCTTTTAAAATCAAGGTTTTTTTTTTGTTTCTCTCACCCAAGTATTGACTTTTAATTGAATTTACATCAACAACTATTTTAATATGAGCTTTTCTTTATCCAAGTACAGTAGTGGCTCTTACATAAATTAATATCAAAAGACATTTGAACCTTACATTCCTGTTTGTGTTTGATGTCTGTTTGACAACCACAGTCTTTCCTGATTTGCCAGCATTATGATCATTAACTCAATTTTCATCACAAGGAGACGTGTTACCTTTTGAAACCAAACTTTTCCTTTCCCAATATACATTATTGAGTCTTCTGTAATTCATGTTTATTTACCTTTTAAACCTAACAGTCTTATGTTTGACGTCTTGTTGACGACCACAACCTTTCCCGATTGATCAACATTTTGACCAATAACTTAACTTTTATCAGAAGGGGATGTACTACCAGTTGACACTGACCTTTTCCTATCCCCCATTACAGTATTTGCTTTTACATGATTTTACGTCAATGACCATTTGAAACTTACATTCTTGTGTTTGACGTCTTGTTGACAACCACAGCCTTTCCCGATTGATCAACGTTTGATCAATAACTTAACTTTTATCAGAAGGGGATGTAATACCATTTGAAACTGATTTTTGCCTATCCACCCCTACAGTATTTGCTTTCACATGATTTTACGTCAATGACCATTTGAAACTTACATTCTTGTGTTTGGTGTCTTGTTGACAACCACAGCCTTTCCCGATTGATCAACGTTTGATCAATAACTTAACTTTTATCAGAAGGGGATGTAATACCATTTGAAACTGATTTTTTCCTATCCACCCCTACAGTATTTGCTTTCACATGATTTTACGTCAATGACCATTTGAAACTTACATTCTTGTGTTTGGTGTCTTGTTGACGACCACAGCTTTCCCTGATTGATCCACATTGTGATCTAGTCCAAAGTAGGCGGCCACTCTGTGGACAATCATCCGATGATAGGACGTCATTGGTGGGAACTTGAGCATGTGCTCACTGCCAAAAGAAATGGAGAGAAAAAAAAAATTACATGAGAGTCAGTATGCTCTACTGTCTTCATAGTGACCTTCTTTTTTTAATATCAAATCATAATTTACAAAATACATGAAAGCCAGTCTAGAAATGTTTAAAACCTAAATATTACATGACAATTATATAATCAAATGTATGTAAGAGGGGGAATGAATACAGAACCATCCTCAAAATAACCCCTTTAAAATTTCTCAATAAATGAAAAACTGAATAAAAATCAAAGCATTATAATGTCTGGGAGGTGATACACAAAGGCTAAAAGTTATGCTTAAGTGCCAATGCACACATAATATTTAACATGTAATCTCATTGATGGTGCATTATACAAGTGTAACTAGGGATTTAAGTGCAAGTTTAGTCAGATTAAAATCTTGGTGAAACACCCCCCCCCCCCCCCTCTACTAATATTCAAGACTTAATATTTCTAATAAAAATAAAATCCTTATACAAAATAATATAATAATAAAACATGTGCAAAAACAGGATTGATAAAGTTGTTTAAAAAGGTGGTCATCTTTTACTTTATTACATTAAGTCTCTCAGATATCATTCTCTGTAAAAAAAATATATATATATATTTCTCATATGGATTTTTTCTTTCCTTTGCACTTTGATTTTTCTTTTTTATACAAATGTTATCACAATTTCATGGAATATTGTATTGTACATATTTAAATTTTGTGTCATAGACTGTGTTAATTATTCAGTTATGTATTGTCGAAAAATGTGTATTATAGTGATTTCAATAAAGAAACCCTGTGGAAGGGTTAAAAAGAAAGAAAAAGTTGTTTAAAAAATAATTCATATGGTGAGATTGAAAATTATAACATATATACAATGAGAAGAATAAGCAAGGGTTAGCCAAATAGATATATATATATTTGGAAATAAATAAATGAAAAATATATATAAAAACTAAATACATAAATAAAAACCCTACACAATAATATAAACTTGAATTCTGTCAGGTGAATGACTCGAATATGCCACACCCAAGAAAGTGTCATATTTCAATGCTTCAATCTGATTACAAACACAATCTCTTTAATATCTGTTTACTTTGAGAAGATTATATTATATGAATAATAATCAACTTACTCAGACTGTATGAATCTGGTGAGCTCATTCTCAAGTTTGAGTAGCATGGTTCGGTCATTGGCCTTTTGTAGAGTATCAACGATGAACTGGTGCAGGTCAACTCCACTGGAATCTGTGTAGATTTCTCTCTCTTGACTAGGTTCTGTAGCAAGATGACGGTAATATTAATTAAATAGTGATAAGAATAAATTTACCTTACATCAAATGTCGGTAGGAATTATTTTGTTCTCTCCAAAGTCCCCCTAATGTAGATTTGATTCCCTATGACATCACCTACCCTATTTTTTTTTTTTTTACAGAATAAACCAAGAGTTCTCCTTAATGTTGATTTTCCTCTGGTAGCTTTGAATATAGGCAGAAAATAATTATTATTATATGACAATAATCATAATGATAATCATAATAATAACCATAATCATAATGACTACCACTTTTACTATTACTATAATTAGTCAATTTGACTATTGTTCCCTTACTTTATTGCTGTTTTTCTTTTCGCTTAAAATCTATCCGTGGGTCAAACTTTCAGTTAGGAAAACTTTGTACAGGATCCAAGGAAATTGTTCAAGCCCACCTCTCATACCCCTACAATAAAAGTAATGAAATGACTTTTAAAAAGTATACTTTCTTGAAGGCAGTCATTAATATAAAAAAAAATCTTAAAGTTTCTCAGAAAAATGGTCAAAAATAATTATTATTTCAATAAAGGGCAGTGCTTCAGGCGCTTTCTTTTTGAGGGAGGTTTGAAAACATTGATGGAAAAAATACAAACTGTCTATTGTTACTCTGAATAGCAAAAAAATAATAAACTTGTCATCAATTACAAATCTACAAGAGACGTTATCTGACATTTTGAGCCATAACTATTAAAGGTTTCAAACAATAGGTTTTTATACTAAATGGTGCAAAATGATATAAAACAAAAACACAACAAGGGCAAACAGGTGCAAAGGGATCCATCTATCCAATAATATGCAACAACAACAACTGTAAAATGCTAAAAGTAATGTCCGTTGGGGATTGTTATAAAAATATAATTCTAGTGATTGACTACAGTTTCAAGTATGACATGAGTGGGAAGGATTGACGTCAGAGTGGTTACACTGAAGTAGGAGATTGCCATATTAAGATACTTAACTTTTAAAGATAGATTGTAAATTTGAGATAATTCATCACAACAATACAGGAGCTTTGGTATGGAACAGACATTATACAGAGAAACAATGAGGATCTAAAGTGTGATTGTATACCGCTAAAAATCTCTCTCCTCAAGGGATGTATAGATTCACACTCCCTTTGGGTGTTATACTATCTCTGAGTTTACACAATTTCCTATTGATCTTTGTGCAACAGTTTGAAATATAATGTAAACGATAATACCTAAGGTTTGTTGAAAGAAACTCGTTTCGAATTGATAGTAAACATTCAATTCAATGTTGCAATATATAGATCAATTACTACTCATCTAACCCTTCATTTTTCTTATGTGCCTAGTTGAAATAGAATATTTCTAGATCTAGATAGTGCAATATGCATGTAAATGCCTATTTGGTAGCAAAATAAGTTTATACTTTTATCAATAGAAGCAAAGGGTCCTATCTTGTACGTGTAAAGGTAGCTACAGATTCCAATCAAACTAAAATTGCAAACTAAATGCCCTATCTCTAAACCTACACAATCTTAGATAGATTATAATATAATTTGAATCTTGAAAGACAAGGAAGTGAAAAAAGCATTTACAGAGTTTTTCTTCTTTGATGTTCACTGATACAATGTGTATTATTAAATTTGAATTGAATATAGTCACTAAATTGTAGTATCATCATGAATGCTTGTATACATAACCTCTATACTCTTTAATTTGTTTTTTGCAATCTATTTCTGAATGAAGAAGTAAACAAAACAAATTTCCACTATGGGCAATTAAATTCTGTACCGCTCAGAAAAACAGTAATGGGCTGATGAGGGCTAATCAGCCCATACATAGAGAAAAAAATATTGAATTGAATTGAAGAATATGATTGAATTGATATACCATGCATTAGAGTAAATATGAATACCATTCTGACCCATAAAACCAATCGATTTGTTTCATATCAGAAGATTCAAATCATTTGAAACAGATCGCTTGAAATTCAATCCCATTCCCAGAATCTTACTGAGCAATGTCGTCTGGACTGATTGATTTTATTACCTCTTGAGAGAGCTGGCTCACTGCGAGCCTCTAGACTGGCCTGCTTGTGGACTCGGTTTGACGGTGTCTCACCACTCAGCTGGTGAGGAAGCCTTCGTATCCTCTTATCATCCTGTTGAGACAAGACATCACGCTTTAATTGGGCTCTGTGTCAACAAGCTACAAGTGCGTTTTACAAGCTCAATGCACTCTTCCATATGAATGGATGGAGAGGAAGCACAGAAGTCACCTAACACGTGATACAAATACAGGGATCATCTCATAAAACAAATAATCAGTGATTTTCACTGTCTATTCCTTGCATCTGATTGGCTAAGAGCAAATTTGTCTACAAAAATCAAAGATTTTTTTGTTTCATGAAACACTCCTTTAGACTCTGTTTCATGACAAACAAATAGTGATTTTCACTGACTATTGTTATAAACTACCCGAATCCTTGCATCTGATTGGCTCAAAGCAAATTTGACAGTGAAAATTACTTTATGTTTTATGAAACACTCCCTTGGGTTCTGTATCCATAGGATCAATCACTGAGCTTTGTGTTTCTGGACCCAGATATTTTTTAACGAGAAATTCTTTCCAAATCAGAAAATATAATTTTTGTGGTCAGTGTGGAAGTATTTCTAAAATTTAGTAATACTCCTGACAGAAAATGCCCGCAAACCAGTAGGTGCTATTCGAAAACATATTGTATAAGAACTTTTATAGGGATTTCTCTAAGGCTGCCAGGATTTTTGCAGTGTGAACGCAATTTACATGAACCTTTGATGCAAGGCAAGATGAATGAGCATCTTTCGCTATACAAATACAAGGATCTTGTTGCAGGATAACTATAAGAACTTTACCTCCATGTCGTACAGGTAGAGGTGAATGACATTTAATTATCTGGTATTTGAGCACAGAATACATTTCCATCATTTACAGGTATTTTTCTGATTGGGTAGATGTGAATGAACCTACATGTAGATAAGGGTTTCCTCACAGGGAGTAGGTTTGATTTATGATCCATGGAAACATTGCAATTCTAGCCATTCAAACTACTGATGTGGATGAAGTGTGTCAGCCAAGATACTAAACTCTTACAAAAAAGCTGACTGACATTTAAAAGTTAAAATCCTTTAGTTTTATCTAATCATGATATAATAAATAAATTTCAAGTCAATTCCCGTAATCAATTTGGCACATGGGCTAAGTACTACCACATGGCAGAAAAAATAAAAACCAATAAATTGTGATTTTGTTTACTGTATTATACATGTACATGATATTTCATGGTAGATCAATGACACCAAATGTTCTATTGAAATTCTATCAAACTTCAATATTCTTATTCTTAGGAATTAATACAAATAATTTCACCCATTTGGTACCCCCTTTAAACGCAATGGTTTGTCAAAACAAAAAATAATGTTATTTGCGACTGGTATCATCAATCAATATCACCTGGCTCTTTGACATATTGTTACGTTTGTTTAATCACTGTACATGAGATAGAATGTGTCAACAATACACCTACAGAGCTTCAAATTAGCAATTTCCCAGGCCAGCTAAAAGTAATGCCTCCACAGCGTAGGTGGACACTGAAAAGTCTCTTTGTTGTAATTTTATCTGTATTTGTGCAATTAATTGCTAATAACAAAACAAATTACATTGGCAGCCTACGTGATGGTGTAAGTTCCCTTAGAAACAACCTACACATAATTTAGTGAAGCTATATCATTGTGTTACAACAACAAAATGAATCTGAAAACATATCACTTGTTTTCGTCTTTACGTATGGACTCACCTCACCAAAGTTGAGTTCAGGAGTAGATGGTGGCGACATATCATCTGAAACAGGCTGGCTTCTTAACAGAAACTTCTTTGCATTGGCTCTCCGTCTTGACGATGAATCTGCCTCCTCTTGCGACGTTTGTCTCCTCAACCTGGAATTCCCCTCCCCTTCTGACTTGGCCCCTTCTTCCGAACCCATACGCCTTCCCAACTTGGGGTTGCGTCCCCCGCCCGACTTTCCCGAACAGTCATGTTTCTTGTTCTGGCCCTCGGAATTCCGCCCTCCCGGCGAGTCCTTTTTCATCGATTCAAACGAGCGCTCTTTGCGCAACCGTCCCCTCCCATTCCCATCCTTCCCTTTGTCGCTGTCAAAGGAGCGATCAAAGGAGTTCTTCTTGGTAAGCATGGCATTGCGTTTGCTTTCCTGTTTCTTTAGGTCATTGTTTTTGGTGGCACTTTGGGGCTTAGATTCCTGTTTACTGGATTCTGTCTTACTGTAGGTTGTCGTGTCTGGTACGTCAATCCGTATTTCTGCTATGTCGGGCACATCTGCTACCTTGTCCTTGCCATTCTTCTCTCCTATCGAAATCTTTGGATCCATGGTGGTCTTGGGTTAGCCGCAGAAATTCAGGATCTAGTCTTCTAGCTCTACCTCTTGTACGTGATGATTGCTGACAGGCATCTATGAATTCAACAAAAAAAGATTTACAATGAAGTGTCAAAAGTGTTGCTCCTTTAATCAGAATAATTCTACAAATCATTCTCTAATTATGTGAAAAAATTCTTGAGTCACACTCATAAAAAAAATGTACCTTTCATTAAGATTTGGTAAGGCCAAATTGGCCTTGGAGCATAAGAAGGTGAGAGCATAACTAAATTAGTAAATTTTGTAAGATTATGGCAAGAAATACTTTTCTTATAATGTCAACTCGATTACAAAAACCTATGAACCTCTACTGCAATTCTTATTTGCTAGGGGAAAAATCTTAACTTGACAGCAGATTTCAATAGCTCATCAAGTACATGTACTTCTGGAGGTGGGGAGGGAGGGAGGGGGGGGGGGCATTACATTACGCTTGATATTTATGACCGATTGTAATTTTTTTGTACATTGTTTGCCACAGAATACAGTTACGGTTAATCATACAAATGATTGTTTTCTTATGTGTTACCAGTGACTAAACTTTGCTAGTTTTGACTTATCTGACTCAGCACTATGATCATTTAATTTAGCTCCATCCTAAGGAATTTACTTCAGTTATGAGGTTAAAATAATAAAACAAATATTTTACTTTAAATATTAATCATTCTTAAAAATCTTTTTTTTCTATCCATTCATTCATTAATTCACTCACTCATTCACTTAAGTCTATTTTTCTATTAATTTATTTTTTCATCTATTTTCTTATTCATTCATTCATTCATTCATTCACTCACTCGCTCACTCACTCACTCATATATAAACCCCTCAAAAAAAGTTTGGAAATCTGAGTTTGGCCATTAATTTCTCCCAGCTCCCAATTTTACACAATGCATATTTGATATCATTCAAAAAATCATTTAATTCTCTTTAAAATGGTACCATGCTTATTATGATCATGCCATCACGAAAAGAGCAGGATTCAAAAGTGTTGGATGAGTTCTGAATTGAAAAGCTGCAAAACGAGCAGAAATAGTCATGAAGGGAAGAACATGATTCTTTTGTCTGAGTCAAAAGACATGAAAATCCATTCAAATCAAGCCCCAGCTTCTTCATTTTTGATGTTTTTTTGCGGTTTATGTAGTGATGGTTCTGTGAGATGACATGGTTTGAGTTGTGGTTTGAAATACCAATGCATGTTTGTTATGTGTTTGCTTGTGCAGAGGTATGTTTGATTCCATGTTAAAAAACCGCTGAGAAATTCACTCATCACCACGGATAAAAAGAACAGTGACTTTCAATGTTGTGTCATTTTGCAACTTTTGAATTTTGACCTTGCCCCACATTTCAAGGCACTGCACCTCCATTTGAACCATAATCATATCATGGAGGGTATCATTTTAAAGAGAATTAAATGATCTATTCATTGGTATCAATAACACATTAATATTCACTAAAACCGAGGAGGGATTGTCGATCAAAGTCAGATTTCCTAACTTTTTTTGAGGAGTTTATATTTATTCATTATTCAATCATTAATTTATTTACTTATTTTTTTCAATTACTCAATGACTTACATCCTCAGTCACTAATTGATTCATTTCTATTTATTCATAATCATTTTTAATTTTACATATTTTGGGGGGTAATCAGTGGGCTTCAATTAGTTGTTCTAAACCCCAATGTATTTATCAATTATTCAATCATTCTTTTTCTCAAACATGAATAAAAATAATACTCGATCCAGTCTGCATCCTCAAATTCATCAAAGGGGTATCAGATAGCGATAGTGACAATCAGTTCCGCCTGTCTTCATGCCCGCATTGCCATTTTAAATCTCTCCAAGTATACTACACCCCCACAATCACACCCTTCCAGCATCATTACTTCAACTCTTCAACTTAATAGTCTCTTCATGTGTAACTGATTCTTCACAGGGCCCTGTAACATATATACTAGCGATTGATCGTGGGGTTGATTTCTACGATTGATTGCATTGATTATTGTGTATGATCGATTGTAAAATTAGCCCCACGATAAGTCAATGAAGATATGCTATGGGGTCCTTTAGCACAAAAAAGGGGCCCCAGTCAAGTGTAAAGTTATCTTAACTTAATAACAAAAGCTTTATGAAATGGCCCCCTGGTCCTTTTTTTTTAAACTTGTCTTTTTATAGATTCTGTCCCGTTTGTTAGACTGTTCATGAAGGTAGTAGAGAGAATTTTAAAGGTCAGTTTACAATCAAGTGGGGAAGGAGTATTAACTTTCAGAGACTGATAGGATCCAAGGTAAATTGGAAGGTCCATGAATGTTTCAAGCAGTACAGTTTTACACATTAAAGGCCAGGTCCAATGCAATAACAAAGATAAGAACAAAGGAGAAATTCAAGAAATTCAAGCATTCAAGCAAAAACTCTGGATTTTTCTAAAGACATTATACTGCACCTGTATCCCTATGTTTCACTTTTGCAACCCTAGACTACAGATAATAAAATTGGTTGGCATTCATCCGAATCTTTTTATCAGTCAATTTTGGTTTTAAAAAAACCTGATTTTTACATTTTTGCTGAAAATTACTACAAGTCCTATTCTATACATAACTAGATTTCTAGGCAGTAATCTATTTTAGTTTCTGAGATATCTGGCGATTTTCATGGCAATGCCATACAAATTGTTGCTAAAATGCGCAAATCTGTGTACTGTGGCAAAGCAAACAACAGCTGCACGCACTTAATATGCAAATGTGGGATCAACCAAACCGTCGTATCTGCACTACATGACTTTGCACATGAAAGACGGTTTTAGAACGTTTTACTTGATCGCATGCATTGAAATCGCGGGTGGTCAGGGTTGTTGTAGCCCCTATGGCATTTTTGTACAGGGAAAATCTGAACTGCTCAGACGGAAATTACAAGCATATAGCTCTCCTGAAATTTTTTTCTCTGATTCTTAGTTTTATGTTAAAATAAAGATACCAATGCCAAGCAATTATATTTATCTTTCCAACCATGTAATTTTCTAGCAATGAAATGTTGTAAAGGCTGGTGAACAAAGTGTGGAAATTACGGTAAACTTTGAAGCTGATTTCCTCTAAAATGGGTTTGCACGGTCGTATGTGTGATACAACGGTTCGGATGACCGCCGAGGGTTTAGATGCTTTCAGATTAATTTCAACTTAGAGAATGTCAGGTATTCTCTGATCAAGAAATTTACATGATCTACCCATATCGGAAAATACCAGATATATTTTGCCAGTGTGAAAGCCAATTATTTGCAATATTCTGAAAGAAAACACCTGCTAAATAGTAGGTACAGGTCAAAATTACAAGAACTTCACAGGGAATTTTCCAAGATCGAAGGTGTGTGAAAGCAAATCACAAGATTTTTTCAATCAAGAAAGTTGTTGGAGGAGCCAAGAGCTGCTCAGTTAGCACTATTTTCAATTGAGCATCTCATCTGCAATCTGACCATACGGCACGCATGGTTATAACGTTATAATGACTCAAGGGTCTGGTTTGGGTGGACACTACAAATAATCATCAGGCACTTTGAGGCCAGAACAATTCTTATTATATATATTACAGGTATTTTGGTATTTGATGGCACAACTTACCATTCCACTGGATGTCTTCTCAGATTTGGTAGGTTATGTTGTATCGTTTTCTTGCACATATTTTCTTTAATGTGATGATGACAGTGTCATTCTGATTATATGAATAGTTCTACCTGAAAGAGGAGCAAAAAAAGACATATAGTCAGAATTAATGTATTGCTATGGAAATATATAGATATAAAAAAGAATCCATCATCCAATTTATGATATAAGCACATTTGCATAATCTCATTTTTAGAAAAAGTGCCCCCCCCCCCTTTAGCACCAGTTTCATGGCAATTTTCAAAACCAATATAAATGCGACATGGGTCAGCATTTCAGTATCCGAGATTGTTGTGGTTTTAATACGACATTATATTCATATAAAAAAAAGACGTTATATTCATAATTTGTGTTTTGTTTTTAATTACAGTATAAAAGAAGAACAGTCATATTTAGACATAACTTGAAACTGTTTAGCAAAATAAGGAAATTCAAAGTTAAATAGAGGCCCTATAATTTACCAATAACGGCCACTATACTGGTTAAAATCTCTCCAGAAATGTCAGCATCTAGCTAATTATTTTGTGCGTGATTGTGCTAGATATATCAGCCATACAGAATCTCAAGTCTGACTTGCAGATGGAAAAGGTAGCGGAGTGGAAGAAATCAGGTCTGAATTATACCACCCTAGAGGATTAGCCTTGTTCAAGGCTGCTAGGATGATATGAAGCATGAAGCGAGATTGATTAGGATGGCCTACAAGCAAGATGACCAAGTTGAGGCAGGGGTCAAGACTAAAGGACAGTGCAGTTGGAGGACACAAGACAATGAACATGATGGTGAAGGTATATATCATATCTAAATTTGAGCCCATAATAATAATGCATTGTGGTATGCAGAGCCCAGCTGCAATGCTAAGCTGGAAGACAAGATATGTAATGCTAAGCTGTTGTTATCATTATTACTACACTGTAAAAACTGCGGTGTTAAAACTGACACCAGTTGGTGTTAATAGGGGAGCACACCCCGAGGTGTTAAAATTACACCCTAGAGATTAAAAATAACACCTAAGTGTGTAAATGTAACAACCAAAGGTGTTGTAATGACACCTATAGGTGTAAAACTAACACCACCAATTCAACACCGGTGTAAAATAACTGGTGTGGTCCTCTATGTACACCGGTTAACACCACAGTTTTTGCTGTGTAGCTTATCATTGAAATGATAATCATTATCACCATAATTATCATTATCATCATAATTAACACCGCAATCATAAATCGCTGTCATCATCATCATCGTCAGCACTATCGACATTACCATTATCTTTATCATCAACATCAAACAATCGTCATCATCATCATAATCAACATTGTCATCAACATCAACATCCTTTTGCTCATCATCATAATTGTCGTCCTCCTCATTATCATCAGCATCACCGCCACCAACATCATCACCGTCACTAGCACCATTGAAATTGCCATCAACATTACCATTATCTTTATCATCATCAACATCAATCAAACAATCGTTATCATCAACACCATCACCATTACCATCCTCATAATGATGATGATCATCATCATTGTGGAAATCATTTATCATCATCATCATAATCTTCTATCTTCGATCTCATATGACCAATGCACAAAGTTCAGACAATGCAAACAATGACAATTATGATAAGAGCTAAGTAGTCTCACTGGATATAAAATCCTTAATTGGATTCAATTTAAAAAAAATTAATATCTGGCTTTCGGGTGTGGTCATTCTTCAATTTTCTTGCACATAATGGTGAGAATTCCCCCCCCCCAAAAAAAAAAACATACTCTAATGATCAACAACAAGACACGGCTTTTGTTGATAATCACACTTCATAATGAAGAAGAAGAAAATGACAATGCTGGGCTGGCTGAAATGCACTTTCGTACCATCACCTTTTGAAGAATAAGGGCGAAACTGATAATGATGGCTCCTAGCACACATTTTAATATCACCAATTGAATTAGGGTTGGTGGAAAATCAATATAAGGATTTACACTCTCTTGGTGACAGATGTACTGTTCAAGTTCTCCCTCCTATGATGGGAAGTATATGACATGTTCACAATTCAACCATACTCCGCATCAAGACACACCCTCTCAATATCCCGCTGCCATCGTTCTAAGATGCTCTAGCCACGTTCTATCGATCGCTCTCTCCAGGAAAATATGTTGTGTAAACACAGAAATCCAATGCAATGCTACTTGAATCATTAACACAGATGATCAACGTCCTGCGTACATTTTTCTTTGCGATTCAGGAGGATCATCATGATGTCAAGTATTGCTTCAATCGCATTGAAGAAATCAAAAGGGGTGGGGAAGGGGTGAGTTTGGTAATAAAAGGAGAGTCTTAGAGTAAGTGGAGAAATTTCAAACTTTTTAAGAGACCTCATACACAGACACAAATAAAATATTTTTTAAATCCAAAACCAATGTTTTTATCTCTGACTTTTGACCATTGCTTCGAAGATTTAGCTTAAATATGCAAAAGAGATACATGTATAAATATGGTTTAATTACATTCTGGAAGTTTGTGTTTCAACCACATATTTCAATTAATGAAAACTTGCACCAATCCCACTTATAACTTTCTAACCAAATTTTGAAATGATTGCAATGATTTCGAGCTGAACTATTAAACAAAAACAAAAAAAAGGAAATAGAGGACGTTAACATTTACATCTAACAGACATTTCGGTAGCCTATATTTCTAGTTAAGATAGATTGAATGACATGTGATATTCAGTTGACATTTAATTATGCACTTTGTGCTTTAAATCTAAATGTCATGAGAAGTTAAGAAAACATTGGCCTATATAAAGGCAGCAGCAATCAGTCTCCTACTGTGACGAAACCAGCGTGACTATATTCTGCTCTCTCCCGTCCAATCTCCGAGCTCAAATCCAAGGAATCAAAACACTCCGCTGGTAAGCTGAGTCTATTTACATCATGCCTTTTCAGAATGTGACGACAAAGTACGCATGGGGAAGTCAGCAGCTCAGAAGGTCAGCATGAATAGCGACGGCTTCAGCACACCTCACGCTCACACAAAAAAAAACAGTTTTCCTGAACGGTTTCCTTCACAGTGGCTATGAAACCCCAAAACATCCATTTGACGTAAAATCACAGTAAATGACGTGATATATCTTGGCTCAAAAGGACATGTGCTTTGTTTGATGAAAAGAGATATATATGGAAATGGTACATCCTGATAAAGTGATAGAGTATATAAACAAGTTAACTACAGAGTAAAAATAAAAAATAGCATCCAAAGAAAAGTTGTCCTAATGTCAGAAGGTGACACCATTTAATACATTGTGATTGCATATTGAGTGAAGAAAACTCTGCAAGTAACAAAGTATATTTTTAGACCTTGCTTGGCTTTTAATAGGAAAATCTAATGTTTTAACTATAAAAGCTTCCGTCTATGAACTGGAAATTATAAAACAGGTTTCCACCTCCCAAACATGCTATTCTACAAACACACACACATACACCCACACTTTCACATAGGGTTATCATAAATCCCCCCATAATCAGATTTACTCCAATTCATTGGTTGTTCTTCCTTGTTTTGTTTAGTTTTAATAGATTTTCATATTGCTGATTTTTATACGCTGATTTTTATCATTTTTTCATCAACTATTGTTTGTATTTATCATGCTTTTATATTGTTGAATTGAATATGGGAAAAAACAATGTCAACACAGATTCTCAGTACTACTAACTTTATTAGCTTGTACTCCTTGCAGAGGTTCTGTGCCCTACTATAGAATTAGATATTCCTAAAACAAATATCGTTTTCAAAATTATTTAGAAGATATATAGGAGTAATAATCTAACAATATCTCTTTATTACAGGTCTGCCTCTCACAACAGAGAGTATGAATTGACTTGCTTTCATTATAATCGATTGATATCAATTACAATTGCAATTGGTGCTCACAACCGATTGCACACGAGATCCTTGTAACATCCTTGAAGACTGACAAATTTAAGGTTTGTGAAAAGGGGTCTACAGAGCGTATAGTACCCTGGCTTGAGGCAAGCCATCCTGCCTGAATGATTAGACCTATCCACATGGAAAAGGTTATTATACATCCCAATTCTTTCATTAGAGACTGGAAGGTGCACAGAGGGGCAGGAGGAGGGGTGAAATAGTGATTTCCTTCGGAGTTGACCAACTAATCAACTATGGGAAAATACACTTTTCATTTCGAAATATCATTAGACCAATTATCAAACAGCTGTGATGTTTACAATGGGAAAACATATGGGACCTATATATACACACATGTAATATGTGAGAAAAAAAAATTCATTAACAAAAACTTTCAGGCTGTAACATGCCTTCTTTAGGTAAAAAGGCCACAATCTTGTTGTTATGAAATCAGCTACATCTTAAACATCCTTCTGCAGAAAGTGCTCCATAGTCCTTAAACTCATATATCAAACAGACCTTATTTTAAATATGCAAGAAATTAAATTTCACTGACTGCTTCTTTCAAGCCATGGCGTATTGGATGGTGACCATCATAGAATCATAGAGTGTCATTCAGATGACAATGATAGTAACATGTTGGTGAATACAGTAATTCCTTGATGAATGTCCATCCATCTCTTTGTAGGTCCATGACATATAAATATAAAACATCACTATCATAACAATATGCTGGTGATCGGACATAAACATGCACCTATGATCTTATTTAAAGTTAAGCATTAAGAATCAAATTTTGAGCTCGGTGGTGACTGGAAGCAGACTGACAGGTAGCCCATGCATGCTGTCATCTAATCATGCAACCAGTATCTCTGTGACATTTTCGGTGACCTACAGACATGCCAACCTACTTTACAAGAGGATGTGGATGGAGGACACATGACAATGAAATAGATAGAATAGAACGAGAAAAAGATTGAGACAGGAAGAGTGAAGGGGGAAAGTGGATAGGGAAAAAAGCAGAGATGGGTGAAAAGATTCACACATTTCCGAAATCCAACTCCCAATACTTGCAAGTATGCGGAATCATTGCATCTACTAAACCCTTGGCACATGAATGCTGCAATTTTGCACATTTGTACAATCAAATTCAACAATCGCAATAATTAATTTTTCTCCCTAACCTTCGAATATGGGAGCTAAAAAAAAGTTTATAATTCTTGGGTAACAATTATAGAATAATCATCACTATCTAATATTTCTTGGGTAACATTTATATAATTATCAGTATCTCTGCTGCAAAACAGAAATAAAGTTTCCAAGAAAATGCAATAAAAACAATTGTCAAAATTATCTCCCAGAATTTATTGTTATTTATTCTTGATGGATGAGATTCCATATTAGTAGATAAAATAATGTAAAATATTACAGTCAAATAAAATCTATTAAAAGAAGTTCAAAAAGTTATTTCTACACCAGGATCCTATGTGTTACCATGTGCAGTAGATCCGACATTCAGCAGTAAAAACAACCTTGGCAACTGGGCATTGGGGGGAAGGGGGGGGGGGGACTTTAACCCCACTTTTTTCAATAATCTTTAAATTAATGTATAAAATGGACCACAACACCTAGAAATTTTATCAAGTGTACGTATGCCAAATTATGTATGGCCAAATTGGTCCCATTTTTTGTAATTGATTGAATGTAAATAATATCAAAATTTAGTTTTTTGATACCCTGAAATGATTTTCATTGTACACAAATGTCAATTCTGGATATCAGCAAATAAGGTCAATTAATGGTAAATGTGTAATAAATATACCAAACATAATTTTGATACACTGACTTAAATGTATAGATGTGACAGCCTCTATGTAGCCATTCTTATCTTACCTGGGCTAGGCAATATTTCACAACACGCAGACCCAGATCACAGCAGCGAAGGAACCAAGTTTCTACTGTGCCAGGCATTTAATTCAGTTAGCATTTGAAAACCCATTAGAGCTCATGCCTTGATTCCGTTTGACCTTTAGCTGCGGACCGCTTTCTGTGCGTCCTATTGCCACCAGATCCGCCACTGCCTGATCGGCCATTAATTGCCAGCGATTGCGTCAACGCTTGCTCGTAATTTAGAGGGAGCCTACCTATGGGGAGAAGGCCTGAATGATGTATGTCTTATAAATAGCTACATCACTGGTGTTTAACTTTTTCTTTCATAAGCTCTCGCATCCTGAACAGTATTATTGAGAAGCAGAGCAGCGCATAGAGTGCACAAGCAAGATATTTTAGCTGGATTTATCTCAAAAGGTTACTGCAAATTCACTGTTCATTCTTAACCATTTGGTAATCTCACATGATATTCAAGGATATTTGTTAGTAGCCGTGTAATATGAAGTAGGATTTGTGTGATAGAATGATGTATTAATATATCATACTCTACTTCACTTTCTATAAATAATAAATACATTTGTTTCATGATTATCATTCAATTATTCACCGGCAAATGCTGGTATTTATCACTAGGCAAAAATCACTTCGCCATCAGGATAAAAAAAAATTTAACTCAGACTGTTATGACTGCTTCAAATATTACCTGAGACATATCAAATTTGTGCTGAGATTAATCTTGCCAATGAAAGTCTAATGACATAACTTTTGCTCTTCCTCCTCCTGCCGCCTCCGCCTCCCTCCCCCTTCCCCTCTTCCTCTTTTTTTCTCCTCTGCCTTGTCCTCTTCTCCCTCCCCTTCTGTTTTCTCCTCGTCCTCAATCCCTCTCTCCCTCCCTCTGCCTCCTCTTACCACCACTCCTTATCCTCTTCCTCTTTCTCCTCTCTCTTATCCTCCTCCTCCTCCCTCTTCAATCCCTCCCTCCTCTTAACCCTTCCCCTCTTCCTCCCCCCCCCCCCCCTCTTCCTCAGCTCCTCTTCCTCCTCCCCCCTCCTCTGCCTAGAATTTATCATGTCTTCCACATTCATGTTCAATCTCTCAAAAAAATGTACTGGAATAACTGATTCAAAATGCTAAGTCACGTTGTAGAATCTTGATGGAAAACATGCATGCCTTATTAATGTGATGGGGGATCCCTTCTCAACAAAGCCTGCAGATCTATGCAAGGCATGACTTCTCTAAGCAGGGCAGAAGATAAAGAACCACATAGAAAAATATTCTAGACAGGTTCCTAATTATACTTTGCCAAGTCACTTATCGTCAATCTCGCCAAATCGAACCCTCTATCATATTTGTGGACATTGCAGTCTGTTGCATGGCAACAAGAAAATTCTCATTAATGTATGAATAGCAGGTGAATTGGAGCAGCCAGTGTATTGTGTACATTATGCGTCCATGATCAGGGATCGCGGCTCCTCAACGAGACAGGCCATGTCACGTATTTCTCGGAAACCGAGATATGCCAGTGCAGAAAATTGATCAATATAAAGAAAAGTAGGGATGTAATAGCTGCAAGAATGAAGGACATTTCCTACTGATACCGCATGGTAACAGCTTAATATCTTTTGAATGTTGAGTTGATTTACAAAGCCTTCCGCAAAACCTTCATAGATTGCTTACTCACAAGAGTTTTTAATATTCCATAATCTTGAATTAAAGTCGCAACCTCAACCAACATTTCAACAAAGTTTCATACACATTTGGCCTAAGTCAATATGCAAACACACAATATACCTATCACTTTTAAAGGGAAAGTTCACCCTCATAGCTTCATAACTTTGCTATCCCTTGTCAGATCTTAATTGATGTTTCCCTCAATGTTCTGCTTTTTAAACAAGGCAAAAGCGATTTTGTGTCTCGCCCACTTATGAAAATAACCAGAAATATCGTGATTTGCGAGGGCACGCAACAGAATTGTATTAAACTTCATTGTGAAATGACTGGGATGGAATAACACTTGTCATAAGAGCCTTGCACGTAAACTTTAATGTTGACCTGAATATGACCTTTGACCTTACCATGTGACCTCCGACTGCAGCATAAAATGCAGGTTGCCTAAGTATATCTTCCATCCAAGTTTTGTTGAAAAGTGACTTACGGTTGCGGAGTTAGATGTCATAAGAGAGTCTTGCATGTAAACATAACGTTGACCTGCATGTAAACTTTAACGTTGACCTGAAAATGACCTTTGACCTTACCATGTGACCTCCGACTGAAGCATAACATGCAGGTCCCCCAAGTCCATCTACCATCCAAGTTTGGTTGAAAAGCGACTTACGGATGTGGAGTTATATGTCATTAGGTTTGTGATGGACGGACAAGGACGGACGACAGACGACATTTGGATCCCTAAGTCTCGCCTTCACCTCTGGTGGGCGAGACAAAAATTACAACTTGGCGTACGCATGGACATCCACTTTAGGATGTTCAGTTATAAACTATAAAAAGGGAAATGGTATTGTTCAAATATGAATTATTTCATAAAGATATTATAAAAGCCTATACTATCAGCTTGATCTAACGATTACCACAGACCATCATCTAACTCATCTTGTAAATGCATATCATTCATGTCAAATAGTAACTGCATACAGTGGCGTAACTACGGGGGGGGGGGGGGGGGGGGCACGTGCCCCCCCCCCCATCGGCTGGGGACGACGGGAGACGGGGGGAAAGACGGGGGAAAAGCAGAAAAAAGGAGGCGTAGTAGAGGAAAAAGGAACTAGTGTATATTCTATTATATTAAGTTATACATACTATATTATTTTATAATATATTATTTTACATACATATTTTTTCATAACTTTATGAAACAAATTTTGCTGAGGGCCTATGACATTGTGTTCATCATTCCTGGTGCTCGCAATTTCTATTTAATGAAATATATAATCCTGTTGTACTAAAACATCCCGTTTTCAAGTCAATATACACCAAATACATGTATTTCCTCGCACTTCGAGTTATTGTTTTATGTAGTGACATGCTTCTCTTTCATGACTACTTAAAGTGATTGTCCCCTTTTAAAGTCTGCATATAAAATATTCCCAGTTAGTGCTTACGTTCGCATTAGTGGATTGGTGAGATATGTTTGCTCTTCATGAATTCCTGAAAACAGTCCTTAATATTTTCCCTTTACTGGTCTGAATACTCTATCAGAAATTTTCAGCGCGAAGTAAGTGAAATACGTATGGTCTTAGTGAATTTTTACAAACAAGCCTGAGAATGCCCCTCTTCAGGTCTGAAATTCAAAAGTTTCAGCTCGCGCTTCGCGCTCGCAGTATTTGATTAGTGAGATACATATCATGTTCATGATTACAATGAGTACAAAAAGTGCTTCATGTGTTTAGGTGTAATTCTTACAAAATCAGCAAGCGCTTGACACACGCATTCGATGACTGGTGAGTCATTTTGTCTTTTGTCCCAGTTTGGGGATAATATATACAAAAATTTCAGCTCGCGCTTCACGCTTGCATTGTTTGTTTTGTGAGACAGGTACGTATCATGATTACAACAAATTGCTTATCTCCCTTTTTTAGGTCTGAATGTCATAAATTTTCAGCTTGCGCTTCGCGCTTGCATTATTTAATCAGTGAGATACATATCTGTTTAATGACACAGTCCTTAAAATGCTTCTATTAGGTCAGTATACCTGGCAATTGAGCGCGCTTCGCGCGCCCAGTAAATGACTCAAAATTTTGTTTGCTGGTGCCCCCCCAATGCCGTGACCCACGGTACGCCACTGACTGCATATACTGACACTCCCTTCTTAACAGTGTAATCTGATAAATGGAACTTGCTACAAGCATTAACAAGGCCGTTTTCCTCTCCTCAACAATTCTCACTCCGTAATACACTCTTCAAAGTACACTCTTTGTACATAAATAATCCATCGGGATACGGTGCTATCTAGACTGGGGCAACGAGAGGAGATCCACCTACGCACGCCAACAGGGGAGTTGCTGATATTTCCTGCATTTCTTTAGGGGCTCCCTCACGCATGCACATGTGTAAATTTCCAGCCTAAACTGTACTTTCAAATGACCTTCTTGTGATAATTTGACCTTTAAGGGAGCAAACAAACACAAAGCATGTGGGTGGTTGTGAGGAAAGATGTAGTTTGTACACACCCTATTGACAAGATTAAATAATGCATTGATTCCGTATTCGTGCCCTCATCATCATTTTTAATATCCCATATTGAAACAGCCAAGGTGTATTTGTGCTAGTCTTGTGTCAAGACCCTCTTGTCAATCAAAGTTTCAATCGAGGTCTGTACCTGGAGACTATACTCAGCCTAGTTTTAAAGCGGTACACATAGCATGAAACTGCCAAATCTACACACCAAAAATGAAAGGAGTGATTTTGCTCTGAAAGGAATAATAAAGGTTTAATATCTCAAAAACCAATCAAACCACAGTCTTTTGCGCTGGTTTTTTATATCTTTTTTTCATTTCAGCTTTTATTTTGGATTGTTTGATTTTCGCTTCTGTTCATTCTAATCTGATCGAGATAGCAGCAATGCAAGATGAAGGGAAATTTTTAGTACATTTTTATTCAGTGCAATTTTGAGATGGAAGAGACTGTAAGAAAGAGACAATCAAAGAGAAAGAGAGAGTGGAGAGACAGAAGGTGGTCGGGATGGAGAGAGAGAGATAGATGGAGCAAGGGGTAGTGGATCTGAGTCCTGTAACACAACGGTTAGAGATTGATAGTATGTTTGATTTTCACAAGCGATTGTACATTGTGGTCAATGCAATCGATTGTAAAGGTATTCTTCTATGATAATTGCTAGGCTTTGCGCTACGGGCTCGTGATTTACAAGGTAATTTGATATCTACTGCGGATAACTTAGCTCATGAGTGCATCCATCTTACAAACAAGAGCACATCGCACAAAAACAGCCATACAGAAAGTCAAAATCAATTTGAAGTCCGGAAACTGAAATATGACAAAACTAAACTTAAAAACACACACATTTGAATCCTTATACATTGGACAATAACATGGATGGATTTAATAATGACTAACCCTTTGAAGTGGTGACCAAATCTGTAAAATTGATTTCAATTGTTTTATTGGGCTGCTTGCCGATGGCGAGCGTGATTTCTTACAAAATAATAATCAAATATATTCTGTGTGATTTAAATTGGAATTGTAAATGACTATCTGCCAATGACCAAAACTTGTGTACTTGCTGTGTTGAATAAATCCCATCTCTTTTCGGAAGTTTGAGTGAGTATCCTCACAAAATTTTTTGTATAGTTTTATACGCTATCAGAAACAGCTCAGACACAAACTTCTAAATTTCTGAACAGAAATAAAGCATTGTATCGCACATGCAAAATCATATCAGGTACGGGCATAAACATCCACCCTTAAGACATGAAGAAACTATGTTTTCAATAGCATTCCATACCCATAATATGAATACAATGCATACACACCATTGTGGAATCACTTAATGCGTAAGTAGCTAATCTACGTCCACATCTACTTTAGATGTGGATGGAAAAAGAGCAAATTAGCGGATTTTTCTGGCGCAAATATTCACTACTGAATGATACGCACCGTATAAGCTAAAACAACAACTTTTACTTTCTCTTTTTTTTCTTTTGACATATTCTTACCAAAATTCGACTCAAGTATTAAATTCAAACCAGTTTTAAAAAAAGTTTGTAGAATATATGATTCTCTTCATGTAGGCCAAGCCTCTCTACACACAAATACTGAATACATGTAGATACAGCACATTTTCATCAAAGTAGTACACAAAGCATGAAACTGCAAAATTTACAACAACAAAATGCAAGGAGTGATTTTGCTATGAAAGGAATTGACATGTTTAGATCTTTGGCGTAATGAGTAAAAACTAAGCCAAATATTCTGAGGGGGGTATAACATGGGTATGTTAACTAGTATAAAGAGTCATATCACAAGTAAGCAAAAGCTTTGACCTTTTTTAAAGTAAAAACCTCATTAGGTCATTATTTTAATACAATATTCAACATATGAAAATATTTCATCATTTTCCCTCTCCTTTCTTTCTTATTCTTTATATTTTCCTGGTCAATGAACTTTTTTGGGGGGCAAGGGGGCAGCAGCTGAGATATATCACTTTCAAAATACATTTAGTTATCAAAATATATGAGCTATTTATGATGAAGAAGTTCTTAGAAAGTTTACAAAATTGAATTATTTCATATAAGAACATAAATGTATATATCAAATAGAAAATATGATATGATTTTATTAAGTGATCACCTCAGAAAACAAAAGAAAATCACTCTCCCATTATCACTATCAGTTCAAGTAATTGGAGCTAATATGAAATCTACAAGGTAACTTTGAATACTTTCACATCTCTTATTAAAATCTGTAAATATCTGCTATTTCTAGTGTTTTGCAGCCATATATGTGAATATTTATTCTTCAAGTACTGTAAGACAATAGGTAACAATTATTTTCTTTGCAAAGATAAAACATTTTCTCTAATGGTAGACATGAAGCTCAAAGGCTTTTATGGACCTCTTTACACTCAGGCAAGTTAGCTACTTAATGTAGCATGAAAACTGTTACAAATTCATTATTGTGTATGACTTAACTGCCCTCGGCAAATGATGAAACACTTATTGCACACAGATCTTACAACATTTCCACATTAATGCTTTTTTATCTAATTACTCTTATAATATTTCCCTAGATATCACTTCTTGGCTCCAAACTATGCTTGAAAACCAAGTTGAAGGTGTGACAGTGACACCATTAAAAAAGGAGCATGGACCATATCAAAATATGTATCTTTGTCAACTAAGACTTTTTTGGTCAGAATTTATTAACAGCCTACATTTAATTGTCCCCAGTTAAAATATTTTTTTTTCTTGCCAAAGGCGGAAAAAATCTGTCAATTCTCCTGATTTGATGGTTCTTCTTGGCATAAGCCATATTAATCCGTACAAGAGTTGTGTGGACAACTTTTCATGCAAAGGAATCGGTGTACTGTTTGTTTGACATTTTTCAGAAAATACAGATAATTTTCAGCTCAACAATTTGATCTGAATTGTTACAAGAATTGAACTTGGGCAATATGTGTTCCCATTAAACAATCTATTAAAATAAAAAAATAATAAGAAATAATAACTAAATGTATTAAAAAACCGTATCATTGTCTAGATATGTTAAATCATCTGGAATAAATAGCAAAACTGTGTCACTTTGAGTTCTCAAAAGATTGCTTCAACTGCACACCATTCTATTTATGAATTCAAAGTCTACATATACCACAAATGAAACTGTGTGTGTTGGGCAGGTAGGTTAGTATGCTCTTAACAACAATAGCCAAGTAATTTCCAGAGAGAGAGAGAGAGAAAAGGAGGGAGATAGTGAGAGAGAGAGGGGGCCCAATGAGATGGTGAAAGAATATTTTTTGCCTTGCTTCAATGCTATAACTATACCCCTCCCTAGATTCAAATCAAATTCATGCAAAACTAAGTACTAGCAAGTTTATATGAAGGGGGGGCACTTTGTCAACATTTGTCCTCGAAAATAAAACTGGTCGACTATGGAGGAAATATGCCTCATCAAAAATATGACAAGCCCAACAAAAATAGAATGGTCATCCATAAAAAAAAATCAGTCAACATTACCAGAATTTATTGTATTTACTGTTTTTTTTTTTGGGGGGGGTTACACTATTTAACATGACCCTGACCAGTATTGTGTGAAAATCCAAATAACATAGCTCATTACAACTCTTATCTATGTTACTAATTGCTACTAATAGAAAATTACTTTTCATGGACTTGCACAGCAGATGATTTATTAAATATTCAAAAGCAGGATAAAATCAATATTCATTTTCAATACAATAAGCATTGCCTCATGAAGTATGTCATTTAAAGGTATTCAACTATTAAGGTAATGGCAATGAGTTACAGTTTCAAAATTATATTGTAAGCAAGGGCAAAGATAAAGATCTAGCAAGCTCTGACAATGTGAGGTCTAGTGGTTAGAACATGGACTCATGATTGTGAGGTCCTGAGTTCAAATTCTTGCTCCATTATTATCTCCATTATAGCCAAGAAGGCCTGAGCGTAATTTCTGTTGCCTATTACATTTAACTAGACATAAACATTTTCGTATGTAATTGGTTATATCAGCTTGGGGCTAATGCAACAGAAAGCTGCACTGCCAAGTTCCTACTTGAGTTAGTTCAACAGAAACAGTCCAATTGCTGTGAAATTAAGGAATCTAGGCTGAAACCCCCGAGTACGCTGAAAAACACCAACTCAGATAAGCATACGTGGGAACATACAATACAGCTATTGATAAGGAAAGACAAATCAACCAAACAGAATCCCAAGCTTGTTTTGCTTATTACTCAGAGAAAGAGAGAGAGCAGCAAACCAGTCTGACAGAAGTGCAACAGCAAAATATTATGCTGCATTCTTATTTCTTTCATACTTTTAGATGCTCCTTGGTTGTACGGGTACATCTACACATATGAATCGCAGAGATTTTAGAAATTGAATGTCAGGGTCATCATGAATAATCCATTTTAATGTGTGCATATTATGTGCAAGATGTACAAAGACATACAGATTTAAAGGTAAATATGGTTTAGAATACATTTCTTGTTTCATATTGCAACATCAAGTTCAAAATTTCAATCAAGACATATTTATTCAGCAATTAGAGTATATGCCACTGAAATCAGTGTCCAATTTTTTACTTTTTTTTTTTTATGTAACTTCTTGCTTTTCAGTTATTTTATTCTTACTTCATACTTTTCTTAAATCTTAAGTGCAAACAGATATGTAAGCTCCTATGTGCAGTGCGCTATTTAAGAGCCAAGCATTATTATTTGTACTATTCTCATCATCACCATCATCATCAATCATCAATCATCATCATCATCATCATCAATCATCATCACCATCATAATCGTCATCATTTTCATCGTCATCACCATCATCAATATTATTACTGTAAATGAGACTAGATGAAGTGTGAAGCAGAGGATAACAACAGTAGGGGTGACATTCATACATTTCACAGCATTATGCAGTGCATCCCACAAGAAAAGAAACCTGTTTTGAGATAGATATCACAATTATGAATGTTCTTACTATAAAGTTGATACTCATGGCAAGAGTGGAATCTCATCTCTCATTTGAAACCAACAGCTTGGCAAATTGTTCACACATGGCCGATTACAAACAATAAATATCGACACATATCAGAAACGATTTGCGCAGAAACTCACGTGTGAATCTGAATGCATTCACTTCTCATTTCAGGGATCAGTGAGATAATCTTAACAAAGAATACAAAAGAGATGCTAATGAGGCAATAGTCGAATAAGCACGGTCGTCGAATCACAAACCAATCTTGTCGAATTATTTTGCGCAATCTGGATTTGACATTAAAATTTCAAACTCGTCTTGCTCATTAATGCGTGAATTGTTTGTCTCATATTATGTATCAAATTTAAGAGAAATGATTGAATTATATGATTACATAAATGATATATCATAATTCATTTGCTTTTGAAGAAAAGACATGGGAATCCCGGTTTCCTTTTTTTATGGGACGCACTGTACATTGTGCATTTTACTCTCTCAAACATAAATCAATACCCAATACTGTCATTTGTTTTTAATGGGTCAATGGGTCATGCATATTCTCTCTGAATACAGGCTTATATAATTATGATAAGTCCTCATGAATGACCAATTTTATGAAATACACATTCTTTCAACACTTTTCATGTTATAGAAAATAAATCATCAAATAAGCCAATTCCACATAAAGAAAATTTTGAACATTCTTCAGGACTGCATATTCAAAATATACAGTATAGTCTAATTTGAGATTTGCTTACAGGGGAATTCTACCTCACCTTGAAATAATGTTGAATTTATAAATATAAGAGAAATGTAAAAATAATTAAGATTTAAAAATAAATTTCATCCAAGAATAACATTGTGAAAAATACTACAATGTCCTATGGTAATATGCGGAATGTGAGTAGGTTTATTTACATCACTTTAGAATTATTCTTCATTCTTTTATTAAGTAAATTGATGAATTATCAAATAAACATATTTTTATTTCATTCAGTCAAGCCTGGTTTTTTGTAGTTCAATGTTGCCAGATGACGCTAACCAATTCAAAATTTTAGTTTAGATGTGTTCAAATTGAACTTTATTTTAATGAACATTTGATTGCCCTTCAACGGCTCCGCTATTGGAAATTCATAGTGCACTTCGGCTGGAACATCAAATGACTGTTTAATTGCGAAAATTGTGGTTACAACAGCAATGGTTCCGCCAACAAGCTTTCAAGGTTTCCATAAAAATACATATATCCTGACATATCTTGAATTGCATGCTGCCTTGGTTTTAATATAAACCTACATGTATGTCAGCACGGCAGAAATAAATATCTGTGTTTTGACTTGTCAATCAATAATACTGCACCATCAAAGGGGAGAAATGGTCTTAACATGAATAACCGATAGATAGTAAGCATACATGTATACTGTATATTATACATGTAGATATAGATCCTGTGCTTTTTAAAACCTCCCAAATATTCATAGCAAAAACCGGTGTTGATTGGTGTACATACAGCACCATCCAGTCACTTAACTCCCAATTGAATTTTGGTGTTAGTTCAACACCTACAGGTGCTAATACAACACTTTTGGTTGTTACTTATGAATATACACTCTTTGGTTTTATGTTCAATCTCTAGGGTGTAATGTTAACACCTCAGGGGCCCGTTTCACAAAGCTGTTTGTAAGTTAAGAGCGAATTTAAGAATGACTGGTGATCCTTTCTTGTGATATTTACCATTAAATGTTCACTGGTGAATATTTAGAACGTAAGAAAGGATCACCAGTCATTCTTAAAGTCGCTCTTAGTCTTAACTTACAAACAGCTTTAAGAAACACCCACCAGGAGGAGATCCTCCAATGGAGGCCAAACTGTGTCAGTTTTAAAACCAGTTTTTACACAATGTTGATTTGAACGTTTCAAATATTTCAGCTCCGGTATACTGTGACACTGATATGTAATGTATATTAATACACCTCGAACTTGATATGAAATATGATGACTACTGAGCAACAAGAGATATTCGCACACCAGAAATTGTTTACATTACTGAAATTTCACCTTAGGAGCAAGTAAAAAGGAACAGTATTATATTACTTATCAGCTGGTACATACACTTATGTAGTGCTCATACACTGATGAGTTTGACCCTATGTGAATGGCCAACATACAGCTTTGCACGCCACAAAGATGTGCATTATGCCCCCCGAAGCAATATGAATCCGGAATGGCCATTAGAAATTATTGACGAGATCCTCAACTTTGCAATTAGCAAATGAATGGGATGCCGTATAGAATTACCATGCTAATGGAAACTGGGCCATGCATTCATTCCCAGTCATTATTTTTGGCGAAGAAGAGACCCTTCTTTAAATCATTTATCAAGAGTTTTCTGGATACAAAATTTATAAAGATATATTTTGATATAGGATGATAATGACATTACCTCCATGTACTACTCACAGAAACATATTTTGTTGCTTCCAGCTAATGTCTATCTCAATACTTCCTTTTCAATTAGCAGGTGCCACAGAAATGTTGAGGAAAAGGAATTATCTTGAAGAGGTCAAAGACTATCCATACTGCCAGTGCATGTTTCATTAGAAATATGGTACATTATACAATTCAAACATGTTCCATGCTCTGGAGTAGAATATCATAAAACGGGTTTAATGATGTAGCCAATAGTGAAAAAGCAAGTCACATGTTCATTATTTAATTCTACACAACCTTATCAGTTAAGTATTTTGGGGGTGCATTTCGGATGTATCATATCAAAACTATGACATAATCTAAGCTCCATTTCCCTCAAAACAAAATGCTGTGACAAGGATTATGATGCCATTACTCAGGCATGCACAGTTGTACATTTGTGATGTCACAATAGGAGCAGTGAACGAGAACGGCATAGCAGTCTGATCGTTCGAGTCAACGTCATCTGCCCTTGTTCACTACAGATGCGAATACTTTAGATTTCACTCGACTTGTACGTGCACGTACGTGCACGTGAAACAGCGCAATAACCAGCGGGTCATGACATGCTGCCCGACCCGGAAGATCTGACGCACCATCGCCTGGCGACCCGGTCGGGTGATGCGAAGGTGCAACTTGTGCACACTTGCCCTTTCACTTGCTTTGATTCCTTTTTACACGAGTTAGGATATATATCGATGAATGTTTTGGAGATCAGAAAGCAATTTCAAATATGATGCAAACATAATGCATCGTACAACTTACATTAATTTTTTGAAAAGTCAATGAAAAATGTGTTTTAAAAAGGAAAGGTTGATCTTCATGCTTGAGCTTGAGCGGTTGAAATGAAGTCACTCATGTGCACGTCGACTATGATTTAGGAGAACCGCAAAATGGATGTGGCGTGGTTCTCGATTCTGACAGTGGACGTGTGTGAGGGCCTGAGGCATATGGCAGGCCAAAAAATGACGTCATCTCGAATCAGTCGTCTATATCGACGTACGTTTCTAAAAGTGCTCAATAGAAAGTAGTTGTGGCCTTTTTGTCTATACGATCCAAGGAAATTTTGAAGGATTTGAACAAACTTACACTACAGATCAGACTGCAAACATGCTTTATAAAACAAATAACACACAGGTTTTTATTTTTTTAAATGTGGTAATGCAGGTATCTCAGGAATTCACAAGATGTGCTACAAAGCCACAAATACACTCACACATGTGCATCATATGTGTATATAGGTGTCATCATCTTTAGAATTTCTCAAGATAGGTAACACGCAGGAAATTCCATATCCAAAATTATGCATTTTATGGTATCTTTGATAAAATTAAGATTACGCAATGTGTCATATAAGGTGGTAAAATTCTTTCAGGGGCTCAATAAATTGTACCGGAGTATTCCATATCGGTCACAGAGTAGTCCATGTAGTCATTGCTCTGTCACAAAATTATATGAAATATAGGTCACACGTTAAATATGTGATGTGGCTACATCAACTTACTCAGTGGGACATTTTGTTTTTAAACTCGTATCATGCCAATTCTCAAATTTCTTAATGGCTTGCAAAATCAAAACAAGTGGAACACCTTTGACAGTCTCGCCTGCATGATTCAATATGACAGAAGTCCTGAATTTTGAAAACAACTATGAATAATTATTCACAAAAAACACCATTCGTCTCGATAATAAAATAAGTTCATTAAACCAAAAAAGACCTTTGACCTTCATCATGTGACCTAAGACTCGTGCAAGGCAATCAATGATTCTTGATTACCCATATGTCCAAGTTTCATGAACTAAATCCATAAACTTTTTAAGTTATGAAGGCATTTCAACAAATACCCTCAACATAGTCAAAGTTCATTGACCCTAAATGACATTTGACCTTAATGTGACCTGAAACTCATGCAAGATGATCAGTGATACTTGATTACTATTATGTCTAAGTTTCATGAACTAGATACACTTTCAGAGTAATGACATTCCAAAACATAACCTCTTTTAAGATTTTGATGCTGATTCCCCAACATGGTCTAAGTTCATTGACCCTAAATGACCTTTGATTTGGTCATGTGACCTGAAGCTCGTGTAAGATATTTAGTGATACTTGATCACTCATATGTCTAAGTTTCATGAACCAGATCTACAAGGTTATGATGACATTCCAAAAACATAACCTTGGTTAAGATTCTGATGTTGATTCCCTCAACATGACCTAAGTTAATTGGCCCATGACTTTTGACCTTGGTCATATCACCTGAAAGTCAAGCAAAATGTTAAGTGATACTTGATTACTCATATGTCCAAGTTTCATGAAATAGGCCGATATACTTTTTATTTAATACTTAACCTTGGTTAAGATTTCAATGTTGACGATGCCAATGCCGGCGAAAAAGCAGTTCCTACAGTTTCACTCTACTATGCAGGCAAGACAAAATCAGCACAAATTCTTCAGATTACACGATATGGCCATTCCTTTTACAAACCTTAAAGGTCAAGTCCACCCCAGAAAAATGTTGATTTGAATCAATAGAGAAAAATCTAACAAGCATAATGCTGAAAATATCATCGAAATAGTATGTAAAATAAGAAAAATATGACATTTTAAAGTTTCGCTTATTTTCAGAAAACAGTTATTTGCACAACTCAGTGACAAACAAATGAGACGGTGATGTCCATCACTCACTATTTCTTTTGTTTTTTATTGTTTGAATTATACAATATTTCAATTTTTACCAATTTGACATTAAGGACCAACTTGACTAAACCATAAGATGTTATAACAATGGTAATACCACATGTTCAGGGAGGAATAAAACTTTGTCTCACAGGACAATGAAGAGAAAATTAGAATAATTCATATTTCATATAATAAAATACAAAAGAAATAGTGAGTGAGTGATGTCATCAGTCCCCTCATTTGCATACCGACCAGGATGTGCATATAACTGTTTTGTGAAATTAAGCGAAACTTTAAAATGTCATAACTTTCTTATTTTACATCCAATATTGATGAAATTTTCGGTGTTGTGCTTGTTGGATTTTTCTTTTCTTATTCAAATCAACTTTTTGCTGGGGTGGACTTGTCCTTTAAACAAGCTGCTAATAGGATTCTTTAGGACATGTGTAGTCAAACGTAAGCTTGTTTTAAAATGTCCAATGATTTCATATCTCATGTAGATATAATCTAAAATTTTCACAGTCTGGCAACGAACAGAGGTCAAAACAATAAACAGAAAGGACCCCAATGTTGATCCATGTGGGATTCCAGTATGTTGCAATCTTCCAAGCTTTATTTTGTAACAAACTACTTGTAAACAATGTCAGTTCTTTTCCCTGTTCACACACATAAATAATATATATATATATTTGTAAAGCAAAATCTTGTGATTTCAGCAAAATTGTGTGACTTACTGAGTCAAATAATAATAACCAGTGTTTTGACTCATTTGATAGGGCATCCGTCTCACAACCAGAGGGTTGGGAGTTCAAGCACGTCAGACCAAAAGACATAAAAAGATCGAAGTTGCTGCTACTCTGTTTGACGCTGAGCGACGTAAGGGAGAGAGCAACGTCAATCTACAGCTGCACAATGGCAACTAGGCCCATGATCAACTGGGAAAAATAAATTTGAGTATTTCTATTTTAAGATTCTATTTTAACGATAAAAAATTGATTTTTTTTTTCAAATGCATGTTCTAGGTCCAAAACAACGCACTGGAGTTAGGACACATCGATGTTCATCCCAACTGCTGTATCAGTTGGTTTTGGGTCAAGGTATCAATTTCTATAGTTTGGACTAATATTACACTGTAAGTCCTATTCTATAATATTATCACTGGACAAATATCTTGTACAAAATGCACTTTTTCCAAGGAAAACTTGTACGGGAGCAAAGCAAAGCAATGAAATTACCACATGCATTTAATTTTTTTTTATTGCTTTCAGCGAAATATTGGCCTGCTTTGACTTTGCACATTCAAATAGCAATACCCAAGTTTGGTCGATTATGTGTGCTGAAAACAGTCAGCAGGGTTGTATTCCCCCATAGTGTTTTTGTACAGGGAAAATCTATACCACTCTAGCCGAAATTACAAACATGTACATGTAGCTCTCTTGCAATATCTCATCAATCTTTAATTTGAATAAGACAAAGGTGCATTTAAGAACTAATCTTGTGAATGATTGCTAATGTTGCATTTTCCAAGATTTTGACAATATAAACAAACTGAAAGCTGGAGCCGATAATTGGGATTTTTTGTCCCCCTCACTAAAAATAGGTGTTACCCTTGTTACCCTCAATCATCCAACAGATATAATTATACCATATAAGAGTAAACAATTAAAGAAACGGGTATTGTAGATTTACTATGAATGGTGAAGCTAGTTTCAAGACGTGGATGTAAATTATCGAAACCAATCAATAAAAAAACACAATATTCTGGAAAGCCCTCTGCAATAAAAAACATCTGCTACTGGATAGGAGCATACAATAACATTTTTTTCAGTTCATCAGAGACATGATAGGTATTAAAACAAAAAGTTTGATTGAAATATAAAAGCTGAATATAAATCTGAATCAGCGCATAATATAATGAACCATAACCGACATCACTAAAAAGACCTTTCTGGTTATACCGGCCAACAAGCCAGTTGACTGGTAAACAATGTATTATTGACATAGCAACGACATGCAGATGAAATCATTCCAGAAAGTCTCACCTAAGCAAGATGCCAATCAATGCTCTGCCACCTTACGATACGGCAGCGTCCATTCTCTAGGTAGCAATAAGATCCAAACAGTGCTAAAATTATGGCAAGATTGAGGAAGCACATGTACTGACTATCAATGGCTTCCTCGATACTAGTCAATTTATACTTTGCAAGAGAAAATATGCAAGTGGAAAGAAGGCAGGCAATATTAAAGTGAACCACCTAGCATGGAATGGAGATGTGTGTGTGTATGTGTGTGCGCTGCATGCACCTATGCATGCAGTGATGGTTTTCACTCGTTCTATATCTCCATCTCTCTGCCCCTCTCCCATTCTCTTTCTTTCTCTCCTTCAGTATGGTGGCCTGCATGCTGTGAAAAGCAATGCCTCGGCAATGCACTGCTCACTCACACGCGATATCAGCGGGTGCAACTCAGCCTCAATGCAGGCGGTATTATGTGAGCCAATAACGTAACCTCTTTTCACCTTCCTATCTATTAATCTATGTAACCAATCAAGCCAAACCATTAGACTTACTGAACAGCTCCGTGTAGGCAAGTCCTCTCTGCGAGAAGGTGGCCGCCCCGAATGCTGTTTCTCTAGCAACGAAGAAAGGAGAATGAAACAACAAATAGCAGAGAAAGTATGATCAAGCTAAGAGTGGGGGAGAATAAAAGGTCAGGGGGTGCTTTTCTAAATGTCAAATAATCACGCTGATATAAAGTCGCTTGTTACTCCCACACATTTCTGTACCGCAGAAGGGCATGTGCCACCGGGTCGGTTGAACGAATGGAGAACACGTCGCCGGTATAATGACAAGGACTTCATTAAACAGCATTCAATTTAAACAATGGCCTGGCAAGCAGAATGAATGCAAGCGAGACGGTGAGATCAAGCCATAGCCCTTCAATCATTTCCTTCCATCCAAAATGCATGCATGGAACAAGTCCTATCTCCACCATCATCATAATAAACCCTTCACTTCTACATGCTTGCACACACACTCACACACCACACTCAAATCTAATCAGTCTTCTGACAGTGCTTTTAAACCAAACATGCATGGAGTCGTACAGACTATGTCACTCAATTACTGCCAGTGTCATCTGATAGAATAAAACATAAAGACCGATTGAACATCGCCACTGACAAGTGCATCAAATCAAAGTCATGCCCATTTAAAATGATTTCATAAAATGTCATGATTCAATCAGGCCTGTCCCACGAGGCCAAGAGAGGTGGAATAAACCGTTGTGACAATAAAAACAGAGCATACCCTGACACACATGCACATGAATCAAATTTAGATCTAATATATTTCTATCGCAGGCTTGTTCATGGAGACAACAACTTGAAATAAAAACCTTTTGACAGATTTAATTTCTTATTTCCTTTTACCAGTTGAATCTTGAATCCATTTTTAATAATAATCATCTATGTTTAATCATTTTCACACTTCTGTGCCCCATCTGACAAAGATCTGGGCCCCGTCTTACAAAGAGTTACTTACAATTGATCCAATCAATCGCAACTATGGAAAGCCAGCAAGGTCAACATGTAAAATACATGTTTCTTCAAAATATTTTCTATTTATGAATATCGAGTATATTCATACATAAACTGTTTCCTTGACAGTTCAGTATGCTTCTCTTTGTTTTTAAAGGACATTGTGCATATTTCCTAAAGAAAAAATTGTGACACTGATGGATTTCCATTGAGTTACGATTGATTTGATCATTCGTAACTCTTTGAATGATGGGGCCCTGGTATTGATTGAATCAATATTAAGTATGGAAATCCAATCCAATCAAATCCCTTATCACTCATACAAGAAATATGAAAATTGTCTGATTGTTGATTAAACAGTAATTGAAAAAAGCACTCTGAAAATATACATTCAAGATTTTGGCATCCTTGGCTTTTCATAGTTGTGATTGATAAAGAAAATACAAAGTAAGGAAAGCCAAGAATGCCAAAATCTTGAATCAATCACAACTGCTTGTAAGATTGGGCCCTGAAACATGGTTTTTAAAAGAAGTTGCAATAATCTTCCATTTTTATTTCATCGATCTACTGAAGATATTAAACAATTTCACACACAGTACATTCTATTAAAAAAATGAAGAAACAAGGATTTTTGGCCAAACTTTTCCAAGCAAAAGCAAACACTTAATCTCATTTTATTAATATCATAAAATTCAGATTTTCTTCTTTAATTTGATACCTAATAACATACTAAAACTAATATGTGAAAGTTAAGACAGCAAAAGGAGAGTTTAATATTTCAACGTCTAAATCAATACACGCTACTTCTCATGATATATATGCTCCAACAGTTTTTAAAAAAAGCTTTTTTTCCAAATATGATTCAAATTTGAATTAGAGTAATGTTATTTATGTGAATCAAGATGGAAAATGTATGTTTATTGTTATGTAATGTTGAAAATGATTATTTTCTATATGTTAGTTTATGTGGAAATGAAATAAAATAAAATCTAATCAACTTCTGTTCATTCTTGCACTTTGTTCTGTGCACAAGTCTAACAATTTGATCTGCATGTCTTTACGGAAGCCTTGTCGCACAGTTAGTAGATTATCTCCAGACTTTGAAACAGAGGGTCATGGGTTCATATCCCAGCCATGATGGCGTAACTTCATACAGCAAGAAAATGATCCATAATATGCTGCACTCAACCCGCGTGTGGTAAATGGGTGCCTGGCAGGAATTGATTCCTCGAAATGCAGGTGTGCTGTAAAAGGCACCAGGGTATTAAAAGCCATGGTAATGATATCTAAGTCCTTTGAAAGTGCATAGAAACAATGTATCATAACGTGATATGCGCTGTAAAAGAGCTGTTATGTGTGGGTGGATACATCATCAGAATACTGGTGATATCTCTGAAAAGCATACCTCTGATTGAGATAGATGGTACCTCCTTAAAGGTCAAGTCCACCCTAAATTAGAGATGATTTTAATCCATAGAGAAAAATCAAACAAGCATAACGCTGAAAATTTCATCAAAATCTGATGTATGATAAGAAGTTATGATAAAGTTTTGCTTATTTTTTATGAAACAGTTACGCATAACTAGGCGACATGCAAACGAGACAGTCGATGATGTCCATCACTCACTTTTTGTTTGTTTTTTATTGTTCGAATTACGCAATATTTAATTTTGTACAGATTAGACAATAAGGACCAACTTGACTGAACCATAAAATGTAATAACAATGGTAATACCACATGTTCAGGGAGGAATAAAACTTTGTTTCACAGGAACAACGGGGAGAAAATTGGAATATTTCATATAATAAAATACAAAAGAAATAGCGAGTGGATGGCGTCATCAGTCTCCTCATTTGCATACAGACCAGGATGTGTTGATATATAACTATTTTGTGTAATTAAGCAAAACTCTAAATTATCATAACTTTCTTATTTTATATCCGATTTTGATGAAATTTTCAGTGTTATGCTTGTTGGATTTTTCTCTGTTTATTCAAATCAACATTTTGTTGGGGTAGACTTTTCCTTTAAATACTGCAAATTCATATGATCGACCATTTCTCAATTCACAATTGTGCATGAATATCATTTGATATTCAGTTCTGGATGACTATGGCGTGCTGCCCTATTGAGAACAAAGCTGATAGCTGGTGGGTACAAGAATCTATTGATCATACAGTCTCTATTTAGTTTTGGTCATCTAAATATTGTTCCTTTTTAAGTTTGAATTCATTGCCAGATCAAAGGAAAGAATATTTGTCTACAACTATAATTCCTTAAATTAATTTAATTTGTACTTTTATAAGCCCAAAATCAGAAATTTGGGTCAGTTGGTCGATATTTTTCATATAATTTATGGTATACCTTTGCTGCTGCGCTGCACAAAGAAAATCATGGGGTGATTTATTTATGCAGTTCAAATGTATATTTAATTGCTTTTTTAAGATATACAAATACAAATTTTAGCAGATTCTTCACCCAAATTTGACCTTTCCTCACAAAAAATTGCATTTGTATATTTTGGACCTGTTCAAAAAAAATTAGTATCACTGTTTTTGCCTGAAATGGTCAGTAGAATGAGGGCAACATAACATTTTTTGGGGGGCAGAAGTGAAAGCCCTTATGTCTTCACTTTTTGCTGACGTTTTATGATAGCAAGTGCCTTTCGTCATTATGCACATTTTTAAATTCAATTATCGATGTGCAATTATTTCTACTAAAGTCATTGGGTATATATGTCACCTGTTCAAATGATGATCAAACTGGAAAATTGACTGTAATGCATTATTTCCTTACATAAACTTGTTTTGTTGGAACTATCAAAGTGCCTTGTCTCCGGGAATTATAGCACCTATACATCTAATACCCTGCAAAATTAATATAATGCTACAAAAGGTTAAACAACCAAACTTTCCTCAACACAACAAGAAAATGTACAGCTTTGACATTTCTGAAGCAGAAATATGGACTCTGACATTTTTCAAACAAAACCATGGGATTGCCTATCTCTTTATGATTCCTTATTAAAACCCACACCCGAAAAGCATTGACCCGCTTTTCTTTCTTTGAAAATGTAACAACACACCCTTTGCTTATTAGCCTGTAAAGTCAAAATAAATAAAAAAGAAATGCGTGGTAACCATTCCCACTCAACACCCACGGACTAGGCTACTGTGTATAATCCAGTGCATCTACTTAAGCCCTTTACTATTTAAAGTTGCGTCTTCCCCTGAGTGAAGGCACAATAATAAAGGCATTAAAGGAATACGTACATATATTGAGAGAAAGAGAGAGAGATAAAGAGAGGGAATGATGTAGAGAGAAAAAGCAGTAGAAGACTGCGAGAGAGAGAGAAAGAGAGGGGGATAGGAGATGCCGAGTGGGCTGATCATGAATTATTCAGATACAGTTTTAGATTTCTAGATGGTGTAATACCTTGAAAAAGATATGCGGTGACTTTCTAATAATACTCACAGGCATACATAACCTGTCACGGTGATTTATATTTATACTGGTGAACAAGACTATTCCCGCTATTTATTTCAATTGGATCATCATAATAAAACATCATTAATGACCCTTTTCCATGATTTCTAAAGCTCCAATCAGGGTCCCGTAACACAAAGGTTTGCGATTAATCGTACGCTTGATTTTCATGAGTGATTGTACATTGTAGTCAATGCAATCAATCGTAGAAAAATGTTCTACGATCATTGCTAAGCTTTGTGTATGGACCCCAGGTAGCCATTTGCATAATATTAATATTTATATGACACCTAGATAAATCCTTGGCATTTGATTGGTTGTTTGATATCGATCATTCAGACCATTTTACAATGACGTCATCAACCGTGCAATTTAGGATCCATTCATCGTGCAATTTTGGATCCATACTATTTTTTCCATTGCACGCGCACATTGTACGCGACATACCGACAATCAACAGACCAAGCTCGCACTGCATGATGATATTTTGCATCGAAATTGATAAATTTCCTATGAAAAATAATCTAGTTTTTAAGTGTCATATTAACCAAATAATGAATGTTCCTTCATTCGTGCAATGGACAGAATACTTCATTCGGTGAAAGATGAAATGAATGATCCATTCAACTCGGCTACGCCTTGTTGAATGGATCTTTTCATCTTTCACCTCATGAAGTATTCTATCCATGCACTCATAAACATTCATTATTTGTATACTATTGATACTATGTTTCAAAATACAGTATTAAAATGGATGGCAATCTTTACGCTCCAAGTAAACAACATTTAAGATGGTTCATAGAAATGGAATAAATGATTTCAAACAAACCTCCCCCATTTTACCCAAATTAAATGGCAATACAAGATTCAGTTTATGGGACTATCAGCCAAACACTTGAATCAGGGGGGGGGGGGCACTACTACTATACCGGAGGTGGGTATGTGCCACAGAGAAGATCACCACTTTCACATTTAAATGTCCATTCCAAAGCCTATCATTTGTTGTACTCCACACAAAAATGGGAGAAAAACAGTTTTCTCTATCATTCTGAACAATCCAAGCTTCTTCAAGAGCATATCATATTTGTACTTGGTGAAAAGTATTGCTGTTATAATCCTCTATTAAAAACTAGTTTCCGTAGTATTCTCATTGTCAGAAAACATTGAACATTACTGTATACACTCCACATAACGTTTTTTTCTGTTTTTTTTTTACCTGTGTCTTTATTTAGAATACAAGGCTATAAGTATCTAAGGATCAATCATCCTTCACAAATCCATACAGAGACTTGTCAAGTTAACTGTAAAAGAGAAAAATAATTATTACGATTGTTCAATTTAATTATACAGATAGGCAATATTGTACCATTAACCTGCAAACAGAATGAGCAAAACAATTCAACAGTCGTAATAATTATTTATCTGCCTTACCTTATATTGGAGAAGCTAATAAATGGCTAAAGTTCTCGGGTAACATCTAAATATCATTATCAATGGTGAAATACACTGTATTGATATTTAGGTATCACAAACACAATCATTATAATCACCCAGAAATAATTTGGTGTGCAAAGGACTCTACTAAATCACACATCAATATCTTGCCACATGCACACTTGCAATTCGGTTATCAGTTTGAGAGGGAATTTCCCTTTGCAAGGCAATAAAACACTATCTCTGCTTCATTTGTGATTCCGGCATACATCCTCGATTCTAGGCTTTGATTTATGTGGCCAAGGACATCAATCAGATTTAAGAAGCATGTGTTTCACTCGATATATTTGCACTTCACAAATATTACAAGATGAATTTTAGATTTGCAAAAAACAAAAAACACATGCTCACCTTAGATACGGCATGTACCAATAATCAATCAAGAGAAAACGGTAGGGGTGTCGCAAGGATACCTAACTCATGAATTACAATGCACTTGTTTTGAGGGATGAAAAAAACGTATTTTGTGTGGAAAACCAGTACTTCAATTTTTCAGCAATAAAGAAGTATGATATGATTTTTTGGGGGGAAGCACTATCTTTTTTTTTTAATGACATCTGGGCCCTGTAACACATCGTTTAGTTGTTTATCACTATTTAAATGAAATGGCCTATCATGATCATCATTGAAGGTGCATTTTGCTCTGTAGTCTGACGAGGAACCAAACAGAATTGGTCTTTCAAATTAACAATTAATGGCTAACCTTTGTGTTATGGGGCCCAGATCAACTTCAACCTCTCAGGGAGAAAATTCAAGCTGGAAACAATGGTTAAAAATAACACAAGAATATCCAAGTCAGGTCCATAACGGCTCCGTAAAAGGCAAGTTTACCCAAGGTTTAAGCAATACCGTAAGTCTTTGTTAAATACTACTCATCATTTTGGTTTCTGATAATTATACATGTCATGTTAGACACCTTGTCTAAAGGCAAGCATGGAATGGGTTGAAAATTTCAGAATATCTGACATACAATTGCTATAAGTGCTACAAAGGCCTCTAAAAAAATACATTTCAAAGAGACGGCACCCGATATTTGAAGAATAAAACCTCTTAAAGAACAAATGGCTAAAAAAATGAACAAAGGCCATCATTGATATTTGACTCAAGTAGGATTCATATTATTAATTCTTTGAGCCACTTATATAAACCAAAGATTCAAACAGGTTTTATTCAATATAAATGTAGCTGGATTGCTATTCAGAGATATAAGTTATTCCTGCATGTACAGTCATAGGTAAAATTCTTCTGTTGTTTTTGCTATGGCTTTTAATAACATATTAAATAAACTCTTAAAGGAAACCAAAACTTAAGAAGAAAATCAATCTTATTGGAAAGAGTAAAATGAGAGGAACAATTTAAAACAAGTTTCATCAAAATTGGTTATGAAATAAGCAAGTTATGGACATTTAAAAAGTCTTGTTGTACTTTCTTTGGGGATCCTCAAATTGGCAAACATGCTTTAACTCTCCATTTGTTTTGTACACAAATTTTCAGATTTCCCCCCTTTATTTTACACTTTTTACATTATCTCCTCCTGACCTTGACATATATGGTGTGAATTATATTTTCCCATGACATATGTTATGCTCAGAAGGAGGCAAGATGCAATTTGAAAGATGAGGAAAATCTGAAAATTTGTGTACAAAAGAAATGGAGAGTTGTCCACCAAATCAGCCATTTTGAAGCACGTTTGCCAATTTGAGGATCCCCTTAGAAAGTACATCAAGAGTTTTCAAAGTTCCATAACTCGCTTATTCTATAAACGATTTTGATAAAACAAGTTTTAGATTGCTCCCCTCATTTTATTCTTTCTGATAAGATAGATTTTCCCCTTGTATTTTGGTTCCCTTTAACAGAGGAAAAGAGAGAGAGAGTGAGAGTGGGTAAGATGGAGAGAAAGGGAGAGACACAGAAGGGAAGGTATGAAAGATATTCAAACAAGATAACCATGATCACAGATACATAAAAAGAAGAGTATTTTTTTAGTACAGCACAACCTATTAATGTGTATTATCTGCTGTACAGCATGAAGCGGCACATCCTTGCGACAAGAAACTAAATGTCAATCTGTGCTGTCCACTCTCTATACCCTTCCCAAACACTGCTTCGTTCACTTGACAGTCCAGAACGCCATGCTCGAAACTTGACCTTCCTATTCACAAGATGAAGCTTGGTTGGCACGGCAACAGAGGAAGAATGATAGACCGATAGGAAGTGGGCACTGAATAAACCAAATCATTCTCCTTTCTTACTTCTTCTTTTTCAAACCATCTCTCTTTCCTCAAAACCAATTTCTATGGTAAGTGTGGTTATCCTTTTCAGGGGTTCAAGCAGATCATGTTACATTACAATTTTCATCCTCCCACACTGCAGGCTCAATTCAGATGAAAACAGAAATGATAAATATGATTGAAACTGATGACAGGTTTAAAATGCTGTTATTAAACTGACCTGTTTGTCTGTACACTAAACAAATGAAAACTGCAACACCCCCCTCCCATAAAAAGTCACAAAAATGCTTTATTATATCTTATGTACTTTCGCATCAAATGTACTACTGATTGATTGAAAGAAATTAATGTTTATTGCATACATTTTCAAATATTTTTTGATATGTCCTGTTATATTTTATAAGTAATTATTTCATTTGAAACTTTCTGCTGGATATAAAACCAAATTTGAATTCAAATTTTGAAGACTCAGTCAACTTTCCTACACGTATACCCCTCTACATTAATGATGACTGCCTTGGTTATTCCAAAGTTCAGGCAATGTTTTATGTTATATCAATATGAAATGTCAAAATGCATGGCGCACAGAGTGCAATGTGACATGGTACACAATATTGTATAGCACTAATTCTCAAACCAATTCAAACCAGATTCAACAAATATTGCCCACTGCCGAATTTCATACAAAGTCAATGGGGGAAAACCCCAATGAGACAGAATATGGTATCATAATGCCCGCTACAAAATGAGAGAATACAAAATAATAAAAACCACTACCCTTAAAAACACACCCTGTATAGATAATAATAAAACATATTACATTCAAGACTCCAGCAGAGCATTTTATAAAAGAACTGTTCGGATGTTCTGTATGCGACAGTTACCACAGTAACTGTGCTTCTCGGCCTATTAAAATCAAGGGAAATTTTTAAATGTGACAGCCTGTCAGATAACAAAAGTTTATGGAATGCTCCTCTGGTAAGAATGTGCACAAATGCAAAACTTTCGTTAAAATCTTGCCGGTGTATCTTATCTTTTTTTTTGGTGCGACTGTAGATCTCCACACGAACACCTGAAAGGCAGGACAGTCAAACTGTACCTTCGACTTGACCAAGGAGTAATGATGACTCCTGAGTCCCATATCACAAAGGTTAGCAACTTATTGTACACGATTTTCACTATTGAATATAAATTATGGTCAATGCAATCAACTGTAAAGATATTCTTCTATGATGATTGATATTGCTTTGTGTTACTGGCCCTAGGTATGCAGGCAGACCTTGATTGAAACTTTGAACAAGTGGGTCTAGACACAAGACTAGCACAGCACAAATTCAGACCACTTGCCTTGGGTGAAGGGTTTGCACAGCGGGCTAGGTAACTACTTGACTGGAAGGAAAGGGAGAAACCAATACATTCTCCTGGATATAAGACTAGTTGAATTGTCCAAGTCATCAAGTCTGTGCAGCTATTACCCCTGGGAGATGGCTGATTAGCTTCTACACCGTGGAGGGAGGCACAGTGTGCAAAAACACCTCATTAATTTAGTCTTCCGGTGCCTAATTAATTTCTCTGAGAGGATGTTCACAACACACCTCTCTAACATATGTTTAAGATATATCGGATGAAATCATCTTTGTACGGACACCAATGTAGTGTAACTTATGAATTCATGATCTGGGACAATGCACTTTAATGTCTGACCGCTTTCTGCCCAGACATCTACAGTGGCATGTAAATCTTCCCGAAGCTCATAATGATAGTAATTCGATGCTAAGCCCAAGATATTTCATCAACATAAAAGCGTGCAGTGTGGCAACCCTCTTGAATACATCTTCCTACATGTACATGGTCAGTTTCGACTTGTTATTATGGCCTGTTTTCGCAACCACAAAGCGAACATGGAATCTACAGTTCATGTGAAAAATGGAGAACGAGCAATAGTAACAACAGGCTGACTACAGGCCTTGGCCAGATCTAAGTCCTTGTAGATTTTGGCAGCATGGTTTTTTTTTTCTTGAGCAATATCAATCGGCATGCTTTTACAATATAACGCATTTCCATTGAATTTAAAAAAAAAAAATTTATTAAAAATTAAAATAAATTCTATAAAATAGCTTTCCTTAACGTGATTAGTTTGAAGGCACAAGGCAGCAGACTTAGCGTTGTGGCCCAGTGGATTAGTCTCCGGACTTTGAAACAGAGGTTCGTGGGTTCAAATCCCAGCCATGGCGTAGTTTCCTTCAGCAAGAAATTAATCCACATTGTGCTGCACTCAACCCAGGTGAGGTGAATGGGTACCTAGCAGGAATTTATTCCTTGAAATGCCGAGCGTTAAAAGCTGCTTGAGCTACAGCCAGGGTAACAATATCCAAGTCCTTTGGAAGCGTATAGAGACGTTATTCATAATGTGTTATGCGCTATACAAGAACTGACTATTATCTATCACGCGAACAGTGCCAAGCAATCCTTCATAACTGAAAACTTGCAAGTGATAACTCTTATCATATCTCAAGTCAACATGGTAAAAATACACTTCTTCCTTGTAATCTTAAATGCTGTAAAAACAAATGTTGTTTTTGTTACTCAATTTTTGAGAAAAAAAATGTTGAATGATATAAGGCTTCATAATTATACACTGCATCAATAAATTCATAACATCTTTTTTTTACATTCATCTGGGCAATTTGGTTTGTGTTAACTACATGTAGGAAAATCTCCATTGCAATCACATCCCATCAAATCCTAAAACAAGCACTCTCACTCTCCAACTCTCTCTGTGTGAATTGATTTACTTTCTGTTTTATTTTGATCTGTAATAAATGTTTATTTGTTTATAAAATATACAATATATTAACAGATATCGGTATTTCAATCAAAACAAGGTGATCTAGATCTGGAAAATAAACTTGAGACTTAAACATTGGCTAAAAGTCCTACTAAGGATGTCTTACTCTGCCCAAAACATGTTATACTATCTGTAAGAAGAATCATGGCAATTTCCGATAATGTAGAGAATATCATGATATGGATCGCATACCCTGGAGGGGAATATGAAATCTGTCTGAAGTGCAACATTCAAGAGAGGGCTGGCTTGGCTCACCATAATGAAGACTGAGAATGACAATTTGACGATGCAGTGCTCATTGGTAGAAAAGGGCTTCTTAACACAAAAGGATTGCAATCAATCACTAAACTTACATGTACAAACAAAATCAATGTTGCATACACATTTTGTTCAGAACACTGGTCTTGTGGGTGTTTCAGAAAGCTGTTCGTAAGTTATAATAATAATAATAATAGTCAGTTTTTGTATAGCGCATAGCACATTCTGAATAACGTCTCTAAGCACTTCCAAAGGACTTAGATATTATTACCCTGGCTGTAGCTCAAGCAACCTTCAAGCGCTCAGTGCATTTCAAGGAGTAAATTCCTGCCAGGTAACCATTCACCTCACCTGTGTTGAGTGCAGCATAATGTGGATAAATTTCATGCTGAAGGAAACTATGCAATGGCTGGGATTTGAACCCATGACCCTCTGTTTCAAAGTCCGGAGACTAATCCACTGGGCCACATGAATGCCTTTAACCACAACTGGTGACCTTTTCTTGTGCTTAATGTCATATACCCATGTAGCTGGAATAAGCACCAGGTGGGTGTTTCATAAAGCTGTTTGCATCTGGTGATCCTTGCTTGTGGAAATGGTATACACCAAAATGTTCATTGGCAATGGTTTAGCGCGTAAGAAAGGTTCACCAGTAATTCTTAAAGTTGCTCTTAACTTACAAACAACTTTATGATACGGCTCCCTGAGAAGAGGTTCCAGTAGGTGTTAAGTCATGCGTAACTTTACGAACAGCTTTAACAAACACCCACCAGGAACCAATCAGCATTGATCTTTTCTACATTTGCAATCCATCACAAATATTTGCACTACAAGTCTTCCAGACTTGCCGTAGCACTTGCACATTGTTTGGCACAGCATCAACCTTATTTCGCCACTCTTCACACAGGTTATTAAAGCAAAGGGCTATCTTGTTACAGGATTATCTTTGATGCTTACATTATCATGAAGAGAGCTCATATCATACATGGCAAAGAAACCAATGCCGAGTGACGAGTCCACGACAACCCACTTTCCATACCATCATTCCCTGACATCATTAAACAAACTAATTGTTTCGAAGTCTCTAACCTTGGCCTACTATATAAATACCTCTGGACACCCTTGCTACAAGCAGTGTGTCATAGAGCTGGGGAAGGAAGGGGTAGTCACAAATCAGAACCAGCAAGATACGTGTGCTTTTCATATGTACATTCTACTCAGGATGCTGCCCCCCCCAAAAAAAAAAAAAATTATAATAATAATAAATACATAAATAGAAATAGATTAAATTGAATAAATGAATAAACAAATAAATAAATAAATCTTTTTTTATCAGTTTCAAGTCAATCCTAAAGCCACCACAACTCCTAATAACCTTCAAAGTACCGTAGCAGAAAAGAAAGCATAGGTGAAGCAGGTTGGCTCAGGTTACAATAATAATCTATGTTATTGCTATAAAGATGATTTATGATTCAAATTTTGTGCTGTAATAAGTCAATCAACAGCTGAACATGTTACCTAACAGACGGATGCCAGTAGAGTATGTTTGGAAGGTCTAGAAAGCAGATAGATGGACTAGTTTACTGGAAACCGATTCAGGAAACCAGTTTGGAAGATCGCTTTGCTAGCGTTCCCACTTGATCACACGAAAGTGGTTTTCAAAATCACTTCACGTAAAGCGATCTTGTTGCGATGGAAACGCTCTCCATGGGGTGACACGTTTCGCGCGAAATTCAAAACAGCAGCTTAGGCATTCTACACCTGTCGTGTGGAGTAGCGCGCTCAAAATGTGCGAAGATCGCTTCCTGAAGAACGGTCGTGTCCTCACTTGAAAATCTTGCGATCTTGAAAACTACATCGCATGGTGGTTTTCTAAACCGGTCTGGAAGATTGCTTCGAACGTTCTCACTACACATTAAACTAGTTTCCAGTAAACTAGTTTTAGGGAGGTAGTGAGAACGGTGTCTAGGACTGATGATGAAGGATGGTGGACTGATCAACCAGCCATGCCAACCATTAGCAAACTACATTTCGACAATGATCATATAAGCATGATACAGGATGTTTGTTTGGGCTTAACAATCATGAGACCTGTTCAGACTCGAGGGAACTTCAGTAAATGACAATCCTGGGGTAGGACAAACCTGCGCTCTTTGAGTTTTATCGCATTAGTCCAATGGACTCTATAACCGTCAGATCATTGTGTATGTAAAAAAGGCCTTTTGCAAATTGCGTATGATTCCATTTCCCAATGATTTGGAACTTTATTGTCCCTTTAAGCTGCATGTCACAAGTCATGATGTGAGAAAGAATCTTACTTTGGCATGCTAAAAATGAAGCAGTGAAAACTTGATGATACAAACACACACAATTAAATGGTAGCAAATAAGAATTGGAAAGAAACTGATAGACTATAACTTAGTAAAAAACACGAAAATGCAGAAGAGAATCAAACAGATGAGAAAAAATTACAAGCAGCCCGGAACTAAAAGAAAGGGCATTTGAAAACCAGCACTATGAACACCTGTATGATATATTTTTCTTCATTGTTTCTAAATGTCAGTAATTGTATATATGGCGCCATGTACAGAGCGTCTCCGCTAAAGGCAAAGGGCAACCATGGGGGAGCTTAAACCATACTTGTTCTTGTTCACTTAAGAGTTTTAAAGGTTATAAGTCATATCTTCCTACGTATCTCCCAAATTACCCCTCTGTCTCTTATACAAGTTAAAATGGAGAGAGAGGATGAAAAAAAAAAGAATTAGTGATGTTCTTTCTCACTGCATTCTGCATTATTTTGTTCTACGATACAGCAACATCTGCTCTGGTGGAAACCCTTTTCTTCAGTACTTTACTCATATCTACTGCACATCTACGGTATTCATATTTTCATTTCCATAAGCGAGAGCTTCTCAGTAAGAATGGCATCGGATGCAGTGAGAATGAAGGGAACTTGGGTATGCAAAAGACTTCTGTAGTTGAAGGTGTTCAGTAGAAGAAAAAAAAAGAATCTTCCCAAATGATTTGGATTGCCCGGAGCAAGAGAGTGACATATTAAAAATGCAGAGTTGACTTGATGTGCGATTCATCTTATAGAGTCCTATGACATTTATCGGGGGATTGGAAGTGACATTCTCCCATGGAGGGAAGAGAAAAATATGGATGGGTTATGGAACTCCCAAAGAGTGAAGATATGAAAAATATCATTTCACTGTGAGACGTTGAATAAATACACATTAAGAGTGTTTTGCAAGATTAATTATGATATAACGTGAATGGTATGACGTAATCCATTAGGAGGTTAGCATTGTTGCTATCTTTGATGAATTCTAAAGCCTCGTTATCAAGAATTTTGATTGCATGATTTCATATCCAGTTTCATCAAGCTAAAAAAAAGTCTCATCATAGATATTTTATTCCCTTTTCAAGAATATGACTTCAATGTTTTTGCAGTATGGATAAGAAGAAATACTCTTCAAGAAAAAATAATTTTCTGGAATTTTGATATTTAAAGACAAAAATCACTTTTTGGGATAATACTAAACTTAAGACCCCTGTCTGGTGAATTATGGGTTAAGAGGACGGTTACCACATTCTTCCCAAAACAAATCCTATGACATGCTTACAAAAAAATATAAATATGAATATAGCACTTACTGTTTTAATCCCTGTTTCCTTGAAAATTGCACTGTAATGAGAGATAAAAACATGAAGAAAAAAAAGAATAGGCATTGGTTAAGATCACATTCTAGAATAGTCATTTAACTTTCATTTACTGGAATACATGTATGTCTAATGCATATTATTATTAACCTTCACTGACATTCAAAACATAAGGGAAAAACCCCTGGTGTATTTCTTCAGCCGGGGAGGTTGGAATTGGCAAGATGCAATCAGGTTCCCAATTAATTTTCCTCATTCTGATGAAACCGTATAATTCATGATTAAAAAATATGCATCTTCCTAACAAAGTTACAAGGGTAGATATTGGGCAAAGAAGTTGCCAGAATTACAATTAATGCACGATTGGCCAGAAAACGTTTAAAAAACCTGTTTGGAGGTGCTAGCAATTTAAAATCAATATTAGATTCCTTCACAAATGATGTCTTGCTCTCCTGGAAGAAACATAAAGTGTATTCAGACCGCCTTGAAGTTCGTCAATTCCAGGTATTCTCTGATCAAGAAATCTGCCCTCATCTACCCTGATCAGAAAATACCAGTCCCCAAAAGAAAACACCTGCGATACATTAGGTAACTTGCCAAAATTACGAAAACTTTCACAGGGGTTCTTCCAAGGTCATGGGTATTTTGGCAGCATGAAAGCATATTGCAAAAGGAGTTAATCAACCGGGTGAACAATTGGGTGCAAACACTGCGCAGGCTCAGAATTTTGATAACTTTCCCTGAAAGGGTAAGCTTCAGGTCGGTGTGAATGTGATAATTATTATTGGGTACTTTGAGAGCTGAACAAGTTCTAGTAATTAAATGAGTATTCTGGAGATCAAGACGATCTGAATACACCTGTATCATTGTAAATGATAGAAATTGTCAGGGGACAATGGTTTCTTGGTATAGTGTACTTTCCCTTTTGTGAATAAACTGAGAACATTTTCTGGTTGCATAACACAAAAAAAATCATGTCTTGAACAAGGCATAGTTTTTTTTAACAGTACTGTATGTAAAGAATGTACTTTACCTTAACAGTCCGATCAATTCAAAATAATATGCGCGAGAGCTTCATTTGGACCATCTTAAGGTGCATTGCAAGAAACTTGCAATCAATTGCAAGCCAATTTTGGGTTTCAAAATATCAATCATAAGTCTGACAAATAATTAATATTTGATTTGCACTTGACAACTGGCCTGCTTCTTGCAACAAGCAGCAAACAAATTAATGTGCACAAGTTACAAATGATGCATCAATTGTGAATTTGCATCTGAAATTTGCAATTGATGGTAACTATTATGTATATTATTTATTCAATGTTGAATTTTGTTCATGCTTTTATTTAAATTGAATTGATTTATCATGTAATTATTTGTATTATGTTGAAGAATGAAAAATAAATTGAATTGAATTGAATTGAATTGAAAATTAAGAGGTCCCTCGGAGAACTGTGTGAATGTGGTGGCACTGTTGCCACAGCCACACACAAGAACTCCTATCCCCTCCGAGAATGGTGTGAATGTGGTGACATTGTTACCACAGCCACACACAAATCAGAAAGAAATCCCATCCCCTCCGAGAACAGTGTGAATGTGGTGACATTGTTACCACAGCCACACACGAATTCCAAATAATTCCTATCCCCTTCGAGAACAGAGTGAATGTGCTGACACTGTTACCACAGCCACACATGAAACCCAAATGATTCCTATCCCCTTTGAGAACAGTGTGAATGTGGTGACATTGTTACCACAGCCACACACAATTCAGAAAGAACTCCCATCCCCTCCAAGAAAAATGTGAATCTGGTGACGTGGTTACCACAGCCACACACAAATCACAAAGTGTCTAGCCTGGCGTCACATCTAATTTCATTACATGCAGATTACCCTAATGTAATCTAATTGATCCGCTGAAACAAAAACTCATACATTTGGTTTCTGTAGTCTCATATATACATGTATGTTGCAGACAAATGCAAAGAAAGCAAAAGTTTAGAGTGCTCAAACATGAAAAAATTATGAAACTAAATAAACTAGAACAAAATGTAAAAGTCATTTTTTTTCTTGGAAAATGTGGAGAAGGACTGATAACTAAAAATGTAAAATTAGGCCAATATATATTGTACATGTAATTGTATTCAAATTTTGGCCTCATTCATCTCAAATGCATGCAAGTCCATCCATGATATTTGGATTGATGTAGAGATGGCAGCATTAAGGAAGCCAACACAGTTCACAATGCTTTTTTCCCTTGATATAAAAAGAGTTAATTGGAATCTTTTTCTCTTGCCAGCACTGGTCTTTCATCATCCCTTAATTTTATTTGCATTCTTTTATGTTTGTTTTGTTTCATAGTAAATACTTTTTCCTCTCTATGTAATGTGCTTCAACGAACTTTCTAACAAGAGGTGCTATAAAAAGGTATTATCAGTATCATTATTATGATTATTATGATTGTTAATATTATTACATAAATTGGAAATATTTATGGCTGCAGTCCTCCCCCCCCCCCCCCCGGAAAAATCTGCAATCAAACAGTGGGAAGAGGGACAATGGTTGTTGTCTGGACTCCCCCCCCCCCCTTCTTCCATTCTGCTTCTTTCTCCCTCTTTCTATCTCCTCTCTGTCTCGGTCTCTCTTTCTCACCATTTCTACCCTTATAATAGCTCCCTTTTGATGTGTACATGTATATCCATCTCTCCCTCTCATCTTTGATTACCCCGTACTCCCTCCTATTCCATTTTCTGTCTCAGAAGGCGGTGCTGCACCATCCCGAGTTTGCTCAATCTCGAGATTTTAGCCCGATCGGCCCTCTTCGCGATTAATCTCGAGATTCAAGAAACCCCGTCTCCACCATTGCAAGAAGAGCGATTCCTGCTCGAGCAAGGCATCGATGCATTATGGTCTGACGCCATGAATAAATAATCACGAGTGCGTCTGTGCCTGTGAATTAGCGCGATAATTCGTAAAATAGCACGTTATTTTGCAAATAATCCCAAGTTTACTTGGCATTGCATAATTGCGTCTCCATTACAAATAATCTCAAGATTGTTCAGATCGGGATAATTTGACGGATCAGAAATAGCACACTAATTTGAAAATTCAGGATGGTGCAGATGGCCCTTCTCTCCCTTTCTCTCTCCCCCCCCCCATTTCCTCCTCTTTTACCTCTCTCTCTCTCTCTCTCTCTATTTATCTATTTATTCAACTTAATCAATACCTGCCTACTACCTTTCTATCTGCTCTTTATCTCTCCATCTCCCCCTCTTTCCCTCTTTCTCTCTCTCACCTTTTGAATGCCTGAAATTATTAATGGTTGACATTCTGATGCTCAACTGGAGTGAGTGCTTGACATTTTCTTGAACAGCTTTTTTCCCGTCTTTGATTTTCATCCATGTAAATTTACATACACAAAGGTTAAAGGGGGAACCCATCAAATTAAATTACATGATACAACAGGGGTACGAAACTCGACATCCAGTTGTAAATTAAGGCTCAGGGTCTATTTGTCGTTACAAAAGGAATTCTGGACTGAAGGGTATATTCATATGTCAGCTCCAACAAAAAAAAAAGGTTTGTGATACTTCCAACAACATTGTGGCCCATATTCTGAAGTCTATTTTAACTTAGGCCATAGTCTAATAATGTGCTAGAATTGTTTGATATCGCAAATGTTAACATTTTGTTTAGGATAGGATATAACATCTTGTCACATTTACATCTCAGAAATTTGTGTACTGGAACATCTTTGTGTTGCCCTACATTATTCCCCCACGATGCAGTGCAATGGAAAATACCAATACAGCTGAACAACGACAACAACAAAGTATATAATAAAGAATTACATGTAAAAAGGGGTTTTACCTAATCTTTCGGCTGGAAAGGCTAGAAGCATTAGATTTACCCTTTCTCTCGCATGGCCTAATTTCTCTCAGCATATCCAACAGGAAAGAAAAGGTCTCTCTGGCATTTAAGTTACATACTGGAGTGTCAATTTGAAAAGTCTATGATGGGAAAAGTACATTCATCTCACTAGCATTGAAGGCCAAGGTACTCTATTCAGACTATTGCACAATATACTGTTTTTTTTATATTGCTGTTTAAAAAGGAAGGTAAACTTGATTTTGTGCTGAGCTGGGGGGTGGGAAAATTCATTCCAGCTCAATATTAATCAATAGGAAATGCAGAAACTATTCAGTAGAAATATTCAAAATCTAATCAAGTGAATTCTACATCTCTCTTTTAATAGGTGTTATCAAAATCTTTATCATTTCTTGGCATTTCTTTATCTTTACGTAACTTCAACTTTTCCTACCATGTATACATGTAAATGAACAGGGGGGTGTTTCACAAAGTATGCCTTTGATTCACACTTAAATGCCAAGTTGTGTGCGGTATAAAAGACATAGCCGCATTGGTCAGATCATGCGAAGAGGACGCGCACTACGGCATATTGATCAATAAGATCGCGGGTTTCATATCATGCACGCATCAGCATTTAAGTGCGACTCTAAGTCAAACTTAAATCTTTGTGAAACACCCCCCAGAGAGAATAGATAGATAGGGGGTGGGAGTGAGAGAGAGAAGAAGGGGAGGAGAGGAAACTGCCTGCAAAGATATATAAACAAAAAATTGGGGGGGGGGGAAGAGTGATAACTTTAAAGATATGCCCGAAACAAAATATTCATGAGGCTAGAATATGGAGGAGATAACAACAAAACAGACAGGATAGGAGGAGGAGGAGGGAGGAAACAGAGAGGAGATTGATTCAGAGTAGCAGTGAGATGAATTCAAGGAGTAAAAAAAAGAGGAACATACAAACCCTTCCCTCGCACACTGATGAACTTCATGCATTATTACATCCAATCTACAACATCGTACGAGACTCTGACACTATCTAATGTTTTGTTTTTAGTTCTTATTCACGGTTGGTTAAAGAAGGGAGGCTTGGCGAGTGGGGAACCTTTTTTCCAGGTACCACAAAATATTTAGGTTAACGCACTGCACGTAAAAAAATGTCCCCCTTTTTCCTGGTTACTAATCAGCAGCTTCTACACTCATACACTGCATGACAACATACTATTATAATGCTTTGAAGGCATGTACCTCTGCATGCATAATTGCATTATTTTTCCCCCTCTCTATTTCACAAACAGTAAGTTGTTTTACTCCAACCAATAAAGATAAACTTTGATCTGTTTTGTGAAAACCCATACCCAATTGTAATTCAGATTTACACGTAGGAACATTATTTGTAATTTCCTTAATTAATCATTTATGCTTCTTTTTACGCAACAGGTTTTTACAATCTACTCAACTAAATTATCAGTTTTCTTGTCAGATATCATCAGCAATAAAGTCAATGCCCTGCAGATGTGGCTTATGATATCTGATAAGTTTGAATATCACCATTAAACTAAGCTGAACGATCCAATTTAGGAAGGCATCTCCTATGAAAGCTTAATCACAACTTCACATGAAGCTGGTGTATGAACATTTCATACGAGAGCTAGGTAAACTCATTTTACATTCAAAAAGACTTTGATCAAGTGCTTAACTGTTTATCATGACAAGATGTGAAAAAAAAAGAATGAACATACATGCATGAGCTTGGACATTTCACCTTTGACCTGCAAACTCCAAATTGAGCTTGACCTGTACGTTACTATCATCAAACCACACACAAAGAAATGTTTAAAATCCATCCAACATTTTTCAAGTTTTGGGTAGAAACCAATTCAAAAGATGAATAGACAAGGTCAATGCTTAATACCCCCTTGATGCCATGTAGATTGGCACTCAAAATACTTTTTGAATGTTGCTGTTGTCTGAAGATGTCACAGAGTACATAATTTTTTTTACCTTTCAGAAATACTCAAAAGGAAAGAGCGCATTCCCTATTCACAGAATTAAAAGACTAATTGTTTTCACTGTGCATCATCAGAAGATATAAAGAGAGTATGTAATTACCAATCAGAAACACTCATTTCAATTAAAAGGTGCATTCGCATTTTATAAAACAAGTGAAATGACTCTGGCAGTCTCACCTGCATCAGGCGATTCAACATAGCAGCAGTGCTGACTTTGAAAAAGACTATAGAATAATTGTTCACGAAAAGCACCATTCATATGATAATAAAATACTGTGTTCATTGAAGCTAAACGACTTGCACAAGTCTAATGTGAAATAAGAAATGTGCAAGACGATCAGTGATACTTGATTATCCTTATGTCCACATTTCATGAACTAGACCTATATACTTCAAAATTATGATAGCGATTCAACAAATACCCCAACATGACCAAAGTTCATTGACCTTGGTCATGTGGCCTCAAATTCAAGCAGGGTGTTCACTGATACTTGATAATTCTTATGTCCATTGTCCGACTTTCATGAACTAGAACTATATACTTTCAAAAACTTAACCTTGGTTCAGATTTTGCTTTGATTTCCCAAATATAAGTTCATTGACCCTAAATGACCATTGACCTTGGCCATATGACCTGAAATTCACATAGGATGTTCAGTAATACTTGATTAACCTTATGTCCAAGTTTCAAGAACTAGGTCTATATACTTTCTAATCTATGATGCCATTCAAAAGCATTATAACCTTTAGGTTAAGATTTCAATGTTGATGACCGCACCGTGGCCCCCGTCATCGTAAAAGCGGCGCCTATAGTCTCCCTCTGCTATGCAGGCGAGACAAAAAAAAGTCTTTTACTAATTGTTTTCAATGTTTATCATCTGAAGATATGAACAAACTATACTATTTATCTATCAGAAACACTCATTTTAAGGAATAAGTGCATTCCCTATTCATATTTAAAAAAAAGACAGATTGTTTTCACCGTTTATCATCTGAAGATATGAACAGAGTATGTAATTAATCTATCAGAAACACCCATTTCGAGGAATAAGCCCATTTCCTATTCACAATTGCATTGAACGACAAGTCCAACCAAACCATTAGTGAAAATTTAATCAGAATTGGATGTAAAATAAGAAAGTTATGTCATTTTAAAGTTTTGCTTTATTTCACAAAACAGTTATATCCTGATCAGTATGCAAATGAGGAGACTGATGACGTCATCCACTCACTATTTCTTTTGTATTTCATTACATGAAATATTCTAATTTTCTCCTCATGGTCAAGTGAAACAAAGATTAATTCTTCCCTGAACATGTGGAATTAGCATTGTTTTAATACTATATGTTTCAGTCAAGTAGGTCCTTATTGTCAAATCTGTAAAAAATGAAATATTGAAAAATTAAAACAATAAAAAACAAAAGAAATAGCGAGTGACGGACATTATAGACTGTCTCATTTGCATGTCACTGAGATGTGCATATAACTGTTTTGTGAAAAAATAAGCGAAACTTAAAAATGTCATCACTTTCTTATTTTACATCCGATTTGATGAAATTTGTAGCGTTTTGCTCGTTGGGTTTTTCTCTATTTATTCAAATCATCATTTTTCTGGGGTGGACTTGACCTTTAACAAAACACCTATACCAATCATTTTCTTCATTTACTAGTATCATCTGAAGATATGAACAGAGTTACCCACTGAAAAAACATTAATTTTTATATAGGAATAGGCACATTCCTTGTTCACATTCTTTAAACATACAGATTGTTTTCACCGTTTATCATCTGAAGATCTTAACAGGTTAAAGGTCATCAGTATGTACATGTAATTTTAATACCTATTAGAAATATTCATTTCAAGGGAATGCACACATTCCCTGTTCACATTTCAAAACTTTAAGATTTTTTTTTTCAATGTTTATACTCTGGAGATGCAGAGAATAAACTTTAGCTATTGGAAACATTCACTTCAAAGAGTCGACTCACACACTTGAACATTTAAAAAGCTTTCGTCAATTGCTTTTACTGTCTACAATGAAGATAACATCACCAGGAAGAGGCATACAATTACGAACCATAAACAATCAAACATACCTTGAACATACCTTGAAGCGCCACACTTCCATCTTCATGTAGGTAGATATTAGTGTGGAAGGGTTTGGGGGGCTTTGTAGCCCATTAATAACCAAACAACTATAATACAAAATGAAGAAATTTTCTTCCTACAAGCAGCCATTTAATTGTATGTATTTCCCCCATTTCTATTCTTGTATACTGCAATCATACTAATTTTTTTGCTCTTCACCTTTTTTTCTTATTTTCAATACATGTATATTCTTACCATCTGCAGTCCATGTATTTTGTGCCCTTTACATGTAGATTTCATTCAAGGAAATCTGAATGATACAACATATTCAAAAGAAAATAAAATTGGGGATAAAGCCATTTTTAATATTTTGGGGGTGTACAGGGCATGCATGCATCAAAATCAATGAATAAAGTAGATAATTTTTTTTCATATAGAGTATTACCTTAACATGCCAATTCATTACATGTGTGCCTATGTTTGATAAGATAAGCTACTTTATAAATATATGTATGAATATACATCCAAGGAGATGTTACTTCATGTACTTTCCCTGGTATATCAATATACCATGAGAAATATACCCAAATCCAGTATTGGAATAAAGACATGGGGTATAGGTCTCCCGAGTGAGCTGAATCACATTAATTTTTACCTAGACTAGGTGCAAATCTGGGCCAGTACAAATTGATCTCGCTGCCCCTGGGGATCCTCTGCTTGACCACTTCACATCTGAGAATTAATCTAAAGAGAATCCCTTGCTGCATTGAAATTAGACGGGAGGGACGAGCAATTCCGCTCTTCAGATCGCACTCCCAACTGCCAAGTACCGAGCGACTCCCAACAAGAAAATCGCTCTCGTCCGTGCCGGTCCAGTCTCCCATCTGCGCCTGCATAGTAGCAAGACAGCCAGACCAACGCAGCTGCACTTTCTACTTCCATGCATCATGGCTTTCTGACATGCAACTGAGTGGACTTTTCAAAATCATGGGTGCAGCGCTTGAAAAAAATGTGTATCAAGTTTCAAACTCTGATATCCCTGAGTACTACTTTTCAAAACACTGCGCGGCACCTGGTCTCGCCGTGATTTTGATACAGAAAATTTGATTTTTTATTGCATTTTGAAGATGCCATCCTAACTTTGCAAGAAAATAAAGTTTGTGAACTTGGAACAAAATCACAATTTTTTTTTTCATTTTAGCATATTTTTCGGCGACCCCACTTCTTGAATCTGATCTAAGCCAATGCATGCTCTGCAAATATGGCGTGGATCCCGCAATTTGGAGGGCAAAATTAGGATATTTAGCGGGGATTTTTGGTGAGTGACAGTGCCTGAGTATATACATGTAATGGCGCTAATGCAGTTTCGCATCAGCCTGTGTTACGGTGATGATTGACTGTAAGCTGTGCTGCAATCAATAATAATAATAATAATAGCTGGATTATAAACCGCTTTTTGCCTGAGGATACAAAGCGCTGCTATCATTACCCCGGCTTTAGCTTGAGCTACCATCACCGGCGCTCAGTGCATTCAAGGAAATAATCCTGCCAGGTACCCATTCACCTCACCTGGGTCGAGTGCAGCACAGTGTGGATAAATTTCTTGCTGAGGGAAAACACGCCATGGCTAGGATTCGAACCCACGACCCTCCCGCATACAATGTAGGCATAGCTTGTGAATTGAGTTGACATGTCGATGTTAACTGTCAGGCTGCGATGCATCATGCATTCAATATTTCATAAACTAATTTTCAAGTGAGTTTTTTTCAAATAAGAAATTAAATGGATTCCTCTAAAGTACAAATTCTGTTCAAATTTGATAAACTTCATCCTATTCAATTTGATGGAAAAAATTGTATTAGTGTATCAAATTGAAATTTAAATACACTTCGGCACATTTTTTTTCAGTAAAAAGAAACAAAACTCAAACATACCTAATTACAAAGCTTTAAAGTGCTTGCTCAGCTTGGTCAGCAGTTGACCTGTGGCCCATAAAACTTTTTACAATAGCAAATTTGCAATAACAGTTTAAAGCTACTGAAATCACTCGATTTGACAGGCTGATAGTAAACTTTTTATTGAAATTGTGCATGTGTTATTATGACAGGTTTTTGTGAAATGGGACTCTGATCATGTCTATCACAAAACATTGTTGTTTCATTATGTAGATTTTTTTATAAAGATCTATATTTGAAAACATCACCCCAATACATGCTTGCCCCCATACATGCTTGCTCCCACACATCCTAATCTGTTTGGGGATCTTCAGTGTTGGCTTTCCAGTACATAGATTTCATTCTTTCACATATAAGTTACGGTACTTAAACTTTAATACTTTGGTAACAGTTGACATTGATTTTAAGACTTTCTCATGAAATTATTGCTTTTGAGTTTGGGTGGTCCTTTTCAGGACCAACACTTGCCCAAGAGAGATACATGGCGTACCATGAAACCTACTACACTGTTCTTCTTCGCCATTGAAACCTTCAGAAGTTAAATCATTGCTTGCTACAACTCCCTGAGTTTTAGCTTGAACATGATATTGAATAGAGAATGCAGTGGTACACAGGGATGTAGTAGAGATTGGTACTTAAGAGCCAGAGACTGCTGGAGAAAACCTTGCCCCATAGACTCAGAACGAGGCCAAGAAAAAGGCCGGCAATATGTGACGTCAAGGCCGGCCTCGACTATTAAAATCCCTGGTGGTACAACACCATAACAGGCATGTTCTCATACACAAAGGAAATCAAATTTGAATCTTGATTCAAATTTCTATTTTTTGTGTGTGCATGTGCATGTTTCCACCATTCTCATACAGCTAAAAATCATGATTGGAACCGCAAGGAAGAAATGCTCGCAACTTTAATACATGGCATGATATTAAGATCATTAGATAGTGTGCATTGCACATGTATGCACAAAGGCATTGATATCTACATGTATGATCATGCACTGTGCATTATGGGATACAAAAGATAAATTTTCAAATCACAAGAGGATATTTCACATAAACAGTGCTCAGCAAATAATCACAATTATTCGGAAGAGTGCAAGAAAAATAGCGATTTGAATCCACACATGTAATAAATATCAATCATTGAATCCCGATTTTAAAAATGATTTTCAAATTTCACTTTATGCCATGTGGTGTGTGAACGCCACTAATGACCCAATATTTGTGCAAGCGAATTTATCAATGTGAGGTAGGGTGCTATAGCGATAGGATACATGCAACACTCTGGTATGTGTGGAATGTTGGTCAGCTTGAAACTATGTCACTAGTCAATTCCCAGTGGATGCTACCCTTCTACCACACTCTATACTGAATCAATCAAATGGTCTAACTGCCTATTGATAGGTCCGCAATTCTAGGAAATGGTACATTCAATGTTTAAGGCAGCGGAGGTAGATGAAAAGGAAGGAAAAATCGTCGGAGAAAAAAAAAATTCAAGAGGCATTCATGAACTCCACAAACACTTTTTGACCCGACACATATCAGTGTTAGATATGAAACTACATGTAAAAATAAAGCGAATATCAATTAGACTGGCATCTTTTTAAGAATTTGAAGAAAAAAAAACATAAGTTGTATAAAAGTCATAATAATCAGGTATTTTGAAATATTTTCGACAATCGAAATTCAAATTTAAAAAATTCAAAACTTTGCATTTTAGTTGAATACCATGGCACAAGTACAATCAAATTTTTTTTTTCGGGGGCTACTTTTCACAAGCTCCTGCCTAATAAAATCTGCAACATTGGATTTATTAGCTTGAACATTGCAGTTAATGGAGAATTTTCAGCCCCAATGAATTTTTTCTCCTGCACAAGTACCTATTAAACATCATATCGATGCTCATGCAGCAACTTCGATCAAAATGAAGGAACAAATGGAAATCAGCCTTTATGAAACAGGCCCAGAACATGCATAATAAAGTATTGATATACATGTAACAGCATGTCAGGCCAAGACAAATAGGTAATTGCCACCTGGTTTACAACTGCTTTGTATACTTTAAGTTTTGGCTCATCCTACATCCCAACCTTAATTCATCTTCACCCAGCTCATTTCAACTTGGTCTAAGACCATTGAGTCTACAATTAGATGAACTGTATGAACCAACTTTTCATAAGTTTGACAAAGTAAGAAGTACATGTAATACTAGGTGAAGACCAACTGGGCATTATTGAAAATTCGCATTATACTTGATTTATATTTATATCTTAGACTAATACTACACATACATGTAGTAATCATACTGAAGACTAAATTACAACTGAAACCAAATTGATGGAAGAACAAATATGTTTTTTGATAGCCCATGTGGTAGTAGACTATCTGAAAAGCAGACCAACTGCCTGTAGACGAATTAAATATACATAAGCAAAAATACAGGGGCACTACATACATTACCGTATGTGTAGAAGTAGAACCATATACACAAGTAGCTCTTTTGATGCTTTTTGAAAGTCATCATCATCTACATGTATGTGATTAACCTCTGTGTCAATGAACATCTAGCCCCTCCCTTCCATCCTAGCCTTGGCCTCCATTGATGAAATTGAATCATCTGACATGGCAAGGGGTGATACAAAGTAATCGGATCCACTAAAATAAATTGCTTTAACTCTGTGATATAAAACATGATGGGTGTTAGGATTCCATCTATTCTAAACTTGCTACCACATTGATGAAAACAAGAAACTGAATGTTCAGACCTTTAAAACAAGGTGCATAGGATTTAATATAAAATGTGTGGTAAAAGCAGCTGAGCAGGTGTAAAGATACTGTACAGTAGTCAGTCGCTTTTCTTCTCACTTTCACATGTCATGTGAAAAGTAGACTAATGTCATGGATATTCTACGTGCATTGAATATCTGAACATCCGCATCAATAATTGAAATCAGTGATTCAGAACTCTGGGCTGTAACATGGGTAGATATGAAATGCTATTGCCTCCTATACAGGAGTTGAAATCAATGATTAAAAACTCTGCGCTGTAATGGGTGTAGATATCAAATGCTATTGCCTCCTATAAAGGAGATGTTAGTATGTGCATATATGTCCTACAGGTAGGCGGGTAACAACTGAATTCTTTGGAGAGACTACATGTACATCTATATCTCTTGTCACTAGCTAGTCAATGGTCGTGTATGAGATAGTGTATATTAAAATTGCTCTTGGATTTTAAAACTGGGTTAAGTTAGATTGAAAGTGAACATGAAGTTGCGGGCACATGCATGAGCATATTTATGACCAGGAATTGCAAGGGAAATGAAAACATGAATTAAAACGTCTATAATGTCTATTATTAGTTAAAACAAAAATATCAAAGAGATAAAAACGGTTTTCATACAGAAAATGAAATTTTGGATCTGTACATGTACATCAATAGAGTTAGATACTATTTGCTGACAAAATACAAGTATGGTCTGGTAATGAATTATTAATATAAACTGCAATTTTTTCCTTTTCAATTCTGTACCTCAAATTTAACTTTTGATCACAGCAAATCATGGGACTGACACATGACCAAAACAAGAACTTAAATTTCAAAATAATTTCATATTCAGTGCATAGTACACGGATACGCAGTAGCTTACTCTGAGAAGCTGCCATTTTGAATACCAAATTAATAAAAAAGTAATAAATAGAAAGTTAAAAACAATAATCTTGACATAATATTTTTGTATCCATGCAAAAACAACATCATGACATTGAACATTCATTTTTCTCAAGACCGTAATTGAAGTATCTGCATACTAGTAATTCATTCTAGATTTATTACTTTTCTTTTTTTCTCATTACCCTGTATGCCTTGTTATTATACATGATTAGAAAAAATGTATGGTAAAATTGATACCCTTTCTGGCGCAATATGTAAGTGCTGTTCTTAATTAAAGACATCCATTCAGATTAAGTTAATCTTTGCGCACTTCAAATTGGCAAGGCAATGAAAACAAAAAATAACTATCTGAAAATGAAAATTGCAACTTTGTGCTTATTTGCTCTCATTATTCATTTTCACTCTCATTTTTAAGCCTGAGTCGAATCAATTTTAAAATCGGTGTTCGATCGATGTCATCGAGCGCCGGTGCAGATTTTGCGAAATCGGTGCATCGAAAAAAAAAAAAAATACGTCGGCCGGCCGATTCGTTTGGTTCACACAATCAATCATCAAAATAAACAGTAATGTCCAACTTGACTACTACTTACTTGATTTATATTGCCCCCAAAATGAAACCGATTGTGTAATTGTGATGCCTATTCACCATTAATTTGAAGTTTATTTCGATCATAGTTCGAGTCTAACTCGTCTGCTCGTGCCGATTTAATTTCTGAACGATTAATTCATATATGGAAGTCATCGCCATCAATCGTGCATGCGCAGTACTGTGCTTTAATCAAACCAGAAAATCGGGCAGAAAATGGCCGGAAAATTGACGCGATCAACGTAAAATAAACCTTGCTTTCATGAACAATATTAATATCATGACCATAGAACATTATTTAATCGTAGTATTTAACAATAATTTGCATATGATAATCATTAATATGAATTTTGAGCTTGATGTGAATCGAGATGAGTGAGTGCACTTGTCTAAAAAAATAATTATCACATCAGGATTGATTCTCGAACATTGTCAACATGCAGAAACTCTTTTCAAGATCGTAATATCCCCATATAATATCATTTTACATGACAAAACAGAGAAAATTGCGTTTGATATTTTTTCCCATCAATTTGAAGCTAGTTTGTGCCTAACTTTGGGCTCTGATTTCATGAATGGAAAATATGCCATACGTCATCGAACGCGCATGCGCATTAAGCTTCTTTTCTCTGAGACGTCAAGACCGGACCAGAGATGGAATAAAAATAATGCTAGTATAATACTATTAATACTTCCATATGAACATAACATACTTTGCTGACATCGTCAATATTTTTAGTATGGCCATGAAATCTTATTAAATCGTAATTATTTAACATCCAATAATAATTTATATGAATTTAGAGCTCGATCCGAGACATTCGTATTTATTTCGATCGCATGCTCCTGTGTCTACAATAAAAAATGGATTATCATATCAGGATTAATTCTCGAACATCGTCACAGCTCATATTCCACAATCTTTTCTCACAATCGTTATATCAGCATTGAATACCAATTCAAATGACCATCCAGAGAAAATTACTTATTTATTCCCATCAATTTGGAGCTCGTTTTGGATCCAACTACCCCGCCAACTACACAATCTCAGGCAAGTTACAGCGCTCTCCGCTGGCTGGCGCTGGCAAGCACGCCTGTCGTTGCGGGAGAGTGAGTGTACGGGGCTGGTGTGTGCGAGTCTGGACTGCGAATGCTAGTTGACCGAAAATCATTCGGATCAACTCTGCGTGATTCATGTATTTAATATTGTTTAATTTTAAACTTATATATTGTCATCTGCAAATATCATTGTTGAAGATATTTTGGGAAGAATTCTGCATTGGTCCCCGGCTTTTTTTTGTGTTTTGTGATCATTGAAAATACAAACGAACTTTGCTCTGTCATCTGCTTGTGCACTCACCCGGCCAGCGCATACCGTCAGTGCATGCAGTGCGTGCATAGCGCATCGACGCGACGGCCGGAGCAAAAAAAATGACTCAATATTCCCCGCCTTCAAAATTTGATGCATCGATGTTCGATCGAATTAAAGCTGTCGAACACCGATTTTCAAAATAATCGATATGATTCAGGCTTAGTCATTTTCATATTCTTTTTTTTTCAAGGTATGTAAATGAATAGAAATTCAGCAATCATTGCCAATTTTAGGGGCAGAAGCAGCTATTAATCTTGATCTGATGTATTAAGCTGTGTACCTGAGTACAACTACAAGCTTGCAACATCACAATGGTTTCTCACCCTCTTTGCAAGTGTGTCACGAAGCAAATAGTAAATGCTTTCCCACTGACCAATTTGTACTGAGCCAATCAGGTACAAGGATTTCAGTAGCTTATAACGGATATCAGTGAAAATCAGTGACTATTTGTTTCATGAAATGCTCCCCTAAAGTGTACATTCTACCAACCAATCACTGACATTTCAGAAAAGCATGCATCGCCCGATGTCTCCCTCCCATCAGCAGTACGCAGCAAAATTCGCCCGCAAGATGCGAGATATTACCCTTGCTATTTGTTCTGCCAGACTCTGGGGCTACGCTGACCTTTAAATCGAGTCGCTCCAAACATTTTTCCCCACCATGCATAGGAATTAGGAGTTAAACTTTGCCCTACATTCCAAATCTGTCACATAATGTGAATATGCGAGAGAATGAATGCTGCGCACTACACCTGTATGTGAGACCTGATGCAATTCATGCATTCAAATCAGAAACCAAATATCAAGTGAAAGCAGTTTTGAGGACATGAAGAAACCCATTATATTTTTTTAACGATGAAATAAAGGGCAACTTTTTAAGGTCAAATGATAATTCACTATAGAAACAGACAAAATAGACAGTTATTACTAAAGATAATATCAATTTCATAAAATTTTATTTCGTCTTCATCAATGGAGTATTAAATGCAGAGGATGCTACAAGCTGGCAAACAGTATGTATCGTCACAATAATATTGTTTAATGAAGCCTGAAAAAATATGTTATGCCATTGAATTCCTGCAAAAAAAAAGTGTCACTATTTTTTAATATCTTTTTCTTTTTAGTTTTAGCAGATCCAAAATACACAAATGCAATGTGAAAATGCACGATATGGATAAAAAATTTGCTCAAATACATGTACATCAATGGCTTAAAAAGCACCAAAACATTGCTTTGACTGCATAACTTAATCATCCCATAATAGTAGTTCGACTGACTGTAAACAAACTAGGATTATACCATGTGGGGATGAGACTATATGGAGATTATTGCAGATGTAGATATTATTTAGTGCAATTATCCACTGTATTGTCATGTAATTAGTCAGAATGAAGGCTAATGATATGATATGCCCTCAGCTCACATGTGCATGTTCTTGCACTTGATCTCATATGTTTCGGCATGAAAATCATTTTTTTTCCAAACTTCAACAAATGCAGTGCTCTAGCTTCTAAGATTTGATACTCTGAGGACTCCCTCTATTGACAAAAATATTTCAAGTGCAATGGCAAGTCTGTAAAATATTGTAAAAACTAAAAAAACATGTATGATAGTTATTAGAATCTCTCCTTATCATGTAATTTCTTTTAGAACTATGAAAAAATGGGAGTTGCTGCTATACATGTACCATGTTTGGCGTTCAACTATTAAAGGGATAGAGCCTCGTCGATCTGGCGCTGCACAGCGGTTGCCGGGCCCACGATCAATTGGGCAAAGCAAATTTTCAGATTATTTCATTTCATGTCTATTTCGAACAATAAAATATGGACTTTCATCATAATGTAGATCTCTGTACCATCCCCCCCCCCCCCCCCTCAGTCCTTCCCTGATATTCTCAAATTGGTAGTAATCCTAAAAAGACAAAGGGGAAAATCAAAATGAAGCCAGAAATAGAATTTCTAGCCTTTAGAGCATAGAGTTCTGCCATCAATTGCACATGGTCTACTGGTAAAGGCATCGGGTCTATAAAGTGAATTCTTGATCTCTATACACGTATATTGCACTGATGGAATGGCAGCAAGGTTCAAATCCAGCAGTTTTTTGTTTCTTGAATATTTTTTTCAGTTATGAACTGATTAAATACTATAAATTATTCTCATGAAAAATGGACTAAATAATTAATAAGTTGTTCATACAATGACATCACAAATCTTGGCAACATTGCTATTAGGGTCTCCATAAAATAGTGAATTCAACATTTTCTCAAACTTTCATTTTTCTTATTTTATGTATTCAAATATTTTCCAGGGTTCCATTCTCCTTTAAAGTAAACATCTTGAACATCTATTTGTAAATTAATACAATGTAAAGATACGTGTATGCAATGAAGGGGCATCTACGATTATCATTTGGAGCATTGATTGCTATATACTTTCCATTATTTTAAAGTGGAAGTTCAACCTAACCTAAATTTGGCTTAAAGAAAAGCAGAAAAACAATAGAACATATTGGTGAAGATATGAAGGATTAACAGTCATGAGAAATGTGGATTTGACAGTGAATTTATACAGAGCAGCTCCGCTAAATGCTTTGTAACAAACATTACCTGTAAATTTCACAAGATTCCATTTTCTCAATATAAAATGAAATCATTTTTTTCATTGTACATGCAATTGCCAGTATTCAGGATTTACAAAGAGAAACTGCAAAATTGTCTGCTTTCCACATACGTGAACAGAAATTCATACAGGTAGCCAAAAAGGGAAATCAAGGGTAAATATTACCTGCATTTCCCCCCAAAGTCGGGGCTGTCCCTACATGTAGATTTCACAATGAATAGAAAAAAAAAATTAAAATTTTCACAAAGTGTTTGGATCACTGAGCATTTTCAAAATGATATGTCATAGTTTCCGGATTATTTAACGGATGACCAAAGCAATTGTCAACTGAATGCGAGTGTTTGCTTGATGGAAGGTTTGCTACTTTGCTTGAAGTAAATCTAATCATAACCATAGGGAGTGTAAAAGACAGCAATGAGGTTTTCATAACAATATAATGCACACAGCACACATTTCAATAAAGAGTAAATATTTGATTTATGACTAATGATATCATTGGTACATGTAAATCCCCTGACTGTCACTAAATTATTCATTAAAAAATCACTTTGACTTGTATTTTGGGGAATAATTCACATCATTGACCATAAAAGCCTTAAACATGTTATCAACATTTTCTTTTTAAAGGGGGGATTCACTGATATAGCCCACTTTTTATAAAGCTTCCTACATGTATTTCACTTTCGCCATGTCCATATTGACAACTGCCTCATTGACAGCCCCATATTCAGATACATGGTCATTTGACCATCATAATATTTTGGGGGGTAGTTTCTTTTACAAAGTATGGAATGTACAACTGTATGGAACTACATATACATGTAGATCCCTTTTTAGTCATTTATATTCATAATTGCCACCTGGCTCACTACATATGAAGCTATAAAGTGCACATTGTCCATATTGGCAGTACAGCAATTTGAAACATTAAAATTCTAAAATAGATCTTACAAAATCTGAATTGGGCAAAAGCCAAGGGAGGGGCTCACAAGGGTATCTTTCTATCTGTTAAGAAACTATGGATTGGCAAGTTTAGCAACGAAATGTGGATATGCTTATTCCATGCGAGACTTAAATAGTGTACACGTGGGGCATCCAATTCGAGGGGGATTGTCTGTATTCACCAATAAAAAGCGATCGGGAGAGCATTTCATTTATCAACATTTTTGTTCGACGGACAGTTGTCGGATCTCACAACTTTCCTTGATTTGGATTGGTTGAGAAGCACTGTTACTATGGTAACTGTTTATAAAACAGGACTTGTGGGAAAAAAAGTCTGACATGTCCTTACATGAAACACTCCCCTGGAGAGTGTCTCACAAAACAAATACCTCCTGAGCATAAGTAACGCCAAATAAATTTGGTACATGCATGTGTGCGCTCCTTTCCAAGCAAAAAAAATAAACCCTGACCCACACATTCACCCGGGGGGGGGGGGGGGGGTGGGCGGCAGTCAAATATATTGCTGTACACATGCATTACCAAAAAACGTGTTTAAAGGGGTGTTTTTCAGTTTTGGACAGGGGCCGTGCGTACACTCGTAAAGGGTATCAAAAACACAGTTTTTCTTTAAAAGAGGGTGGCTTTGAAAGACTGGTCAATGGTCAATCGCGGGGTCAAATGTATTTAGGGTATTTTTTTTTCCAAAAACTTTTTTGTTAAGACTAGCCAAACGTGTTTAGGGTATGTTTTCTCACCAAGCTTTTTCCGCCGGGGGTCATGTTCTGGCGACAACTTGTTTAGGGGCCAAAAGGTGTAAATAAAGCCAGCGAAAAAATTGTTTAGGGGGTGTTTGGAAATAATTTGGTCACGCATGTGTGCAGCAATACATTTGACTGCCCCCCCCCCCCCCCCGGCACATTCAATTTTCTTTGATGTGGTACAGTAGAGTTTAAAAGAGATCAATATCTCTAAAGTGCTTATGGATGTTGTGATGTATCAAGCACTATATAAAACCAGAATATCATAATTACTACATGTATCATTGAGGTCTAAAACACTACACAAACCTGAATCGGCCTTTGAGTTGTCAGCTGCGATGGCTGCCTAATGATGGGTTGTGGGATTGCGGTCTATAGAATCATTACTGATTGTCTCTTCTGAAGATTGTCATACAGCTTTTCAAGATCAGATGGAGGGATTTACCTGGAGCAAAGAGAAAATATAGATTGATTTTTAAAGCACACATCAAGTGTTTGGCAGCAAAATTAAAAACTGCTAGATTTATCCTTTCTTAGTGTTCTCCTTGCCTAAAATACCCCCTCCTGCGCCACTAAATCCTACCCATTAACTTGATATCTGGGTCAAGTGTGGCCAATGTGGATGAACTTCTTGCTGAAAGATATTAATACCTGGAGTAGGTTTCGAACCAACCACCCTCTGATTGAAAAGCGAGAGTCAGAGCAACTACACCATGAGGCTTTTATCACACCATGTTGTTGATGAGGACAAATGGGTATAGTTTTTTTTCCATCAGCAATAATCTGACCAATATGGTGATATCATGATACTACATGTAGATGCTACATCTGAATTATCACTGACAATTGTAACTTTACATGCTTCTTTTCGAGGTCAGAGTCGCGTCTTTCCCGCAGGAAACATGCAAGCCCCCTCTCATTACAATTCTTCCCACTTCATCATGGACAACACAATAGGGAATTTGGGAAAGGTGCTATGTAAAGATGCATAGATAGCGGCTTTCCTACTACAAAAAGTAGCACATAATTTTGACAAATTACCTAAGCCAGACTCAACTCTTGATAAAACAACAACATGTATCAAATATTTTTAACAAAATCAAAGATGTTGCAATAAAAAATTCTTTATTTCTATTAAAAAAATTGAAATGCAATAGTAAGATTTGAAGTTTGTAACTGTAGTTTGTATGTAGTCAGGTAGTAGTAGTTCATCTAGTTTGAGGATGGTGATCCTTGACTTTGTAGAGGAAGTATAAAATGAGATTATACCCAACCGAACGGCCCTTTGGAGTCGCCCACTGACAAACACACAATCCAGGTATCATAAATTTGGTATTCAGGCAGCAATACCGGTCTTAAATTCATGATACAGCCGGCAGAAACGAGCCTCGATTCATCCCACTCTTCAATTAAACCTATCCCAGTTTTACCCACTAAAAGATGAGCCTAGCCGTGCATATCCCATGCCCCCACACTGATCGCTCCCAGTATGCAAACATGATCTACATGTTCATGCAACATCCACTATGGTATTAAAGTCCTAATCGATGGCATCGCTAGAACATTAAATGGGTCATATATTATAATAATGAACCATACTGCCATCATTTGTTGCAAAAATGTAAAAACCAAACGGACAAACAGAAAAATAGTCAGCTGTTAATCTATAAATGTCTTTTTCTTATCAATAGCAAGTATATTCTTTTACATAGCTTGAAAATGTAGACTATTTTTGTTTGGGAACTGGTGTTTTATTTTTATTTTTTCTGGGGGCTTCAAATATGGAAAAAAGGGATTGTTGCACTGACAAAGCAACACACCGTGCTCATGTCATAATCTATTACATGTTGTTATAGCTGATGTGAGTTAAACAGTATTGTGGAACAAACATATTTGTACAAACCAAGCAGAAATAGGAATCAGTACAAAATGTACAAACATAATATTTTCCAGATTATCTTTTGCTGGAACAGTAAAAATATACTGCATATATATGTAACACGTAAACTTGAACAAATCAAACGGTGCATAGAGTACATGTATCAAAGAATAGTTGACATGCACAACAGTGCTTCATGTACTGTACATACATGTACATGTAGGATGGTATACAGTGCAACATTCATCTCTCCCGGATCATTAGTATCATTCATCTTGATAAACAAAGTGCACATTGCACAGGTATATATGTGCATGTATCATGGACACCGGCTTTCCTACATGTAACAGGCAGGCATGATCTTTTCTATCTCCAACGCACAAGCACAAAATCTATTAATTTGGGCGTAAATGAGAAGCAGGCTTAATTTCACTTGCTCCATTCTAAATGATACCTGATAGACCCATTAGCATGAATTAGTTATGATGGAAATATGGAAATTGCATTTGTCACTCTTTCAGCAAAAGATGAGTGCGTACTGGCACAATCTATTTGCCCTCCCACTCATACCCCTAGCCTGTGGCTCAGTAAAGTATACGCCTACATGTAGCCTTGTTGCTCAAGAAGAGGGTTTATTATACAGAGTGATGGTTTTGCTGAAAATAAGACTAAAAGAGAGAAAAAACAGCATGATTTTGATTTTTGACATGAATTTTATAGGACTACACACCTTATTATTAGTACATCATTGACGAGGATTCGGTTCCTCTGAGGGGGGGGGGGTGACAAACCTCCCCCTCTCCCACCCCTCTGCCCTCCCCTCCCCCCCTGATCACGAGAGCGAAGTTGGCTCAGTCAGTAAAGTGTCTGCCTGTCGAACCAAAGATTGTGGGTTCAAGTCCACCCAGGCAGATGACTGAAGCCAGTGTGTTGTGTGTAAACGTCTCATAGTTTCATAGATGCAGGCTATGTTACAGTGGAAAACACTCTGTCCCTTGGATAGGATGTTAAATGGAGGCCCTGTGTAGAGGAGAGTCACCACCTTTGCATGTTAAGAACCCACTGCACTATTCGAATAAGAGTAGGGGGAAACCCCAGTGTAGTGGTCCACCTGCATTCCCCTAATCAGTTTATGTATATTGGGAGGAGAGACCTCAGTGCGGGTCACAGTTCTGTGTGCGCGCCCTTCACGGCAACCAAGATTGGCTGGCTCCTCCAAAAATGTGCATTTGAATGTCTTTGATAGATATATGGCGCTATACAAATGCTGTGCATCATCACCATCATCATCGCCATCCTTTCTAGAATAATCAATAAAATTTTAATGTAGATGCATGTTCCCATATAAAGGGGGGCAATGAAACATATATGTACCATCGTGTTACAAATGTTTCTTTATGACAGGAGGAGGCTTTCCCAACATTTGTTGAATAACATTTTTTTCAAAAAAATACTTCAAAGTACATCCAGTATGTTAGAAAAAAAAAATTGACAAATAATTCATCATGACCTGATGCCCCTACCATTGTTTAAAGCTTTCAACAACACAAAGTAAACTTAAAAATTATAAAAAGTCTACCAGTGCAATAACCAAACTCGTACACAATCCGTGGACTTCCACTTGTTTTGGCTGAACAATACAATCTACAGCTTATTCCCTGCTTATTATCTGACCCCAAAACCGAATAAATACTTGATTGATTGAATATTGCTCAATTCTGGGAATTTGGCAAACATGATCGCATGCACACATCCTGCGTAATGATTACTTACTTGGGATTCCCCCAAGAATGAAATTGGTGCAGGAAGATACATTTCCTCCAAATTTTCACAAATTTCAAACATGTATATGAAAACTGTTCAATGAGTACCGTTACTATCAACATTTTCACACTATTACTGTTTTACAATATTCACGATATGAGTCTGTACATTTAAGTTTTAAATGAAGTTCAGCTTTGTGCAGCAAAATATTTAAAATCATAGAAAATTTTGGACAAATGTAAGAACCATTAAAAACAGCAAGGTGAAATGTGAAAGTCAGGGTAAAAGAGGACATATATGGGGTTAAGAAAATGTGGTCTAAAAAGCATAATACAGTACCGTACAAGTTCCCATTAAAGGTGCTCCTGCCCCCTCCCCTCCTCCATAAAATGCAGCACACAATCTGATAATCCATGGACATACACGTAGTTTGTACAGAAAACATTGCATAAAAATTAACCATGATAAAGATATCTGTCAAAGCAATTTTAAACCTACTAATGAATTGGTGTTTACATTACATGAGTGGCACATGGGGACTCTATACAAAACAATTTGAACAATTCAAGAACCAAAGTCTTATTAATACTACTGCAAATCCAACCCTTGTTATTTTTCTTCCCTTTTTGTCCTCAATAATACAAGGTCAACCATAAAACAGGACTAAACTGTACAACTTCCGCCCTTCCCTGCTCATAACCCCCTCTGCATTTCCTGATTAAAAGTGTCGCCATGGAAACAAGTGATACCCACAAAGGCTGGGTGCAGGCATGAATTTTTGGTCCAATACAGGAGTCAGAGCATACATGTACACAACATGCCATCTCCATCCAGTGTCTGTTCTTGTTCCAGAATTGAATGAGTCACACTTTATTGCGCAATTTAAACACTACAAATTACAAGATGATTTTATTTTTATCTCTTTGAACACAGAAAGAATGCGTATTAAAGGGCAAGTCTACCCCAACAAAATGTTGATCTGAATTTAATAGAGCAAAATCAAACAAGCGTAACAATGAAATGAGATGTAAAGTCAATTTTAAATTCAAAGAAAGATACATTTTAAAGTGTCATTTATTTTCAAATAACAGAAAAAATTGTACAATACAGGTGATACATGTACATGTAAGAGCCAATGATGTCACACACTAACTACTGAATTTGTATTTTATCCATTTTTTTGTTGTCGAATTGACATACTTAAAGGTCAAGTCCACCTCTGAAAAATGTTGATTTAAATCAACAGAGAAAAATCAGACAAGCATAATAGGCCTACCGGTACTGAAAATTTCATCAAAATCTGATGTAAAATAAGAAAGTTATGACATTTTAAAGTTTCGCTTATTTTTTTACAAAATAGTTACGTGTATATGCACAATTTAGTCACATGCAAAAGAGAGAATCGATGATGTCCCCCACTCACTATTTCTTTTGGTTTTTATTGTTTGACTTATACAATATTTCAATTACAGATTTGACAGTAAGGACCAACTTGACTGAACCATTAAATGTTAAACAATGGTAATTCCACATGTTCAGGGAGAAATACAACTTTGTTTCACAGGACAATGAAAAGAAAATTAGAATATTTCATATTTCTTATAATAAAATACAAAAGAAATAGTGAGTAATGTCATCAGTTCCCTCATTTGCATACCGACCAGGATGTGCATGTAACTATTTTTTCTGAAATAAAGCGAAACTTTAAAATGTCATAACTTTCTTATTTCACATCCGAATTTGATGAAATTTTCAGCGTTATGCTTGTGGGATTTTTCTCTTTTTATTCAAATCAACTTTTTGTTGGAGTGGACTTGTCCTTTAAAGGAGGTTCTTCATTGAATCATAATTCTTTACAATAATGACAATTCTACACACGTATACATATGTATCGAGGAAGGAATCCTAGTTTCACAATATGATGGCAAAAAAAGAAGTTATTCACATTGAAGTTTTAAAAGAAACAATGAGAAACATTAGGCTTTCCCAGCATAATTCAGCAAACCGTTATGCATGTGGTAGTCAATCCAGATCTGAATGAAAAATAGCATTTCAGCATCAAATGTTATTCCACTATTTCAATATACATGTAACACCTTTGACAAATAATTTCTAAAAATTAAATATGTACAATGTAATCTAAGTTGACTTCAGATTAAAACCAAACTGAAAATTAGTAGTTGCAACAAAAATAATTTTTATGAAATACTGTACATCAGCGATGGCAATACATGAAGGCGACGGGTGATTTCGCCCACAGGGCCACAGGACAGCCCAAATCACCCCTAAAATTCCCCTCAAATGCATGCTTTAAGGCAACCATTTTTTCTAGAGCCACCCCAAGTTCTGTTCCAAACAATATTCAAGATTATTGACAAAATCACTATTCTAACTGTGGCAGAAGAATAATACTTGCTTTTACTGCACAATTACCTTTTACCCCTGAAAATAGCCCTTCAAATGAAAGAATAGCCCCCAAATTCTGAAATCATCCTAATGTGGTGTGAAAGAAAAATAGCCCCTAATAATAAAAATTATTTCCTACCCTGATATACAGTAGTCTTCAAATTCAATGTTAATTTTCACCATATTATCACTGACTCACTGTAGATCTGTTACATTTACAATCTGTATGGAGCTGAAAAATGATCACATATGGAAGATTGCCAACACAGAAAAGCAAATGTGGGACACAGTCAAGACAGTACACACCTGCTAAAATATCATGCTAATTTGACTGATTTCTCTGCAATTACACATTACCATCAGTAATATCAGAATCATTTGACACATAAGATACAAAAACTTGGGTGATCACCTTTATAGGATCTGTTCGAACTCATTTTGAAATTGTTACCACAACTGGCAAAGTTTTGGGTGGGAAGAGGATATTCCAAGCTATTATTGCTGTTCAATTTTACTTCAAGGCAATCACTTGACACTATCGCACATATTGTCATTGCATTAAGATAACATAGGGTTATCTGCTTTTTGTGTGTGAATTTATTTTCATCCTTTTTTTAATTTCTTGTGACCTTTTTGTATCTTTGGGGGGTTGATTCAGTAATTTCAATGAAATTCTTGTTTTGCACTTTAAGAAATTAAAGATATCAAAAATACCAATGTACATGTAAAAGGTAAATTTCTCTTCATGACATGAAAAGCATTCTACATGTAGGGGAATTCCCTAAAATGGATTCAGGATGTAATTTAAGCTGCAACATTCCATCTAATACTCACACATGAGGACAAGGTCTCAAGAGCCATTATTCAAATTACTCTAGTATGACAATATGAATGTTCACATATATTGACCCATTCAACAACATGATCTAATTTTTTAACCATAGATCTATGCCTTTGGTATCATTAAAGCTATACATAATACATTTTCTTCGGAACTGTGTAAGTTCTATGATGCATTTTCAACCCCCCCCCCCCCACAAAAAAAAACAATAATAAAAATGAAAAAATAATAATAGTAAAATAAAATAGCATTAAAAATAAATCATACATTTATTGGTTTGCATTTTAAAAAGCAGATTTGAATAAAGTGCAAAAAAGAGACAAGATCAATGCTAAAAAAATCATCAAACTCCAATGTACGTGGGAACTGATGATGTCACCCAATCACTTTTAAACTAATTTTGTATTTCATTACATGAAACATGATGAAATGGTTTTTTTTCCTATCATGTAAATGTGGAATTGCCATTGTTGTAATCTATTATCTTTAGGAAACAGTGAATGTGTGACATTATCAGCTCTCTCAGTCTCATTTACACACCTGTGTTGAGCATTTTAAATAGTTTTCTAATTTTCTATCTGATTTTGATTAAATTTTCAGCATTATAGTTGTTTGATTCAAATCAACTACTTGTTTACCAGGATTTGTTATCTGATTTGTTTATAGCTGATGGTGTCCCATCAAAGCTAATTCTTTTGTATTTTATTACATCAAATTATAGTTATTCAAATCTGTCCACCAAAAATTTCGCAAAAATGAATCGACTGATTTAACATATCAACTTAATTCATACAAAGGTGTCATGTAATATATAAAGAAAGTGGGGACATGACATCATCAGCCCACCTACATGTATTGAATATTCATGACAGCATGCATACAACTGTTTTCACCAAATATTGTGAATCTTTAAAATTCAATATTTTTTGTTATAAAATTTGTTATCAGATTTTGATGAAATTTTCAGTGTTTTATTTGATCAATTTTACTCTATTTATAAATAGAATTATTTTCAGCCCAGAGTATCCCTTTAAAATTGAAAGTGAATGAACATCATAACTATCTACCATTGGCAAATAAACTATTATTTTATCAATTTCAAAATTATGCAAATAAAACAAGATTAAGGACGGAAATTAATGCAAGTACAAATCTTCTTTGCAAGGACTAGCATTGAAAACACTTTTCATTTGAAATTAGTGGTTGTCGAAAGCAATGTTTGCTATGATGAGTGGTGGTCCAAATCTTCTATGCCGGTTGGGCCTGACCACTGCTGACAACCATGACTATGCCTACACAGCCCAGCGCACACTATGCAATACGATATGACACGATTTTTCAATAAATTGCATTTTGCATTAAATATGAAAGTTCCAAGAAGAAAAAATAACTTTATTTGAAGTTCGGCATAATGCTAGGAATAATAAAATCATAATTTTGCTTTATAGCGGCAAGTCGTGTTGTCTGAGTAAGGTTCAAATTGGCTTCAAGACTTCAAGTCACAGCAGATGATAATGTCATTGTGATTTGGAAACAAATTTGCTTAAAAGGGGAATCAGGGCTGAAAATATTTATATCTGAATAAATAGAGTAAATTTTACAGAGCAAAATGCTGGAAATTTCATCAAAATTGGATAAAAAATCTAAAATTTTTAAAGATTTGCTTTATTCCAGTGAAACAGTTCTAGGCATATATTCATTAGGTAGGCTGATGTCACATCCCTGCTTTCCTTTTTTCTAATGTTATTACATGAAATCATATTTGTTTCATTTTTTCATGAATGTGTAAATGATATGTCTCCATTATGATGAAATAAGTTGCAGCAATAAATAAATAATGCACTTTGATGTCAATCACATTGTTTTAGTTCTTGGTAGAAATTTTTTTGAATAAACTTTATTTCATATAACAAAATACAAAAGAATAAGTGGGGATATCACATCATCAGCCTAATGTTGGGGCCTGGAAGGATAACCCAGCTTGAGCCCGGACCGGAAGGTTTAGCAAAAAAAATTCTGGGTCCTGGATCGGCCCGGAACTCGGAGCCACCGCTCAACACCGCCGCTGCAGCCCCGAGAGAAGCCTGGCCTTGCTAGGAGCATGCTAGGCCCGAATGCACTTTCATACCCCACGATGTCAGCGAACTAATTTTACCTAAAATTTGTCCGAATCAATTCCCAAGTAACGATCTTAACCCCAGTTTCAACCTCACTGAGCATCAGGAACAGCTTTATTCTGACTTCGATCATGATTTCATCATTCATCAGACTTAAGTTAGGGTCTCATTCCGCCGGATATTTATTTGGATATGTGCTGAAGTAAGCGATTACAAGTGCACACCTAATACCAATAATGCATATATACTGTAGCATTTCCATTTATTTGAAAGCAGGATAAAAGAGCATTGAAGATTAAATGCCTTGCTCATGGGCATAGGTGCCGCGGCCGGGGATTTTCCACGACTTTCTATGTACAGCCAGGCACCTTAGACCACTCAGCCACGGCACCTCCTAAACAACCGGCAAACACGAAACAGTGTTGCTGCCCTCTGTTTCTTTGGCGAAATTTGACTAAGATTTTGAACGAAGACGTCGCGATCAAACACAAAATAAGGTAGTTTCCGATGCTAGATGGGGCTGAAATTCATGTTAAAGATCGATTAAGTTAGATTATTTGGGAGTAAATATGAGCTCAGTTAACACATGGAGGAAGAAAGTTACATTATCTCGCTGTATATTTGGTATTTTTGCATGACTTATTACAGCTTCCGATCTCTGCTGTTCTAGCTCTCAACCCGGACCGGCTTGACCCAGCGGAAATCCCCCCAACTCGCCGGGTTCTGAGTTCTAGCCCAGCCCGGCTGCCAACATTACATCAGCCCACCTTATGAATATTCATGAAGACATGCCTAGAACTGTTTCACCGGAATAATGCAAATCTTTAAAATTCAATAACTTTGTTGTTTGTTATCCAATTTTGATCAAATTTTCATCATTTTGCTCTGTGAATTTTACTCTATTTATTGAGATAAAAATATCTTCAGCCTGGAGCATCCCTTTAAAATTCCTGCAGGGAGGCTTGAACTAGACTGAATATTTATTTCAGTAGTCCTACCACTATTCTTATCATTGATTGCTAAGATTTCATTGGTTTAAATGTATATCAAGTGTTTTTCTTTGAAAATCGGATCACAATGAATTGCATAGTGTGCGCCTGGCTTTACACACTCTCTAGGCCTATACCATTTTATCTGATTGCCCTGCGACCTAATCCTCACATGGCATAAATCCTGGGATCTACACAAATGGGCTACATTCGCAAATATACCAACCAATCCTCAAATTGGCAAGAATCCTTCCTACATGTATATAAGATGTTCAAATAATTTAGGGATAAGGAGGCATAAAATTTCTATAGATTGTCGAGTGGTCTAAAGCCCAGGTAACTGCTGTCGTAATGGCACAGGTTTAAATCTCTCTCTTGATAGATAACATTAATACAACTTTTTTTTCATAAATCTATAATAGCATAATTTCTGTTCAAAATGGAACAAACACTAGTGAATTTTTACAATAACAAGTGGAACGCCTCTGGCAGTCTCGCCTGCATTACGCAATTTAATATAGCAGCAGTGCTAACTTTGAAAACTACTATAAAATAATCATTCACAAAAACATCATTCATATAATGACATAATATCACGTTCATTGACCATAAATGACATTTGAACGGAGACTTAAGACTGTCAACTACACCCATGTCCACATTTCATTCACTCTATCCATAAACTTTCAAAGTTATGATGGCACTTCAACAATTACCCCGACATGGCCTAAGTTTATTGACCTTAACTGACCTTTGACTTGGTTTCGTGACCTGAAACTCACAGGGGATGTTCAGTGATGCTTGATTACTCTTATATCCCAAGTTTTATGAACTAGATCCATAAACTTTCAGAGTTAGGATGGTAATTCAACAAATACCCCCAACACGGCCAAAGTTCATTGACCTTTAATGACCTTTGACCATGGTCATGTGACCTGAAACTCAAACAGGATGTTCAGTGATACTTGATTACTCTTATGTCCAAGTTTTATGAACTAGATCCATAAACTTTCAGAGTTAGGATGGTAATTTAACAAATACCCCCAACACGGCCAAAGTTCATTGACCTTAAATGACCATTGACCATGGTCATGTGACCTGAAACTCGCACAGGATATTCAGTGGTACTTGATTAACCTAATGTCCAAGTTTCATGAACTAGATCCATAAATTTTCAAAGTTATGATAGTAATTCAACAAATACCCCCAACTTGACCAAAGTTCATTGACCCTAAATGACCTTTGACCTTGGTCACGTGACCTGAAACTCGAGCAGGAGGTTCACTAATACTTGATTAACCTTATGCCCAAGTTTCATGAACTAGGTCCATATACTTTCTAAGTTATGATGTCATTTCAAAAACTTAACCTTCGGTTAAGATTTTGAAAATAATTTTCCCAACATGGTCTAAGTTCATTGACCCTAAATGACCTTTGACCTTGGTCATGTGACCTGAAACTCAGGCAGGATGTTCAGTAATACTTGATAAACCTTATGTCCAAGTTTCATGAACTAGGTCCATATACTTTCTAAGTTATGATGTCATTTCAAAAACTTAACCTTAGGTTAAGATTTGATGTTGACGCCGCCGCCGCCACCGCCGTCGGAAAAGCGGCGCCTATAGTCTCGCTCTGCTATGCAGGCGAGACAAAAACAGGAAGATTGACTAAATTTTCACTTGGTCTGGCAGATTTATCAGCAGCTAAGCATTACAAACAAAATTTGGCCCCAAAAAATATTTTTTGCAGATGGCAGGGGGGGGTGAGGCAAAGGGGACATGCCAACACCTTCCCCCATGAAAAAAAGAAGCAAGAAAGAGAAAATGAGGAAGGGGTGGAAGAAAGAATAAAAGAGAGAAAGAAAACTGAAGGGGAAGGGAAATGAGGTGAAGGACTGGCAAATGAAAGAAAGACAAATGTAGAAATTTTGCTTGTTAGCCTCAGCAAATGTCAGCAGGGAAACTGATGCTCGATTAACGTAGCCCGGCAAACATTGGTAGAGCAAATTATGTCAACCAAGTGTCGGTGGAACATTTATCGCTGGAGCAATTGTCATTGGAGCGATTGTTGCTTTATTACAGAGCAAAACGGTATCATATTTTAGGAGCAGCCATTGCATGAGTGGTTAGCCATTTTCACTAGGGCCAGGGCAAATGTCGGTTCCCCCCCCCCCAAAAAAAAAAAGCTTGAATTACACATTACACAGTGGCACGCTAGGCGATGTCTGTCTAGAGATTCTTTTCATTCAGTTAATGCCCACAATCATAGACATAAGTGTTATTAGTATAGCATTTAAGCCCGAGTCGAATCGATTTTAAAATCGGTGTTCGATCGATGTCATCAAGCGCCGGTGCAGATTTTGCAAAATCGGTGCATCGAAGAAAAAAAAAAAATACGTCGGCCGGCCGATTCGTTAATTGGTTCACACAATCATTAAAATAAACAGTAATGTCCAACTTGACTACTACTTACTTGATTTATATTCCCCCCAAAATGAAACAGATTGCGCAATTATGATGCCTATTCACCATTAATTTGAAGTATGTTTCGATTATAGTTCGAGTCTTACTAAATACTCCTCTGCTCGTGCCGAGATAATTTATGCACGATGAATTCATGAATGGAATTAACCGGAAGTCATCGCCATCGATCGTGCATGCGCAGTACTGTGCTTTAATCAAACCAGAAAATTGCCGGAAAATTGACGCGATCAACATAAAATATACCTTGCATTCATGAACAATATTAACATCATGACCATAGAATATCATTTAATCGTAATATTTAACAATAATTTACATATGATAATCATTAATGTGCATTTAGAGCTTGATGTGAAACATTTGTATTTCGTTTCAATTTTCAATGACGGACATCACATGAAGATCGACTTGAGTGCACTTGTCTAAAAAAAAATTTATCACGTCAGGATTGATTCTCGAACATTGTCAACATGCAGAAACTCTTTTCAAGATCGTAATATCACCATATAATAACATTTCACATGACAAAACAGAGAAAATTGTGTTTGATATTTTTTTCCATCAATTTGAAGCTAGTTTATGCCCAACTTTGGGCTCTAATTTCATGAATGGAAAATATGTCATACGTCATCGAACGCGCATGCGCATTGTGCTTCTTTTCTCGGAGACGTCTAGATGGAATAAAAAATAAAAATAATGCCAGTATTAATACTTCCATATGAACATATCATACTTTGCTGACATCGTTAATATTTTTAGTATGACCATCAAATCTTATTAAATCGTAATTATTTAACATCCAATAATAATTTAATGAATTCATATTTATTTCGATCACATGCTCTCGAGACTTGTGTCTAAATAAAAATGGATTACTACTATCATATCAGGATTAATTCTCGAACATCGTCATAACTCATATTCCACAATCGTTATATCAGCATTTTGAATACCAATTCAAATGACCATCCAGAGAAAATTACGTATTATAATTTTTCCCATCAACTTGGAGCTCATTTTGGAGATCCAACTACACGATCTCAGGCAAGTTACAGTGCTCGCCGCTGGTTGCACTTGTTTGCTGGCAAGCACGCCTGTTGTTTCGGGAGAGTGAGTGTACGGGGCTAGGTGTGTGCGAGTCTGGACTGGGAATGCTAGTTGACTAAAAATCATTCGGATCGACTCTGCGTGATTCATGTCTTTGATATAGTTTCATTTTAAACTTATATGTTGTCATCTGCAAATATCATTGTTGAAGATATTTTGGGAAGAATTCTGCATTGGTCCCTGGCCTTTTTTTGTGTTTTGTGATCATTGAAAATACAAACGAACTTTGCTCTGTCATCTGCTTGTGCAACGCTCACCCGGCCATGCCAGTGCTTACCGTCAGTTAGTGCATGCAGTGCGTGCATAGCGCATCGACGTGACAGCCGGAGCAAAAAAAAATTGACTTGATTTTCCCGCCTTCAACATTCGATGCATCGATGTTCGATCGAATTAAAGCTGTCGAACACCGGTTTTCAAAATAATCGATATGACTCAGGCTTAATAGCATTAGCAAATGAAATTTATTATCATTCACCTAACTTTATGGTCTTCCATGTGGCCCTGTTATTGTTAACAAATCGATCATGTTGATTGACTTCACAAACTAACACTACAGTCAAAGAGCCGGTGGAATCTTCATTCTTCAGTAAATATCAAATCCATTGTGCCATTAAGGCATCAATTGGCATCACTCGGTCTCAGCCATCAAAGCTCAGTCTCAAGACTTAAGTTGGGGCAATATTAGTCAGCTGGCAGCTGTCTGTTTCGAGGAGTTTTTTAACAATAACATTTTAAATTTTTTTTAATTTCTCCTTGTACACACACGGCTCGCTATCGTGCAGCCACCATTAGGGGGTAAACCATGCAAAATACCCCCGACGGGACTCATTGATTTTTGTCTTTTATTTCATAAAAATATATTTTGGCCTGAAACGCACCAAAACGGGGAAAAATAAACTTAAAAGGGGAAAAATGATTAACTTCAGCTGTCGCGCAGGTACACTTCCATTTTATCCAAACTTAATACATAAACATATGGCCATTGAGTCCCTGTACAGATCAAGCTAACTTAAGTTAGAACTTCGGTTTCTTTATTTGGCGAGTGAAGCCAATGGAGTTCAGCGGAACCACAACACAATAGTCAATATGAATAATAACACGAAGTTCAGTCAGAGACCGAAGCTGTTTTGGTCTAGGGGCAGGGCAATATTGTCTTATTGAGAGCTAGACCAAAAGCTTCAGTCTCTGTATTTTGGTTGTTCCGCTGAACTACGTTGGCTCCACTCAAATGGGGATTACACTTACAGTAAAATGTCAGAAATTGTTGAATAAATCCCCAGAAACGACGGTTATTCCTGTCTAATTGAGAGCGAGACTACTTTGGCCTTTGGGAACTGCTAGTATTTGGTAACATTCACTACCAATATCTCATGCAAATGCAGTCACAATAAATTATATCTTCACAGAGTCAGAGAAGAGAGGCCAGGGGCCGATTGCACGAAAGGGTCTTTCCAAGGACCGTCTTTCGTGTCGCCCATCTTTTATGATACGCCATGTGAAACGCATTTCAAATAAATTATCTGCAAATATATTTTATTTGTCCGTCAAAATAAACAAAATATTTGTATATAAAATGTGATATCTCATGAAATTGTATAAAATTTGATTTAAAAGCAAGCTTACGAATTTTATTTGTTTATCATAAATTTCCGAATCGCCCCGCTTAGTTATAGCGCATCATAAAAGATGGGCGACACGAAAGACGGTCCTTGGAAAGACCCTTTCGTGCAATCGGCCCCTGAGCACTTCAGCTAATCCACGCCCGCGATACAGCATGATCACCCCTCATTCTCTCAGTCACTCACCGGCTAGCTACCGGGCGGCCGCGGACACAACACAGCACGATTGAGTCGACAAGTAAATTACACACACTCACTCTCTAGACTAGTGAGTTGGTCATTTAACACACAAACCTTACACGATTCCTTACGCGCAGGGCTAGGGTTCCAGTACCGTACCGTACCGGTACCGTATGCGTTTAGCAGACATAAAATGGGAATCGGGATTTTAACATCCATGCATTAATATCGACTTGCAATCTTCAGCAGGAGTAAACCTCATTAAAAAGCAACTTACTTGTGTAAGCCGAGTCGACTGTCCTCCTCCCTGAAGAGATCGTAATAAATTTCTTTCAAATCGCTAGAAATCAAGAATATTAATTGGAAATTTCGGCTGCTCGGGATGGATAGCTCGATCATCGATGGGGATGACATATGACGTCACATCGATCGAGCGAGCATCTATATATCATATCGCATGCATGCATGACGTAAAAAATGATTTCCGAAAAGGGAGATGAAAAAAATCGAACTCTTACTCCTCTGACTTAAATGAAAACAAGTTAACTTATGAGGAAAAAGTAAGCACTTATTTACCTTTATTTTTATTTCATCTAATTCGATACTCTTATCCCTATAGATGGGGGGGGGGGGGGCTGGGGGCATGCATAGGAGGACCAAGGGGGCCCCGCCCCCCCCCCCTATAGGCCTATTGGCGGAGCAATAAAAAAGAAAAAAGGGGGGGTAGAAGAAAAAAAAGGAAAAGGGAAAAGAGAGGAGAAAAAAGAGGAGGAAGACGAGTGAATACAATAAGGTTATCGAGGGGAAAACTTGGAAAATCCCCCCCCCCCCATATATATATATTTCGTATGACTATAAAAAAAAATCGCTTGCGCTTTGCACTTGCATTTCATGTTCAATGTCTGAGATACATATCTTTCTCAATAGGCTGATATGGAGCTTAAAATATCTAGTTTTGAAATCAATATAACATACTTCAGCTCGGACATCGAGCTTTCATTATTTTGCTTGATTTACAAACTTATTTTTTTTAGCAGCTGTAAAATGTCCGTTTTATGGTCTGAGTATTAACATTTTCAGCTCGCGCTGCGCGCTTGCATTATTTGACAAGTACCTCTCTCTAGTCTTCGTGTATTCCATAAATTCTCAAAATATCCCTTTTCAGGCCTGATTGTCAAAACCTATCAGCTATCAGCTAGCGCTAAGCGCTCGCATTTTGATTGGTGAGTTATGTATTTCTCTATATTAATTCTATAACAAATTATTTAAAATCCCCTTTTCATGACAGTTAAATAAAAAAAATCGGTTCGCGATTGGCGCTCGCATTAATTGTAGTAACCATGCATCCTATTCATAATTACAATATCCAGTTTTCAGGCCATTTCGTGCTCTCATTGGGCTTATTAGATTGATAAATAAGATAATAAAATTTTCATGAATTCCTAATAATTATATCGTCCCTTT